>NC_135020.1:21480379-22080379 GCF_051020955.1 Megalopta genalis | reverse complement strand
TTAAATAATTTCGCTACATTGCGACCATGTAAACACACGCTCGCGAGAATATCATACAAATAGACGTACTGTGCTGCACAAACACTGCTACAATTTCTGCGCCGCGTTATACGAGTCTGTGCTAAACGAACCCGTACTTTGCATATGTCTGTGTTTACACATTTCCAGAATTCATCTCTCCATTCGCAAACAAAATATCAAAAATCAAAGAAAAATAATTTTCCTTGTTTGCTTTCGTATCGGTGACCGGGGGTAACCAAACCCCATTTATCTCTGAATAGAATTACACGGTACACGGTAAAATCGTGAAACTACGTAAATATTGGCAATCTTTACATTTACATTAGATTTCGATAAAAGTGCCATCGAAATATGTTATCAATATTGGTGAATAAATGTATTTTCCAAAGTATATAAATCTCCTTTGGGAAAATTCATTTATTCGCCAGTGGTGGTAACACGTATTTCGATGACACTTCTTTTGTATGCTTTTGTTCATTTATGCGTAGATTTATGTTCAATTTTGCTAGAATCATTGACATTATTATCCACGGTAATTTTTTATTTTACATTCATATTAGATTCTTCTGTCTCACAAAAAGACGAAAATGCAACGTCGATTTTGGTTAAGTGTATGTATAAATTTCCTCATATAAATCTGCTCGTAGATTTATGTTCATTTTTGCTAAAATTATTGACATTATTATCCATGTCAATTTTTTATTTTACATTGATATTAGATTCTTATGTCTCAGAACGACGGAAGTGCAACATCGATTTTGGTTAAGAAGATTTATATACCTAACCAAATCGATGTTGCATTTCCGTCTTTTTGAGACAAAAGAATCTAATATCAATGTAAAAAAACTAACATAAATAATAATATCAATAAATCTAGCAAAAATAAACATAAATCTACGCACAAATGAGCAGAAGCATACAAAACTCATTTGTTTTTCATCCGATCTAAGACATAGTTAATAAATTTCACATTACACCTAAACTTTTGCTACTCAGAAACTTTAGCATGCACACAATTATTCAATGGCTTACAATTGCTTACGTGATGACCTGAAGCGAGCTCGAAACATTCATCGTACAATGGTAACGATACCCTTTTAGCTTAATTAACGCGTCCGCGTGTACCATCATCGGTGTACACGGTCTGGAAATGGTATGTAATGACAAATTGCTTTCTAGAAAACATGTTAAACAGTACGAAACGACCTTCGCATTAAGGGCGCGGTCATTTGACTTTAATGTGACGTAACATTACAAATACCTGCACAGCCGTGTCAGTTTCACTGTACAACTACTAGAACAGTATGTCTCTATTCTTACGCATTTGTTAATGATCTTGTAGTGTTAACCTTTTGCACTCGAGTGATGACTCACCACTAAAATTTGTTATATCACGTTCTATGATAATTTTTACATTAACAAAGTTTACATTTTAAAAAATTGTTAAAGGTGTAACCATTTTGTAAGTCGCGAGACTCAATTTCGCTTGCACAAAATGCACTTTGTCATATAAAATGAAAATACTATAAGTTAGAGGAATTATTTAGATTTACAGTTAAAATAGCTTCGAGTGCAAAGAGTTAACACTAGATTTACGGAGCACAAAATACAGCTGTTTTATATTAGTTTATGTTATAAAAGTAACAATAAGGCATTTATTCTGATTTTTAACAAGTGTTATTGTAACATTTGCCGTGAGTAACATATAAATTGAATACGTAACTCATAAATGTATCTTTACGATATGAATAATCGTAAATTAAAAAAAATTAGTGACCTGTCATTTTGAAGGGTTCCGTAAATCTAGTGTTAACGTCGTGTTGTCTCTAATTTCTGAAAATCTACATATAGTTTCTCTGTCGGCTAAAGTTACATTTCATGGAATCGAGCGCAATATTGAAAGTGATGTGCCAGCCAACGACTGGCACGATGTAACGAACCCAGTTGGCCATACAGACATCCCGGATGTTTATTCATCAATTTGCTAAACGGTGAAAGCGCTGTTCGTTCAGCGTGTGAGCGTATAAAAAATCATAAACAACGTAACCTGGTTTACGTTGAAATTCCGAGTTTGAAAATTTCAGCTCACTTTAGAGAACTAAATTGCTGTTATGACCGGCTGTACAGAATTACATTCTTGAATAACCGGCAAGAGTATAAAATTGCAATGCTTTCACGAGCTCGCAATTTCACGGTATCATAGAGCTCAAAAAATACAATTATGCTGCGTACGCACGATAATTGGTCACAAAGGAATTCAGCCATCAAACGATATTTAAAATCTGCTTTTGATAAATGCTTGTTGGCTTAATTTACTACAGTTTATATACAAATTGCGTTAATGGGTATATTTACCTCAGTTTATAGAATCATTTGTTATACGTCAGAATCAGATTTTGAAAAATTATGTTTACGTGACCGTTTCGTTACATTGGAAACCAGATTGTACTGCTACTCTTAAAAAGATCACGACAACTGTAAATAATTCAATTGAAGAATATAATTTAATGAAACGGTTTCATGGAAGCTCACAAAATTCAGCGTACATGAATTTTTTTAGTTGATAGCGAGACTATCTAGACAATGACCAAAATGCTTTTTTTAAATTTTGCTATTTTACATAGAATGACAACAAAATTCTCGTTTTTTAACTTTTTTTATCTGAGCCTATAATGAATCAGCCTGTATCAAATTTTCAGCACGCATATAAGTTACCGAGATTTACGAAAGACATTTTTTTTAAATTTTTGTTATAGGCTCAGATAAAAAAAAACTAAAAAGCGAGAGTTTTTTATTTTTTATTTTTTTTTTTGACATCCCTAGTAATAACAAAATTAGAAGAAGGCATTTTAGTCATCGTCTAATAGACTCTAGTCCCTCTATCATCTAAAAAAATTCAAGTCATTTAGTCCAGTTTCAAAAAAAGTTATTGCGTTTTGAAAGGTGTACGCTCAGTTTTGTGAATAACTATAGTTAATACGAAGGGTAGGAAAAAGTTCACACCGATTAATCCAATCAATAAAGTGAACACTATATCACTAGTACGTCTGAATGAGCATCAAGTGAATGTTTCTCGTATTATATGAAACAATAATCATATCTTTTTCACATTAATAAAGTAATTCTATTATACACATACAGATGTCTTACAGGTCGTATTTTATAAAAATATATCGATTTCATTAACAATAGGTGTACATTTATTAATTATTTGACATAAGAAAACGTTTAAAAAGATTATAACTGTAAAAAAATCGTAGAACTGTGTTCAGGACAATAGCTCTCGCATGACCAGTCGTTTTACGACCTTCCTCCAGGAAAATAGGAGTAAGAGTAGGAGAACGAGTTATCCGCGTTCGCGTTCCGATGACTCGTTCTCTCATTTCTATTCCAATTTTCCTAGAAAAAGATCGTAAAACAGCCGGTCATCCGAGAGCCTTGTTTACTACTAAAATAGCTCAATTACGATAATATCGTGCTAGAAATTAACCCATCAAGGACGAGGCATAATTTGTGGTTTCTCACCATCCGACCGAGGGTAGTTTAGCCCATTATGCTGTGAAATTATTTCTGTATTGTTTTAGCGTGTTACTTTTTATGCACTGCGGTGCATCCTTGCGATTTATCCGGGGAGACCTTACACAATCTGTGCTATTTATTTTGAGTATTTGATGGGGAATTATAAAAATTATCAATAGATATAGGAACGACACGAGTGTCCGTACGCTGCACAAACATCGTCCTTGATGGATTAATCCTTAGCGGACGACGACTTTTTCGGCAGAGTCAAGTAGCAGGACGAGGCGATTTTTGCAAATATGTCGAGTGTCTTATATGGTACAATAAAGTAATCTTACATATAAATTATCTTACAAAAACGTTATATTTCGTTAGTTCATCTATATTCACACTTTTATGAATATAATTTTACACAAATTATGATTTGTAGTTTCGTTCGATGTGATAGTTTATAAAACATTGACCAAGATGCATTCTTTGTTTATCTGGACATGTATCGTAGAAATAGGTCGTCTCATGTCTTCCCTCTGGTTTGTTTCGACTGGAACAAACTTTGCAATCTTTCTTTGTGCCAATAACAATTACATGCAGTTTTCCGTTGACGAAAATCTCCTCGCAATTTGTTGATCAAAATTTTGCGAAAGTTCAAATGTGTAACTGGCTGTTCGCTTCTCTGCCTTTTTACATGTTTGTAGAGAATGTACGACTTGATTAAACAAATTTCCAGTCCACGGAAAAATAATTTGCGCCACCACTTCAGGGACATTCGCATAAAACAGTACGTTGAATAATGTTGGAGATAATAAAATCTAACATAAACATCGACTGGCGCCTCTCACTCGCCATCCGACCTGTCGCGCGAAACGCCGTGGCGAGTGAGACTCGCCATCCGACCGCAAAGGGTTAAATAACAATCATTTTAACAAATGCGCACAGCCAACGTGTCTATACACCGAGCAGGTTACCTACTTTCCGAATAATCCGCATAAATGATGACCGCAGCGGATTAATTGCGCCCAAGGAACAGTGACCGTGGCTTCCGCCGTGTCCTTCCGGTAGCAAACTTTCACCCTGCCGGTGAAAAACCATGGACACTCTGACTGGCATCGCCGAGAAACCTTTTTCCGACTCAGCAAAATTGCGGGTCGGGATCCTAGGATCGACGAGCGCGGTAGCCAGCAGCCGTGCCAGTTTTACGAGGAACTTTTTGGACTAGCTGGCACCTTTCCGCGAGGTCGTTGGATTTTATGAAATCGACCATTGTTACGATCCACGAACGGCCGTAATAGCCCGCCCCGGTCGCTCAACGGAAGCAGCCTGTTGGATCGCGTACCGTGATACAAGAAGGGCATCGGGACGGGATAGAGAAGCGAAAATACGAAGGAGGCCGGAATGATCGTTGGTACAAGAAGAATTGTAAAGGAGCCCACAATGGCGGCGGACCGTAGCGCGGGGGGGGGGGCGGATGAACGGGTCTCGGAGCAGGGACACAGTCAAGTGGAAATGGTTGTCGGTGTAAGAAGGATTATAGAAGAGTCGACAATGCCCGCGAAAACAATGGCCGGCGCATTCAATGGGACGAACGAGCGAAGACGAGTGTACGAATCGCGGGCGGACCGTGAAGTCCGAAGGGGGAAAGTAATATTAACCTTGAATGCCGGCGAACTCCTCGAAGACAAACGCGTGCAATCGATCGGAACGGAAAGGAGCAATTAAAATTTTCGAAGACGAAATGAACGGGCGTCGATCGGGCCGTTCGCGGGAACAGAGCGAAGAGGAAGCCGATAAAAGTTCCGGCGAGAATTCGTGTTTGAAAAAGGAATCGAGAGGAGGAGGCGAAATAAAAAAGGGGGACGGATTAACGAGGAAGGCGTGGATCCGTTCAGAAGTGGTCAGATCGAGAGAAAAACGAGGGTGAGGCTTAGACAAGGAAGGGAAGTATCGATTGAGGAATCGCGGAGGGACGAGGAGGGAAGGAACCCCGATGTTGTAGGTAGAGTAAGCCGGTACGTGAACCGAATAAAAGTCGACGTTGGAAATATGCTTGCCCCCCATCCATCCCTCTGCACCCTTCACCCGCGCCCCCCAAACACGGGTCCACCGACGTCGATCCATACCATTCGGCTCTGATGCGGGATCTTTATTTCATGTTTTTATGATCGCTCGCAGATCCACTTGCATCCTGCCTTCGATTTCGCACGCGAATATCGAATCGCACGGTCACTAGACACGGCACGAGATCGATAGCAGCCGCGGACCGAACGATGCTCGCGGCACACCTGGCCAGCAGTTTACAAGACTCGCATGTAACACACGTGACGTTCCATTCGATCAAAAATTCCTTATCGCAGACTTTCACTTGTTCGGCGGAGTTTCGAGGAATGAACGATTCACGTTGCACGAATTAATCCGATGAGAGCATTCGCGGCAGGTTCGTTGATCGTTCAGCCGATTGGATGAGATTGGACAATGGAACTGGGAAGAAATTGTAGAAAATTGCTAGTGGTCGCCCGTGTACAGTAATTTCTCCATAATTCGCGCTCAGATTGTGCACAAACGTGGACAATCTGGGAAGAGGAGATACGATTATTCGAGGCTGTTGCGACGGCAACACCGAAGGTCGAACGTCCCTGGCCATCCCTTGAGCAATTAAGCAGTATACCTGCGACAGAAAAAATGCATCCGAACGAAAGTACTCTTCGAGCCGACGAACGGACAACACGTGTGACAGACTCATAAATTCCATATTTGACAAACGAAGAAATTACAAACCCGAACTTTCGAACAGTTTCCCACTCCTCATTTCAAGTTCCTTCCGACACACCCATCTCCAATCAAAAACGCTTCATTTCCTCCACCAAAACCCACCATCCACTAATCAGCAGAAAACCGAGGTGACAAGAGGGAAGGCACCTAGAACGTAGGTAGAACTCGTAGAACTCCTAGAACGTATAGAACTCTGAGAACGCAGATAGAACGCACATCGAAACCACAAACAACGCATCGCTAACACCATAGCTGTACAGACTGTAATATTATTAAAGTGTACATAGAAGCAACCAGCGACTTCGTTTCAACTTAATTCCACTTGAAACAACGCGTATATACAGAGGCTGAAGGCTCGTTTTTATAATTGTTGACAATCTCACCATGTAAAAAATTCTACTGTCAGAATGCATCGATTTCAGGACTAACAAGAAGAGGTCCCCAGGATCGACGCTCACTTTTCGATGAGATTTGGTACAGTGATAGAGCTTTCAAAGCTGAATCTAATGATACCCGGTTTTGGGCGAAGACGGCTTATAGTTTTTGAGATAATTAATGTTAAAGTTGTTAATAAAAGGCCAGAAAGACGCGCTGGATTACAACGCGAAGATCACGTAGGCCGGATCGAACCTCCAACCTTTCCCTACTCCCTAATATTTCTTGTACTGTTCTCGTGTGGTACGCTTTCGCTCGCGGTACTAGGACAGTTCGGCTCCGGCCGATGATGCCTAAACCTAGCACCGATTCATACCGCGCGTACGCTCTCTCATTCGGTCGGAGCCGAACCGTTCAACGCAGAGATTAACCCTTTGCAGTCGAAGCTATTTGAATTCGAAATCCAAAACGTAATTTCTGATCTACAGTATTTCTATTTTATATAATCTATCGCGACTCATGCGTATGAAATTGGGCCTATTGGCAAGTACAATGCAATTTTAATAGTCTTTTTTAAAGTATAAACGAGTTTGATGCTCTTCGAATGATTTTGAAAAATAGCATATCAATTTTTTAGTGGCGCCTCAGAGTCGCCATTCGAGTGCAAAGGGTTAATATATCCGTGTATTAACCCGTGTATGTACTTATTAATACATGGGTATACGAGTGCATGTGTAATTAATGTATCCATGTTCCAAAAGTATAGCAATAAGAGTTTCTTAATTTCGCGCAGGCACGTTACAAAAATGAATGCTACTTTAGCAATTCGGAAACTCGTCGACTGGGATGACTATACATCCCTGGCGAGTCAAGTCGAGTATTTCAGAAAGCGTTGAACAGTCAAACACTTAGCAGACTTATCGCCGCGATATTTTCATTCGTTTGGAATTATTGTCGTTGTCGTTTCGTTATTGCTATATTTCCTTTCGTTACTGTTGCTATCGTTTTCTCGTTGTTGTTGTTATATCGTCGATTAGTCTATTGTTATTGTTGTTTTGCAAATATATCTATTACTTGTTATACAAAACATGCGAACTGTTAGACACTATTTATTATTCATACACGCATTTATCTCTACAGCGTGTTACGCAATAAGTCGTGTTATATGAATGCTATGTTTACAAAACCTTTGGCGGGTTATAAAAATTCATCATATAAGAAGAACTTGTTTCATACGGAGTCTACTATGCATGATTTTGGTCACCGACACATCTTACGAAATGAAATTGTAGAGCGAAGTGGAAAAGAAATTCGTGCCGATAGGAAATGCATACATTAATTTCGTGACATTCAGAGTAATATGAAATTGTGAATAATTCTCAATCAGGCCGTGGCGTAAATTTAAAAAATCAGCCCTATCTGCGACTCTGCTGCATTCGATGGAAGATATCTTCGTCATATAAAATCAGCTGCAATTGTGCTTTTTTCAATGTTGCGACAGGTAATAATCTAATTGTACTTCTTGGGCAGCTTTAAAATGAGATATATTATATGAATAATAAATATAAGTATTTGCACATTTTGATTATTCTCTTGGAATAGTACGTCAACAGGTCATCTTACGATTTAACCTTTAATATAGGATATAAATTGCGCATGAAAATAATTGGTAGGATTTCGTTCATAAAGAATTACTAAACTACGTAGCGCTCTAGAAAATTGATTAATCATCTTCTCGATAGCCTCTACTGTTCGTATAGAATAAAAATTTCATAGAGCACACATAGAGTGTGACACGCCCCAGTAACGACAAACGACTGTCATGTTTAAAGTTATTTATCATTTTTGGTTCCTGAAATTGCTGAATATTCTTTAAACGTTCTAAAACATGGGACAACAACGTTCTTTTTTTTAAACGTAAAGATATACATTAATTGAGCTGTATAGTACAAGATTTATATATAGTGTCCCAAAATTATGGTACTTCCGGGAAATAAGAGGTTCCTGAGGTTATTCAAAGTAACTTCTTCTCCAGCGAAAATGCAATCCGCGGCTTTGTTTACGAGTTATTAACGAAAAACAGTGACCAATGGGAGGCAAGCTTGGCTGGCGCGCGGTGGCCGAGCCAACGAGCGCACGGAACTCGGTTCCGCTCGGTCGGCTCGGTCGCCTAGCAAACTCGTCCCTCATTGGTCAGTGTTTTTCATGAATAATTCGTTAGCGATGCCTCGGAGAAAATGTTTGTAAAAGAAAAAGTTGCTTCAAATCACCTGAGGAATCCCTCATTTCTCGAAAATCCCATAATTTTGGGATGCCCTGCATATTAAATCATGAAAACAAATTAATACAATACATCGAAATGTTAAGCGACAATATTTAGAAAATGAAAATCTGTGACATGCAGCGTTCTTGGTTACAACCATAGAAATATCATTACCGACTTAATCATTAAATCGCCTTCGAATTGTAGTACAATCGAACCTATTTTTCTGCGGTCTTTTTTATACGATCTCATTTTGTGGGATTTGCTTTTGTGTGGTAAATATAGGAACCGCACAAAAAATCGCATAAAAACAGGATTGGCTGTATAATTCGTTTCGGATTCCGTCCGCGTACCGAGCAGCGACAAAAAGACCAATCCACGAATCGAGAAGTAGGAAGATGATAAGTTCGGGAACACGTCTGAAGATGAACAGAATGAAATACGACGCGACAAGCAGGTGATGAGAATGGAATCTCACCGGTATCGATAGAATCGTTGAGAACGTATATACGATTATAGTCCGCTGACTACATTCGACGGCGTGCGACCTGTCCGGCTGGATCTGTGTCAACGCTATCAGATATATTGTTTCGCACAAAAGATCCGGATAGAAACTAGGATACACAGTAGCGTTTACGGGTATCGAAGTCGCCCGGGGGACGCTGCAACGAAATGGAACAAAGCTTCGTGGTTTCCTCGCACGTGCTCCGTGTCTTCTATCGTCCAAGTGCATTTTTCGCGTCGTTTGCGACGTAGTCCCCAGGCAATAAACACCAGAACGAAAGAGGGTTGACTTCGAATTCCATTCTACCGTGAATAATTATTAAAGCATCCCGCGGTGCACAAAACATAACAAAAGCGTAACTATCGATAACTATCGGTGATATTTTTCACAACTTTAGGCAAATCTTTGGTATTCGCAAACATCGAATTAACCACCATGCTGTTCATAAAAACATATACTATTGCAGTTGCATAGACCTGACTTGAAAAATACGTGCATGGAAATCGCGCTATAATATAATGTTCTTAAGTTTGTTCTATAAAAGCATATAATAATTAATGTGAAAATAGAAATGAAAGTAAACATTTATCGATTAAAAACTAGCGAAGTCAATGAAGACTTGTATAATGTGATAATTAAAGAAGTTAAATAAGTCAGATACTGGAACACCATAGAAGGGTTAAACTTACGTATCGAGCTTCCTTTACGCATTATTAAACACAAACCTTTGAGATCAATACTGATCCTCTGATTGGATTTAACGTAAACAGCTAATAATTTAAATTATTGCTACAAAATGATAAATTATAGGAAATGTTTGTTACTTTGAGTTAAATGGATCCAATTTCCTGCTGTCCGAGAATTCAATCACAGAAGCATGAACTCCGAATCTCTCAATCCAAATCTGTATAATAGCAGCTTAATTCGACATGTGCATCGTTATTCCTATCTGTTTATATAATATTTATATACGAATCAATTCATGCTCTTCGGAACAATCGATAACCACGTACAATAATTAATACTGATTAATGCTCAGCTTGGAAACAAAAATTGACAATCTGGGAAACAGGGGTATGATTATTCAAGCCTTGCAGCTCGTTTTTATAATTATTGACATTCGGTAACTATAAAAACGAGCCGCAAGGCTTCAATAATTGTATCGTATGTGTCGTGTTTGGAATCATTTTAATTAGAAGAATCTTAACTATCCATTGGTGCTAAGATTGCAAACGTAAGACGAAAATAATTGAAATTTAAGAGGTCTTGCCACTTTAAAATTTTGAAAAAATCGATTTTTTAAAATGAAATAGTAGTTTGAAGTCTTAAAAATAAATTGCAAAAGATTCCAGCTTTCAGAACAAATTATTTTAGAAATAAGGAGCCTGTAAGCCAGAGCTGTTCAACAGGCCTCGCGGCGGGCAAGGGCAAAGCCATGGGCTAAGGGCAAAGCCACGGGCTAAGGACAAAGCTACGGTGCAAAGCTACGGGCAAGCATCTTGACGGAGTGAAGACGCGAGAAAAGAAAGAGCGAAGTGTTTACGTTTTCATGCAATTCTTCCTCTCTCACTCGCACGCATTACCGTTATATGTCGATCGCGCGATGCTCATTCCATTTCATTCAATTTCAACGTAACCTACAGCCGATCTCTGTTACCGTCTTCAGCCAAATAACGTATCATTACTGGTGGAGAGTCCCACGAGGAGCTAAGAAAGGGGCACCGTTGCCCTCGGAAACGGGGTCTAGAACCCGCCGATCGGTGTTTGCCCTGGACTGAAAAGCGCTGCCCGTACGAGCATGATATCGAGCAACTCTGCTGTAGCCGATTCGCATACTTGCGTGCCGCAGCGTTAAACATATGAAAAATTATTCCAGCCTTGCGGCTAGTTTTTATAGTGGTTGACAATCGGTAACTACAAAAACGAGCCGCAAGGCTCGAATAATCTTATTTCCTCTTCTAAAATCGTCCATTTTTGTTTCCAAGCTGAGCATCGATTAGGGAGAATTTATCGCATTTCTATTACTCGTTGATTTACAATGAGCAGAAGCAAACTGAGCCTCGTAAACGATCGCATCAAAATAAAACCCACTGCAACTATCGTCGGAGGATTTGATGCCCGATAAAAGCGGTTGTTTTGAGACCGGTCGGAAGTAAGAGCTTCCGTGGTAACAACAATGGAAATGATCCGGAAGATAAGAGCTGTCTGCAGAAATCGTCTCTCGTTTTCCGCGAGTCGTAAGAAATTCATTAAACCTTGTCTTCGAAGCATAAGTAAAGTCCGCAAAAAGCCTCGTCGGCATTAACGATGCATAAAGCGCGAACATTTCCCCGATGGTGGCTGGATGGTGGGGGCCAGGACAGAGTAAGCTGAAAGCTTTGTACGAGTCGCATGCTAAATTCACGGGACGTTGCTCCGATGCGGAGCACGTGCCACGGTGAATGGCTCGCAACGAAGGAATCTGTTTCGCGCGGTGGCTGCGACAGAAACGCGGGGGCCGGTCCTGGAAACGCGCGTGATCCTGAAATCGACCATCCAGAAATCTTCCCAAGGTGCAAAAGAACGAGCCGGTGGGACGGTACGAGCGCTATGGAAGTGGGAACGGCCGACACCTAGGGTGGTGATGGAAATCCGGCTTCCGAGTCATCGCTCATAAACAGTCGACTGAATACAGTGGAGCGCGGTAAAGTTCATACGAAATCCGCACGCTTTAATTTACATCATCCAGCATCACTCTTTTCCCGCCACAGTGCCTCGAGCTTGGCGAGATCTCATCTCGTCTCAGCAAATAAATATAGAGCACGTCTATAGTGAAAAGAAAGGAGATAGAAATCACACTGACGCGATCAAGAATTGCTTATACTTCGAAACAACAGCAGAAGAGAACTGTTAACTAAACATTTCATTGATATAGGTTTTTATGGCTTATTTTACAATGCAATGAACTATTAAAAAAAGCAGTGTTACTTTTCTTTTAAATGATGTTTATTTAGGTTTTAAACGCCATCGCTTCGGAGTCCTTTCTTGAAAGATGGCTTGACGGTGTGTCGGATTTCTGCCAAACGGGGTTATCTGGAACAAAAAATCAAAAAATGCTTAAAACTAGGATATTTTTTCTAGACATTGAAGCTGAAACATTTCCATTTTCGTGAAAATTATCGAAATGGTAGCGTTTGACCTATCGCATTTGTACAAAAGATATGTATGTTCTGTATTTATATTTTTCGAAATTATTAGAAATTAGAAAAACATGAATTTTGTCAATGCCTAATATACATACATCATACTAAAAGTATCTGAAAAATTTTAAGGTAATCTCGGTTGATTAGATCTCGAGATATCTTGTACACCGTTTTTAAAAACACAAATTCAAGAAAAACGCGTTCAAGGTTTCCGAACGTAATTTTTCATATGTTTAACGCTGCGGCACGCAAGTATGCGAATCGGCTACAGCAGAGTTGCTCGATATCATGCTCGTACGGGCAGCGCTTTTCAGTCCAGGGCAAACACCGATCGGCGGGTTCTAGACCCCGTTTCCGAGAGCAACGGTGCCCCTTTCTTAGCTCCTCGTGGGACTCTCCACCAGTAACGACACGTTATTTGGCTGAAGACGGTAACAGAGATCGGCTGTAGGTTACGTTGAAATTGAATGAAATGGAATGAGCATCGCGCGATCGACATATAACGGTAATGCGTGCGAGTGAGAGAGGAAGAATTGCATGAAAACGTAAACACTTCGCTCTTTCTTTTCTCGCGTCTTCACTCCGTCAAGATGCTTGCCCGTAGCTTTGCACCGTAGCTTTGTCCTTAGCCCGTGGCTTTGCCCTTAGCCCGTGGCTTTGCCCTTGCCCGCCGCGAGGCCTGTTGAACAGCTCTGGCTTACAGGCTCCTTATTTCTAAAATAATTTGTTCTGAAAGCTGGAATCTTTTGCAATTTATTTTTAAGACTTCAAACCACTATTTCATTTTAAAAAATCGATTTTTTCAAAATTTTAAAGTGGTAAGACCTCTTAAATTCCAATTATTTTCGTCTTACGTTTGCAATCTTAGCACCAATGGATAGTTAAGATTCTTCTAATTAAAATGATTCCAAACACGACACATACGATACAATTATTGAAGCCTTGCGGCTCGTTTTTATAGTTACCGTTTGTCAACAACTATAAAAACGAGCCGCAAGGCTTCAATAATCATACCCCTGTTTCCCAGATTGTCAATTTTTGTTTCCAAGCTGAGCATTAATTATATCTTACATTTACATTACATTTTACATTTTTTAATCATATCTTACATTTCAATTACTTTCGTCTTACGTTTGCAATCTTAGCACCAATGGGTAGTTAAAATTCTTGTGATTATAATGATTCCAAAGACGACATAAATCGCACTACGTTTATCGAAGAGCATATTATAATACAGGGGGTGAGGCATGTAACTAGCAAACCTCAAATAGCTTGAAATTAGTAGATCGGGAAAACTTGGAAAGCTCTCTACATACAAGAACGTGTGCTCACCTTTGAAACTATGTATTTAATAGGTTTTCATAAAAAAAAACATCATCGAAGAGTCACTTGAGGCGTGTAAATCATGCGTCACCCTGTATATTGCTTATTAATTAACCCGAAAACAGCTTAAATTAATTGTATGCGAAGATGCGCGATGCGAAGAAGACTACGCTGGTGTTTTTATTGTTAGCGATTTTTAAGGATTTCAAGGCAACTGCCACTTTGAGCACACACCTATTAAAACTATTTTGAAAACACTTTTCTATCCCTTTCTCGACATCAAGATAGAAGAACTTTCCTATTTCATAACGAATAATAGAAAGAATGATTTTCCGTTTTGCAACTGTCCGATTTAAAGTCAAGGAACTTTCTTGAATTTGGAAGATGAAAATGGACGTTTGGCCGGGGAAGGTAACTTCGGAGACCACAGCTTGACGGGCGGACGAACGAAAACGGCGAAGAAGGAGAAGAAGAAGGAGCAGGAGGAGGAAAAGAAGAGTGTAACCGGATGACTCGCATCACCGGCGAAACCACTGTCTTGGGAATATTTCTCCCGCTCGGCGGCTCGCAGTTAACGCTCCGTCGCTCCGCTTTCAACCGTCCGCTTCCTTCTCGTTACGGGGACGCGGCTTGAAAAATTCATCGCAGCAATTTTGTCCCGTCCAATTCGCCCTATTAAATCCGGCCGTGTTAAATGCTTTTTCAACGTCGCAGGAAGGATCGACGCCCGGAAGCCTCCGCGCGTGAATGTCTTCCGAGAGGGAGCTGCGGAGAACGGTATTCCGGGCGGCTTAGCGTTCTCGCTAATTAGTGTTCCGGACGGAGGGACAGGCGAAAAAGAGGACGCACGCGTCGCGAGAGTAAGTCGTTAAGTCGCCGAACCGCCTGCCTCCGGAACGATGAGATGAAAAAGACGGCCCAAGGTTAATGACTTATTCATTTCGCGAAAGAGTTCAGTCGAATCCACCGGTGGAATTCAAAGTGTCCGTGCTGACAGATTCGTCCCTTTCGTATATGGCGATTGTCTAGTAAATTGACACGGTTTATTCCAAACTAAAGATTCATCTTATTAAAACAAGGTTCTTTAGATGATTTTATGGCAGGATATGGCCATCAGTGAGACCCAATTATCGCTAACGCTATCGAAAACGCTATTCTTACGCTAACCATTACCTTCTGTATAAATATCGATTTATTGTACTTCATTTAAATTATTTTTATCGATTTGCATCTTGTCGCGGGTGTCACGTATAGCTCAATAGTTATAGAACAATATTTAAGTCATGAAGATGGATTTAGCGTAATTTTATGAAAAAAACGTATCCTAAATATACTATTGAAAAATAATTATGTCGTAATTATCATAAATCAGGCAAGAGACAGGCAATTAACATGAAACAAGGCAATTAAAATTAATTTTAACTAATTTATTATTAATAAATTAATTTATTTTATGAGGTATAATAAAGGTAAAATAGATGATTACCAAAGTGGGTTACTTATTTCTGGAAGTTTACAATTTTATGTCATTGGAATTGAGCTGTCTCATAAAAGATTCACAATTGACAGAAACCGGGTAGAAAAGTTCAATTTAGTTGCAGTAATATTCTATAAAACGTAACATTACGGTTGATCGATTTTTAAAAATAGAATTTTGAGCAAAACATCGTAGATCGACATTTGGAAGGTTATCATAAGCAAAAGACTTCTTTCGTAAGAACAACATTCGTAATGCTTCAAATACAATTAAAACAACTTCCGCTTTTCGTTTCAACTGATAGAGAATGAATCATCGAATAAACTGACAATGAGATCAACGCTGAAAGACTTTTCCATTTAAAATAAGACGGACAGGACGTTGTAAGATCTTGTACACGAAGTTGCTGAAGTTCAAAGATCGACAATATTTCGGACATAACATTGACAGTGTTTGAACTACTGAGTATGTATTATCTGATAATCACCACTCCAATTTCACAACAGAAAACAAATGTACAGAGTGGGCCAAAATTCGTAGTACAAGCGAACCGTGGATGATTCTGCGTGAAAAAAATAAGAACAAAATTGCTGTAACATTTTTTTACCCGGGCCTCCGATTTCGAAAAAATCGACTTTAAAATTTATTCATTTTTTTAAAGAATTTTTTAGTTGTCGCCTATTCTTCTTCCCAGTTGCCGCGAGAAAGAGACGTGATTAGGTGGAGCGGACGACCGATCCCCCAATAGAAGTGGATTTCGTTAAGGTCATAGAAAAGTGGTGACTACCGGTGTGCAAGTGAGGCGGAACGAGCGGAATACTCCCTTTCCCTCTCTGCCGAAATGACTGACTTTTTATAAGCACCGGACTGTACATAGTTCGCAACAGATAATGTTTGTAAACACTGTCTCGGACGGAGGCAACTGCGGTAGAAGTATAGGCGACAACTAAGTCCATTACAAAGATGAACAAACTTTAAAGTCGATTTTCTCGAAAACGGAACGCAGAATAAAAAAATGTTATACCATAAGTGCTGCACAGAAATTCGTGACCAAGTTCTAGACCAAAATACAATTAAATGTACAATAAAGTTCAGAAAGTTCAAGTGCAATGCTCTGTTATAAGTTCGAGTTTGATATCAATATGTGACTAGTATAAATAAGATAAATACAGTTAGTTATTTACTAAAATATTCGGATACCTTTTCAAACGCAATAACTATTTAACAATTGAATTAAATGAATTAAATCTTTTCTAAATATTAAAGGCCAAATAAATGTTTGTAAAAATTGTAATTCATTGGAAAGACGCAACAAAATTTTGAAAGTGACGTTTTTTAATTTCTTTTTAACCGAGCGTGTAGCGAATTCAAATAATGGGTAGGTCTCGTTAACTTATATGCATGCAGAAAATTTCACTGAAGTCGTTTAAGGCAGGTACAAGCTACAAGTATTAAAAGGTATAAAATCTACAGATTTATTACATTTATTTATTAAAAGTCTGTATCCAAGTCCTAGAAATTCTTACGACCAAGCCTACGAAATAAATATATAAAGACAATAAATATAAAATTAACCGTTAGAAGTTATAGTATCCCACCTCCTTTAACTAATATAGATATCATCTGTTCGATAAATTTTATATAGGAAACCTAGAAAAAAAAAATTTTATTATTAATATTTTAATTCATTAATATTTTATAGGCAAAATAAAAATTGTGGAAAAAATGTAGTTTAACTTAACTAAGTTTACGGAACCCGTCAGTATGACAGGTACACTAATTCTTTAATTTATGAATGTTCGCAGATTGTAAAGATACATTTGTGAGTTATTTGTTCAATTTATCTGTTTCTTGGGGCAAATATTACAGTTGCTTTTAACCCTTAAATGCATGATTTTTTATTTTGAATTTAAAAAAATCGTTTTCTATAGGAATGTAGTCATAGGTTACGTGAAAAATAAATAAAAAAATCTAGGTAATAATATTGAGTATTTATTTTGAAAAAAAGTTGTACGTAGACTTTTGGCAACGATATGCGTTTATTGCTAAAATTATTGTAGACGTAAACGAATGGTCACGTATTTATATTATCTATTAGTACAGGAATTTTCACATTATTTATAAATGAAATGCGGCAAAGCGATTGCGATTTTTGTTGCGACACGAAGCAACCTTGCATTCGATGCGCTCGGTCCGTGAAAATCCTTTGCAACCTGGAAGTTATCACCCACCGCATTCAAATGTCAAAAAACATATAACTTACTCGCCAAAAGTAATGTCAAGTCTTTTATTTCACACACGGTCTATCGTCTATTGTTATCAACGTGTGTTCGGAAACGCGCATACTCAGGTTTTTGAATAAAATTAAGTGGAACTGGAATGTAGACAATTGGCAACAATATGCATTTAAGGGTTAATGTTCCGTAAATCTAGTATTAAAGCGATCTTCGGAGCTACTTATCGCAAACTTCGACAGCATTTTTCTAACGAATATCAAATATTACGAGCCAATGACACTCATATTAGTTAACCCCTTGCCGTACAATTTTCTTCATAGTTTCAATAATTAGAAGTTTTTCGATTAGAACAATTTCTAAGAAGAGAAAAGACAATTTATATTCATCATCAATTTATATCATTGTGTGCCTACATTTACTGAAATATCTAAATATTGATGACAAGAAATCAGAATTTTATTCAGACTAGAAAGAACGGAACGCCATTCATACTTAACAGATTATTACTAGGGGGCTAATAGAAGGTGGAATACTATAACTTCTAATCGTTAATTTTTCAACACTAATTCTACATGTGGGAAACCTCCCTCGTTAGTGTACCGAGAATTTTGCGGAGCAGTGTAATTTGCTTGCATTCGCGCCGATATTGTGCAGAGGTCACGCGCAATGAGTTACGAAGCAAATGACCCGACATCTCGTCATCTTATCGCGTGAAGTTCGAACATTCGCCGGGGACGAGGGTCCAAATTAAAAATACCTCGTCGCGTAGCATCATTACTCATAGCGCGCGTTGCCCTTCTCGAGGGAAGCGGAGGCCATCCGTCGTTCGTTGCAGCTCCTTGCCACCTCTCTCCGCTTATCGTCCAAACTCGTTTGTCGCCCCATATAAAGTAACATTAACAGGCGCGTCGCATTTTTTATGCATCCCTACCACTTTCCTCCACTTAGCCTGTTCTGCAGCCGCGCTCTGTCCGTCCTTCCATTGTTCTGATTTTTCTACGGCTCGGGAGGCCTGTCACTCCCCTCCCTCCCGCCCTTCCAGTTCTAGCCCCACGATCCCCGACGTGTAAACCGCAGTCCGGAAGCCGCGGACATAAATTTCGCGAGGGGGGAAGCGAAAAAACACAGGCGGGAACAATGCCGAAGAAATATTGGGCACGCGGCTCCATTTTGCTGCGGCGATGAGAATCGGTTCCCTCGTTGCCTCGTAATATCTGCTACCGGAAACGGGTTCCAGCGCCCTTGGTACCCTCGTAATTCCGGGACACACTCCTATCGAGATGTTCAACATGCTCCTCCTCTTCCGATTGCTCTTTCGAACGTATCGTTGTCATTTCTTCTATGCTCTTAAACGAGAAGATCGCACCTCTTACAGTTTCTGTAAAGTCTCAGAGAAAGAGACACATTGCAAACTGCAATGTTTGTAATTAATTAGGCAATGGGATCGCTATCTATAGAATATGTGCAGCAACAATACAGAAGGATAAAACCTTCAGGTTTTGTGAAGAATGAAGAAGAACCGCGAGTGCATGGAAAGCTGATAAAATGTATATATATATATATGTTATGAATAAAAAAGGTAAAAACACTTGAGAGAAAACTATGTAGGGACACGTAGTTGAGTGGCGAAAGGTCTGAGTTAGTTCTAAGACTAGACTGGGTTAGTTCTGGGTGCTGAACCTTGACATTAACCCTTAGCGGACGGCGACTTTTTCGGCAGAGTCAGGTAGCAGGACGAGGCGATTTTTGCAAATATGTCGAGTGTCTTATATGGTACAATAAAATGATCTTACATATAAATTATCTTACAAAAACGTTATGTTTCGTTAGTTTATCGATATTCACGCTTTTATGAATATAATTTTACAAAAATTATGATTCGTAGTTTCGTTCGGTGTGATAGTTTATAAAACATTGACCAAGATGCATTCTTGGTTTATCTGGACATGTATCACAGAAACAGGTCGTCTCATGTCTTCCCCCTGGTTTGTTTCGACTGGAACAAACTTTGCAATCTTTCTTTGTGCCAGTAACAATTACATGCAGTTTCCCGTTTAGACGAATTTCGTCAGAGTTGGCCGTCGAACTTGAAGATCTATCTCGTGGTTGACGAAAATCTCCTCTCAATTTATTGATCAAAATTTTGCGAAAGTTCAAATGTATAACTGGCTGTTCGTTTCTCTGCCTTTTTACATGTTTTTAGAGAATGTACGAATTGATTAAACAAATTTCCAGTCCCCGGAAAAATAATTTGCGCCACCACTGCAGGGACTTTCTCATAAAACAGTACGTTGAACAATGTTGGAGATAACGAAATCTAACATAAACACCGACTGTCGCCTCTCACTCGCCATTCGTCCTGCTGCGCGAAACACCGTGGCGACCGAGAGTCGCCTCTCGTCCGCTAAGGGTTAAATCCTATCGTGCCGGTCGAAATGACTAATTCCACATTTCTTCCTTTTAAAATTGTTGAAATTATAAGTTGTCTTCCACAGGAAACGATTGAATAAATCTCTGAATTCAAACACGTACTATAATAAAAGTAGCAAGATGTATAAATGAAACCATACTTGTTATTTTTATAAAGCAACGCACATTAACACGTTCTGTGCCGAGCTTTTTTTACTCGAATCTTCACACTTTGATATTTTACTAAAACTTGATGTATTACGTGCAATTATTAATTCTCGTACACATAACAACGTAACAAAAACTTCTAAATTTCTTGTAAACAATTTGTTCAGTTCACTAAGTAAACATGCAAGCGTGTACCATCGATGGTACACGTGGCACGGAACGTGTTAATCATGCTCAGTGATCAGTATGTTTAATGTTAAGCAACTTAAGATACGACTTGGACGGATCGGATGTTCTCAATGTCGATCAACGTTCTGCGTAAGTGATTTAGAATGATCGTTGTGTATCGCATTGTGTCCACTTGATTTATATTAGAATCGATTGTAAGAAATTGAAAATTGTCGGTATTACATTGTTGGACATAACAGCGACTAATTGCTCAATAATTCCAACAGCAATCTACATATAACTCCACACAATTGAAGCACAAGATTATCGTCGAACGACGAGTTACGAAACGAATGAGGAAGAAACGCGAGGAATACATACATTTCAGAGACGAAATAGTAAATACGCAGCCACGCGAAATGCTTTTTTTTTTTTATTTTAGTTCGGCAAACACCGATCCGGCTGCGCACACCTGGAAATGATAGTGTCCATGATCAATTCATCGGTAGTAACAATCGTGCCGAACGAGGAACATTTTTCGTCGAGCATTTTCGCGTTTGCGAGCGACGCGGCACACAGGATGGCAAGTGCGCGGAACATCGTGGTGATCTATGAGCCGGAGTACATTCGGGAAGAACGTTCGAATAAACTTGCCTACAAAAATAGTATAAAGTCCGAACACACGTTGAAAACCCGGGCTGGAATGAACTGCCGCGGAATACGCCGAAAACTGGCCACCTAAGTCAATTAACGGGAAACAAAAGAGGATAAACGTTTCGTTCCATTTTCAGCGACGGTAAATCGTCGCGTTTCGTTAAAAAGTCCTCGGTATTGGAATAATAACGGAAGATTCGCGATGACACGCGGGAAACGCCACCTTTCGCGTTCTGCAATCTGTGATGCAATTTGCTGAAAAATAATTTCGAGATCGGTCCAATTATGACGAGGACTTTACCGTTCAGTCGATCCTGCAGTTGAGGAAGTAGATTTAGCTGTGTTTTAATTAAATTATCAGTCAGTGTCGTTCTAGGAAATCGAATATATCGTCGTTATTCGGATTTAACATAATTAATCTCCTCGAGAACTAAATTGTATAAATCTGATATTGCTAGATTTTAATGAAAACTTGAACGAGAACAGAAATAAAGCATACCGTAATATAATTTAGGCAATTAAGAAATGATTAGGTTGTCCAAAAGTCACAAAATCAAGCTGCAATTATTAATTGACGTTAATACAACGATGTAATTATACGCAAAAAGGTTTGTATTAGATAATAGACTAAAACTTAAAATGCTTTAACCTTCTAAGCGCGAGCGAGTTTTTAATTTTTCAGAATCAAATCGCGTGCTAGTTTTATTTGTTACGTAAACGCGTACTACGGATTGGGTTAAACATTAAAATTAACAATCTTTTAAACTTAGTTTATTTTTTAATTGGTTAATTTTTTAGAAAATGTATTAGATAAATTTTTATTCTCTTGGACATTTCCTCGATAGCGTCAAACAAAATTGTATTCGTTAGCCTTTATCTCTTATCCGTCGTCAGAATAGAATTTTGTCAAACTCTGATAGATACATAGACGGCCATAGTGCCAAAAATTATCACTAAAATTGATAGAACTCGAATAATAAAGCTTCCTAACTGAAATTGTACGGTTTTCTCAATCCGATTAGTTTTCCTAAGAAAAGAAATTTTTGTATGAACAAGAAAGTTGGTTGGCAAAATAATTTTCTCATAATTCGAATCAGCATAGAAGATGCTATCGAAACGCATACTTTCAAAATTTGATCTGGAAAATAACCGGCAATTGATTTTTTCTTGAATGTCCTCCCTTAAAATTAGCCCCCACCCCTGCAAAGGAAAGTAGTGGAAGCACGCGAGATCCGACAGAAGAATGATCAATACATGGTGATAAATATTTCGTGTAGTCGTTGGATACTTCCCGGGCGTATTTTCAGCGGATATTTTTCACGGGCGAGCCGAGTGAACCGACTGGCCCCGGGGTTCGAGTAAAAACCAGGCCGCGGGAAACACGGGCAAGCACGATTAGGGTCGAAGAAACCGTAATTTACAACGACACGCAAAAAATCGTCGGGTTGATAGCTAATTAATAAGAAGTTTTTGCCTGGCCGCGCGGAACGTCGAGGAAAAAAATAGAAGAGTGCCTGACAGATTTACGACGTGCCGAGTAGCGTTTGTTTCGATTCGCAAAAGTCCAGCTGGCACTAAAGGTACCTTCCTACGTGACTTTCGCAGTCGCGACGTCGCGTCGCTGAATGATTTCCTATTTCAGAACTACGGTGTGCAGCGAGTCTGACTCACAACACATTTTAAAACGGTATAATTGTTTTAAAACTCGAATTCATTTTATCTAATAGATAATTTAATCTAGTATTTAATCTAATAGATAATTACTAAAATACGTTCTTTTTTTAGTTATGCAATTACTTCGAATGATAGAAAAAAAGTGACTTTTTCCACATGGTAGAATCAATAGTCTACTAGACGATGAATAAAATACTATTTTTTAAATTTTCCTGTTACTTGCAACGATAAACGAAATAGTGAAATAATTCACTTTTTTATCTTTTCCATCTGAGCTTACGAAGAAAATTTAAAAAATGCGTTTTGTACATTTCAGTAACTTATATGTATATTGAAAATTTCATTAAAATCGATCGACGCACAGCCAATGAAACATGTAAAAATTACTTATTTTTTGTGAGGAACTTCGATTTTCGCAATCTTTAATTGTTTATGGCTCATATCAAGGTCATCCGATTTCAATGAAATTTTCAACATTAATTACCGAGATGTATAAAACACATTTTTTAAATTTTTGTTACAGGCTCAAAACAATGAGCTTTAACAATGAACAAAAACTTTAAAAAAGTTCGCAATGAGCAATGAGCAAAACTTTAAAAACTTTAAAAAAGTTTGCAATGAGCAATGAGCAAAACTTTAAAAACTTTAAAAAAGTTTGCAATAAGCAATGAGCAAAACTTTAAAAACTTTAAAAAAGTTTGCAATGAGCAAAACTTTAAAAACTTTAAAAAAGTTCGCAATGAGCAATGAGCAAAACTTTAAAAATGTTTGCAATGAGCAATGAGCAAAACTTTAAAAACTTTAAAAAAGTGAGTTATTTCGCTATTTTGTTTAGCATTGCAAGTATAATAGCAAAATTAAAAGATAGTATTTTATTCATTGTCTATTAGATTAATTAATTCTATCATCTGAGAAAAAGTCGAGTCATTTAGTCCAGTTTTAAAAAAGTTATTGCGTTTTAAAAGGCGTTGACCCAGTTTTACTGCTTACGATGTGTCCACGGAAATATTTCTGCAAAAATTCAGAAGCAATTCTTGCGTATGCTTCAATTGAAACAACGATTGAAGCATGCGCTTATTATTTCCGATGAATGCAGCAGAACTAATTCATAAATATTACGCTGTCGTATAACGTCGCGGTAATGAGAGACAGAACAATTACTGTCAAGAGAACACGCATCTTAAAGAACGGCGAGTGGCAGTAGAAGCGGCGCACGATTTCGAACGCATTCGAGTATCGATACGATCTTCATCGCGATGGCCAGAACGTTAGCGGACGCGTGTACTGGCTGATTCTGGTAATTGGGCCGAGTTATAGTCCTGTTCCACATGAGCTTAAAACGAATAGTGCAGGAACATTTGGCATGCCCTAACGCTATTATTCTATGACAAGATTGGTTTCGCAAACGTGTCGTTACTTTAAAGTGAACCGCTGACAATTGGTCACGTTCCACAAATTTCTTTTTACCAGTTAATGTCGTCGATCGTATAAACCATGTACTGGGTGTGCCAGTATTTATGAAGCAGTTAGTAGAAACAGTAAGTTACGAACAGACGCGACAATCAATTGTTTAAACAATCTTATTAATACTGTCTTACTAATTCTTAGTTCACTCGTACACAATCTGATACGTAAGCTGTTCTGCAAAATATGAATACGTGTTTTTGGATTATATTGTTTTGTGCCATTTAATAAAACACTTATTAATAGACCGTGGCTCTTCATGCAAATTTCCTTTATCGCACCTTATCTCAAAAAATTCGAAACAAAAATTTCCTTCGTCACACACACACAACTAAGATGATCTTCATTGTAAAATTATACAGATATTGGGCTCCAAATTAATCCCTTTGTAGATCGTGTTCGCTCTCTTTTCAAAATAAAATTAATCCTTTCGTTACTGTATTAATTTTTTATTTACATACAAAAGGACAAATTTGATTTGCATACGAACGAATGAAACGGCACAAGGATTACAGGTTTACTTATGCAAATCTGCAAATGCCGTAAATGCAAAAGCATCCGCAGTCTACTTATTAGATTCAAAATACAGTAATTTCTCCCTAATTCACGGTCAGATTGCGCAGAAAAATGGACAATTTGGAAAGAGAAGATACGATTATTCGAACCTTGCGTCTCATTTTTATAATTGTTGCGCAATCTGGGCGTCAATTAGAGAGAAATTACTGTATTCTGAATAATATTCGAGCCTTGTGTCTCGTAACTATCCGAGCGTCGATTAGGGTGAAATTACTGCACCGTCGGCGGAAAAATTGAAATCGGTAATTGCCTTTAATTGAGAGGCGATCGGAAACTCGCCGGCAGCCGTTTGCTTCGGAACGAAATAATTAACCGTATTGTTACGTCGTTGTCTAATTATCTTGGGGGGCAGATTTACGCGGCGGATCCGGACGAAAACGTTCCGAACCAAAGGTCGAGAACCTTCGGCTGGTCCCTCGATTATGCGGCGGCCTCGCTTCGCCCGATAAACGTCCTCGCCTATAAATCAAGTCCCTTCGCCACGGACGCATTAATACCGCTGGTTGTCGTTTCGCCTGCCTCTGGCCGTCATTAGGCGAAAACCAATTAAAACCGTTCGATTCTCTATATGTATTCCTATGTAGGCCGATTCTAGTAACTGAGCCTGCCCATACGTGTCACTCTCGTTCCCAGCGAAAATATTAGGTCGTAAACCGAGGCCTTGCTTTTATGACGCTGGCAAAATCCACTAACTCATAAGCGAGCGTGTTCGAGTTATGCAAACTGATTTCGATGCCGCTTATGCGAGAGATGGTACTTTAATGACCGTACGTCAAATTCATGAAATAATTCAACATTTGCGAACGTACACATCAAACAACAAAAAAACAACAACAACAATAACAGCACATTTAATGCAACAAATTTAATATTTTCCCTTTGTGTGATCATTATTGAAGCAATCACCTACGTAATTATTTAAGCATCGCACACATGTTGTGTGAGCGGCCATTAAAGTGTTAAGGGAAGATGTAGTAATTTTTTCGTAATTCGCGCTCAGATTGCGCACAGAAATGGAGAATTTGGGAAGAGAAGATGCGATTATTCGAGCCTTGCGGCTCGTTTTTATAGTTACCGATTGTCAACAATTGTAAAAAAAACGAGATACGATTCCATGTTATTGCGGAATCTAAACGCGAATTAGGAAGAAATTACTGTATACGGAAAATGTACATCTAAACGCATCGGAGCCACGGCAAGAAATGGTGTAGGTGAACCCGTTTTTGTAATTAAGAATTTTATTTAGTCGATTTCGAGGACTTTTACCCGCCAGAATATGTACTCATAGTGAATTTTACCCGTTTTAGAACCTTTACGTTCCAAATTTTCTACCATCTCATTTTGTCCCGAATGTCTGGTAAACATTTTTATGTAATTTTTTTAATGTAATTAAGCAGTAACTACAGATCGCTCGTGGTTTTTCTAATTCTTTTCGTTTGAGGAGAACTTTTAATTCTGCTGTGTATGTTTATGCAAATCTACGCTTCAAGAGCGAATATTCGAGAATGGGAGTCACCGGGAAACGCAGTTTACCGTAGGGTTTTATGAAGCCCAGGAGAACCCGGAAACTTTCGAATGTTTTAGTCCAGCGCATGGGACTGCTTGCATCTCGCCAGGTATTTTAGAAATCGGCGACTGCTCAGAGAAATGTCTATCGAACTATCTGTAAGATTGCAAGAGCACGAAAAATTAGAAATGCATACGATTAACACTTGATTTACGGAGCACAAATAAAGCTGTTTTTTATTAGTTTATAAAAGTGACAATAAGATTTTTATTCTGATTTTTAACAAGTGTTATTATAACATTCGCCGTAAGTAACATATAGTATAACATATGAGCCGCTTATTTTGAAAGTGGCCTAACTCCATTTATCTTCAAATCGAGATATTTAAAGTTTTGCGTTTCAATGAATTTAAAAATATACGTATAGGATACTAATGAGTCATACTGCTTAAGCGTATCTAAGGATGTTAAATTTAAAGTTCCTGTTAAAATAGTGGCAATTATTAAGTAAATAACGTGCGTTTTCTTATCAAGAATGGAGTTGGGCCACTTTCAAAATTAACAGCCAGATTCATTATAAAATTTGAAGGTGCCCAAGTCCATTCAACATAATTTAAGATGTTGTCAAATTGAAAAAAACAATACTGAATTTGTTTTACATATCTTGAAAACACTTCGGAAACATAATTTATGCGATTGAAAACATTTTTTAATTACAGAACATAGAAAATTACAAACATAAATTTATTACAAAACAATTTACTATTCGTCTACATTTTGTGCGTGTGAAAGTGATTTGAAGAAATCATGATGTTCTGGTGGTATGTATCGTAATAGGTCAATTATGTCCTTAAATTTTGCTGTTGTAATTTGTCTAATAGTTTTATACAATGATGTCAATACATTATTTTCGAAATTTCTTGGTCTGCCCCGACGTGGTAATAAATTCAGGACTTTAAAATTTTCATCCTCATTCATTGATGTCTTATATAAAATTTTATATGGTTCATTTCTGACAAAACGCATCCAACATATTCTTAACCAGTTTACTGATTCTCCATCAGAATTCTTTGCCCTTTTAAAAATTGCGTCTTCTAATAATTTTGTTAATACAAAATCTTCCTGTCTCATTTCATTTACATTGAAATTATTACCCTTCCGACACTTTTTAATAATCTTGTAATAATCCTGGGGAACGAACAGTAAATTGTTTTTTTTTAATGCCATTTCTACCACGCCAAAATCACTATCATTTGGTAAGACGAATATTGAAGAATAATATGAAGACGAATATTGTTCTATAATTCTGTTTCTTTTTCGATTTTTTTTTAAATCATTAGTTACTATTTCTTCTTCACTATCTGAACTAACTAATGGTCTTGTTCTGTTTTTCCTCATGGGTGAAATAATTTCTAAAATGTAATATTAAATTTTAAATTTTATATTAATTAAACGTACAGGTTATTCAACTAACGCAATTGTCCCAAAAATTAGGTTAACTTGTAAATACTAATTAATTGAAATTACCTTCATCACTGCTTTTCGACATTATCAATAGTAAATATCTTGATGTAAGTATAAATGGAGTTGGGCCACTTTCAAACTACACGGCTCAGTTATTTAATTAATACTGAAAACTTATGTGTGAAAAATTTATCGTATTTGCTCTGAATATAAGCAACCTGAAGTGCTTCACTGATACATAACATGAAGCTGTACATTTAACCATGGTAACCGGCAAAAAATTGGAAAACGGAGTTAGGCCACTTTCAAAATAAACGGCTCATATATGTATATATAATATAACATATAATGTAACATATATATAAATTGAATAAATAACTCATAAATATACCTTTACGATACGAATAATCGTAAATTAACAAAGTTAGTGACCCGTCATAGTTGACGGGTTTTGTAAATCTAGTGTTAAGTGTGGTCAGTGAATTGCTAGGACAATTTATATAACTGTCACAATATTTAATTAATTGGCGAATGTTGTAACTTTCGGTTCTACGTGTAAAAATATTCTTCAGTGAAAATACAATCTACCCCGAATTTATTGTTAAATAAAATCCTCCCTGAACTCGATGCTTTTAATTTGTCCTAAGTGACAGCACGTGCTCTTTATCTTACGTAGATTACTTCATTTAGAAATGGATTCAAGGAACGCAGCAGCGTGTCCCTCGGCGGAGTATTTTCGCTGGTATTTCGCTGCTACATGTTCTACATTGTGTCGTAACTTTTTTTTTTGTTAAGCGGTGCCAGCCTGCTTTACATGAAACATGAAAAAAATAATATTGCACAAGCATAAGCTGGCGGCAGTACAAAATAAAGTAGTAGCAATAAAAAATAATATTTTTATATTACCGTGGCCGCTTCAAATAGGGTCATATGTGCATTCTTTAACGCTTTGCACTCGAGTGGTGACTCTGAAGTATCACTAAAATTGCTACATTACGTTCAAAGATGAACAGCTAAGATATTTCATTTTTCTATTTAAGATCGGCTACTGTCGGAATACATGCTAGTGTACAATAAAAAAATCTATAAAAACTACAATCTGAACAAGACCGATCTACAATCATACTATTGGGTTGGCAACTAAGTAATTGCCGATTTGTTCAATGAAATAAAAAATTTTTGTTTACTTGGAACGAAGTTTAATCTGTAATGTATTTTCCATTTTGTTCGATGACCTTTTGCCATCTCTCTGACAACTTGAAGATTCCACGCTCGTAGAAAGTCTGATCCTTTTCGGCCAAAAACTGAGTTAAGTGAGATTTTACAGCGTCATCGTCATTAAAAGTTTTACCACGAAGGGAGTTGTCCAGGGATCGAAATAAGTGGTAATCCGATGGCGCGAGATCAGGGCTATATGGTGAGTGTAACATCAATTCCCAACCAATATCCATCAATTTTTGCCGAGTGGACAAAGACGTGTGCGACCTAGCATTGTCCTGCTGGAAAATGACACCTTTACGATTGACCAATTCTGGTGGCTTTTCCTTGACCGCTGCATTCAATCTGTCCAGTTGCTAACATTCACGGATAATAAAAAATAACATAATAATAATAATAATAATTTTATAATATAACATTTACGGATATCATAAAAATGGGAGTGAGAGACATCTATAACTGAAATCGGCAATTACTTAGTTGCCAACCCAATACATTATTAACCCTTCGCAGTCGAGTGGTGATACTAAGGCACCATTAAAAATTGTTACATCACGTTCCAAAATAATTTTAACACTAACAAACTTCCTTATGTTTGAAGTACTGTCAAAAGTGTAACCGTTGCACGAGTCACAAAATTCAATTTCATATGTACAAAATGCACTAGCTCATACAAAATGGATATACTATAGGTCAGAAAAGCTATTTTGGATTTCGAATTAAAATGGCTCCGACTGCAAAGGGTTACAACTTTGACTGTCAGGTCACCCATATGTGACCGACCCAATTATTTGCTCAGACCTGAAAATGAATTTCTACGCTGATCAATGACATGCTCCTAATTTTATTAGGATCCGCAAAACGTAAGAATGTTGAAAATGTAATTGATGCCATACAATTTTACCATCCAATTTTACCATCCAATTTTTAAATTTCATTCAATAAAATACTTCAATTTCGTAAAATGTTTGAGGTGATTGACATTGCCAGTCAAAGTGGTTACTGAATTTTTTACCAAAATGTAACACAGATTCGAAGCACCCTTTCAAGCGTGCGTTCAATAATAACGGTGTTTCTACAGTGTATCAATTCTACAGTGTTTCCCTCACGGTCAATGCGCGAACTGTCAATTTTCGGTGAGAACCGTGGTATCTCGCATAGCTGTATCTTATATTCGTCTCCTGTGGAATCGACGACTTCGAAACGTTGACGCGTTACTTGAACCGAACGAAGTCAGGTCGCTACGACGGAAAACTCCGTGGCGCGGCGCGACAGCGATTGAAGGTGAGCCCGGCTAGAATCACATTTCGCGTTAATAGAATCGCGAGAAGCCAGGCGACGCGACGCGGCAGCGCGGCTGCGACTTGGGCAAATATGCGAACAATAACAGTGATGATTCAGCAGGCGGGCAGAGTTTGCAGGTGACTGTAAACACGTGTGACGCGTGTGACGCATCGGCGAGAGACGCGAGTTTACCCACGCAAAATGCCGCGTCGGATGCGGCAACACAGCGTTTATTAGAATCCGCGGAAAAGCTTCTTGCCGCGGCAGATTGTTGTTTACTACGTGGGATAAAATTCTAGTTGCCGGGCGAGCCGCTGCGCCCCGCGCCCCGCCGACCGTTTGTTGACGTTTTATAACGCGAAAGAGTTAACGGTATTTTCGTTGGTAATTAAAGAGAGTGGACGCAGCAATAAACATTAACGCCGGCGTAGCCGCGGAAAAATATGATTTAATTTAACCCCGGACGTGCACGACCGTCGCGCAACGTCAAAAACGCCGGGCCGCGGCGCGGCGCAAAGCGAATGTTAAACGACAACAGGCGTGGATACCGTTCATTGTTTCGCGCCGCTGCTCCCGGTTGCAATCCGGTATCGATACCATTCGATCGACTAATGTACCGGGACGAATGACAACTCGGTGGAGAGCAATTTTCCGAAAGGCGTAACATCTCGTGCGCGGCAAGTCTGGACCCGGAACGTGCGTCGAATCGAATTGTGTTTTAGCACCGAAAGTACGGCGTGCTTCGCTTTTACAGTTACATTTGAATGTTCCTTTCTAACGGAACAGAGAATTCAATCATCGTTAACGTTGTTTTCCTGCTCGGATGCTATACCCGACGATTTAATTACCACGAGTGCACGGGAAATTGCCGTCGCGATTGAAATCGGAATTTCGCGGCAGTCTTAATGAAATGTTCGGTTATCCATCGTGTGAAACGCGATCCTGCAATCATATGTGCGCTTCAGATATTCGGGGATCATACGGCTACGTGGAAGGAACGCATGCGCGTTTCTTCAATGTACAGAAAATTCTCCCTAATCGACGCGATATAATTGTTCGAGCCTTGCGGCGCGTCTTTATAGTTACCGATCGACGACTACTATAAAACCGAACACTTATTAATAGATCCTGAATCTTCATGCAAATTTCTTTCGTCGCACCTTATTTAAAAAAAAAAATTCGAATCCGAACAAAAATTTCCTTCGTCAACTAAGATGTTCTTCATTGTAAAATTATACAGGTGTCGCGCTCCAAATTAATATTTTTGTAAATCGTGTCCATCTTCATGCAACCTAAATTAATCCTTTTGTAGATCATGATCGCCTTCTTTTCAAAATATAATTAATCCTTTCATTACTATATTAATTTTATTTGCATACAAAAGAACAAATTCGATTTGCATACGGATGTATAAAACGGTGCAAGGATTACACGTTTTCTTATGCAAATCTGAAAATGCCATAAATGCATAAACATCCGCAGTCTACTTATTAACCCTTTGCACTCGAATGGCGACTCTGAGGCGCCACTAAAAATTGGTATACTATTTTTCAAAATCATTCTGAGAGAGCATCAGACTCGTTTATATATTAGGGGGACCGGAAAGTAATGTCGTTTCTGCGCATGTCAGTATCCCTTCTTTTTTGCATACTAATTTTTGCATACTAAAAATTTGCATACTAAATAAATAAAGGTTGTTGATATAATGAGGGTGATTACATCATTGATTGAAAATAAAAACTAGTTAAAAATTTATCTGTTTGAATTTAATTTAAACAAACGACATAACTTTCCGGTCCCCCTAATCTTTAAAAAACTATTAAAATTGCATTGTACTTGCTGCAATAGGCTCAATTTCATATGCATAAATCGCAATAAATTATATAAAATAGAAATACTGTAGATCAGAAATCATGTTTTGGATTTCGAGTTCAAACAGCTTCGACTGCAAAGGGTTAATAGACCGTGGATCTTCATGCGAATTTCCTTTATCACAGCTTATTTTAAAAAATTCGAATCCGAACGAAAATTTCCTTTGTCAACTAAGATGTTCTTCATTGTAAAATTATACAGATATCGCGCTCCAAATTAATCCTTTTGTAGATCGTGTCCATCTTCATGCAATCTAGATTAATCCTTTTGTAGATCATGTTCGCCTTCTTTTCAAAATAAAATTATACCTTTCGTTACTATATTAATTTTTTTATTTACATACAAAGGGACGAATTCGATTTGCATACGAATGAATAAAACGGCAGAAAAATTACAGGTTTACTTATGCAAATCTGTAAATGCCACAAATGCATGAACATCCGCAGTCTATTTATTAAATTCAAAATACAGTAATTTCTCTCTAATTCGCGCTCAGATTGGGCATAAAAATGGACAATTTTGGAAGAGGAGACAAGATTATTCGAGCCTTCCTCGTTTTTATAGTTGTTCACAATCAGTAGTTACTAATTGAACGTAGAACGAGCTGTCCATATTGTTCATTTTTGTGCACAATCTGAGCGTCAATTAGGGAGAATTTATTATATTTGGACGGTGGAATTTCTATATAAAGAAAAAATAACGCATGTCACAGTTTCAAACGAATTAAGTTTATACTGTGATTGAGCTGTAAAATATAACAAACTCCCGTATAACACAAGTTTGTGCAACAGGATTTCCTACGATGCGTCAAAAATATTGCAATCATTTTCATACAACACGATTTCTCCGGCAAGAAACTGTGTAATAAAATTAAATTACGTTAAAACAGTAAATTACGCTGGAACGGAGACATTAGAACGTAATTTTTGTCGATTCGGACAGTGACTAACGATCGACACTGCGAAAGTGTTTTTCCGGCTTCGTTTAACTAATTATATCTATAAAACGAGTCTGTTAAATTATTTCTTTCGTTGTATTAAATTATTTAATATAATACATTATTATTACAATATTAATATAATAAATTAAATTATTTAAATTATTAAATTATTTCTTTCTGTGAATGTTCAACACCGTTTAGGTCATTTTATTTTCTACAAAAAGACAAATATATTTCATACCATTTAATCTTTTTCTGAATTTTGTCCGAGTTGTCCTCAATATTTCAGGTTATTTCACTCGCCAAACATAAAAACGGGCGGCTGTAAAAAAAGATACGTGTCAAATATTTTTCGGTACTCCACATATGTCACAAGTTTCATCATAATCAGCAATTTCGTACATATTTTGTACACCGCGTAATTCTGTTAAAAATATTTAGCCAGGAGAAATTCAAATAAATTCTATACAACCTGTTGAATATTGTTCGAACCCCTAATGTTTCTCTTTTGCAAATACAATGATTATAGTTATGATTATAGCTATAATTTTTGAATTCTTCGAAATAAGTATTGAAACCGCGATGGAAGTAAAGGGATAAACAGTGGACTGCATTCTTGATACATGCAAATTTTTCGAATGAAAGTAAATCTGTACGTTACCAAAAGTGAACAGCATTTTCATTCCATTTTTGCTGGAATATGCATTCTAAAAAAAAAATCGCAATGGTACGTTCTTATATTACCCGGCCGAAGCAACTGTGCTGCTTAAAATAGATGAATATTCATAAAACTGTTTTCCTTTGAAACCGAAACACCAGCAATCGTTAAAACGCGAATTTTCGCCCATGTTTCGACGTCGCGAAGGATCGAACAATAGGAGGAGCTTGCTCACGCATTATTCCAATAAATTTCTAGATTAGCATAGCGTATCTTCCGCGCGGAGGTATGAAAAGACGCAGACAATTGTAAAGGCGATAAAAAGGGTGAAAGAATCGGTCCGGAACTGGGTTTCCGATACATCGGGCAGAGCGTATACCGTCGCAGCATCTATGCCATCGATCGTCCCCGTTTCAGCGTCACGGAAATATCATGTTGCCGTAGAGAAATTGTTAACCATAGCTGCCGGAAAACAGCAAGAAGCGGGATTTCGAGTCGAATCGACGCGTCGCGTCGCCCAGTGCTCCGATGTTCTTCGAAATTAGGACAAAAATTGCAAACAAAATTCCGAGTGGAAAATTGTTATATAGTTCGACTTATTATTGTCTAATACGTATAATTACTAAGTTTTATACGTTTAATTTTACTAATAACCGAGAAAATTGAAACAATTGAAAATGATTTACATTGAAATAATGGAAAATTATTTCAATTTTGATAACCGTGTTTCTGATGGACAAAGTCATAATTGTTTCAAATCTCAAAATGTGGCTTCAAAGTATTATAAGAGTGCAGGGATTATTTTAGGAAATGTAGTAAAATGAAACAACACGTACAACTTAAGTAACAATAACAAAATGAAAATAACAATAACAGTTTATTAACAAAGATAGCAAGCGTTTTGTGCAACGTAACAACTTCTCACGAATAACAACAACAACAACGACTTCGACAACGGCAACAATAATAACAACAATAATAGCAACAATAAAGATAACAATAACGACAACAACTTCGACAACGTACGGCTTTGTACTCGGGTCTTCCACCGTTTCTAAACACTCTGCAGACATCTGTCCCATTCATTCAGTATTTTACGACATTCGTTTTTGATCATTCTAACTTTCATATCCGAAAAAAACCCTGTAATAGTAGAGCAATTGGGCAACAGATGAAATTCGTTATAAGGGTGTTTCAAAATTATTGTATAAGTGGGAAATGGGGGGTTCCTAAGGTCATTTGAAGTAACTTTTTCCTTAGCAAAAATGTAATCCGCGGCTTCGTTTACGAGTTATTAACGAAAAACAGTGACCAATGAGAGGCGAGATATGCTGACGCGAGGCGACCGAGCCAGCGAGCGATCGAAGCCCAGTTCCGCTCATTGGCTCGGCCGTCTAGCGCCAGCCGATCTCGCCTCTCATTGGTCAGGTCTTTTTCGTTAATAACACGTAAACACAGCCGCGGATTGCATTTTCACAAAGGAAAAAGTTACCTCAAATCATCTCAGGAACACCTTATTTCTCGCTTGTACAATAATTTTGGGGCACCCTGCATAAATGGAAATCGCGGAAAATTCATCGAGTTAGTCGTGTAGTATGAAATGTCGGATTTCTATTTTTCGCAACGTGACTCTCTGCAGTTCAAATGTTTTACACGAGCGTAGAACAGTTTATGTAACTTGAAACCGGGAAATATGAATCTCTGATATGCGAAATCCGATTATGAAGGAGAAACAACGGAACGCGATATTTTTGCATTTTGGCTAAAAATGAAATTAGTCTAAACAGTGACCAATGAGAGGCGAGATTAACTGGCGCGAGGCGGCCGAGCCAATGAACGGAATTGGGCTTCGCGCGCTCGTTGGCTGCGCCGCCTCGCGCTAGCCGAGCTTGCTTCTCATTGGTCATTGTTTTTCGTTAATAACTCGTTAACGATGCCTCGGGGAAAATTTTTGTAAAGGAAAAAGTTACTTCAAATGACCTCAGGAACCCCTCATTCCTCGCTCGTACAATAATTTTGGAACGCCCTCTATAGCCTACTTTTTTAGGATTGGTAGTAACTTCTTTGGAATCTAGTATTTTATATATATAAAATGCATACTTTCTCGAACTATTTTTAACTGCAACCGCAAAATCTAGACATAGCTGCGAGTTCTTGCGAGTTTTTTAGTTCAGTTGTCCGAGAGCTATGAACAATGTTATCGTTTGCATAGCATCAGGCCCACTAATAACAAGCCTCATGGGTGTACTAATAAAAAGAAAAATAGAAATCAGTAATGACAGAAGTGATACGTGCATTTACAAATATAAATAAGGTATATTTCATTTCATCTTTCAGTAAAACAAATGATTTTCTCTCATATTTAGATGGAGGCGGCCACTGTGCGACACAGCGACAACGGGAACGATAAGTTAACAACTCCAAGCTGCGAAAGCGACGCTTGATCGATACTTGGTCCGATTCGGTATTGGTCACGTGGCGAAGCTAATTCGCGGATAAAATTTTTATCCGAAGTTCGCCGACACGACGGTTCGCTCGGCGACACAGAAAATTCGAGCGGGCAGAAGTTTGCCGGGGAACGACTTGTAACTCAACTATGCAATTTTGTGGGCAACGTGTTCGGCCAGAATATGGCCGAAATTATTGCCCGCGGCTGCCGCATCGATAACTCGGTTTCCACGACTTTCGGGATAGTTAGCTCACTTTTATGCGACTTACTTATATCGCTCGTATAGTCACGGGATTTCTGCACGACTATCATCAGACGAGTCACTTCATGTTCATATTTATCATAGTTTGACAACTTAAAAAAAATTGATCTTTTTCATTTATCAATTTTATCAATATATTTTTGGAGATCCTCTTTTCAGAAACCTTAATGAAATGTGTGAAAATTAAAACGAATTGTCAGAAAGTGAATGCAGTGGAACTTCGATTATCATGTTCAGATAATAGAATAGTTAATTAAATTAAAGGATTAGGTGTCATCTTTATTGATTTAATAAAGATCGTTTAATTAATATCGTATAATTAATATTGTATAACTAAGATCGTATAATGAATAGGAATCGTTTTCCGTATGATTCATCGTTGATTGAGCTGATTACAGATAGAGAGTATTTAAATAACACATGATTCTGATATTGGAGGACCGGATAGTCGAGTAGTAAAATAACAATATTATTTACTGTAGATCCAAACATATTTTTATGTCAGACTCCGTACAAATATTCTGAATATAATTTACTCAACAAGGACGGTATTAATTTCCCCGACCCAAAAATTTTTATTGATTCATTTTATGTGGCTGTAGCAGACTGCCGAAAAATTAATTAAGCACAAACATCATATGTACGCACACATCATATGTACGAAATAAAAGTCGTTGCAGAAAAAGCTTATTAAGGGTATATTTAACCACAAGAGGTTTGCAATTGGTCCGTTGAATTTTTCAGTTCATCTTTGTAAGCGAAACGAGTCGTCAAGTGACTCATAATACGCGTCACTTCTCCATAAAAAAAGAAAATGATTTGTGCACTTTATCTGGAAACCCGACTGACATATCTAGTCTGATTCCTGTAAATTCAGAACGTACACAGCCCTTTGATGCATTCATATCTAAGCTTGTCGAAGCCGGAGTAACATACAGAAAAATATTAATCCACATTGTCTGATGCAGACATAGCAAGACATTTTACACTTTACAGTATCCAATAAAATTGGGAGCAGCCCATGGTAATATGCCAGGAATTTGTACAGGAATTTATTACTGTTGTTTAATTATTGCGTTGATAACAATAACATGAATCCGGTAACGATTATTACGGTCAAGTTTATGTATGGATAGGTAATTTAAGAGGTAGACGATAAATATGAGGTGCTGAAGCGATTCGAAGCCGTAAATTGCGTAATTCTACAACTCTTGAATCATGGAAGCGTAAAACTAAGATCACACCTGGATCAGTGCGTAAAATACTTTATTAGCTTTTACAAAAGGTAATTCCAATCACGGCAGGAAATTTTCCATTGAAAAATTATGCTCCTACCGTTATATTCGTCGAGTGTACTCCTAAATACATGATTCCCACGTGATCATAAATCACTGTTACAATAGAATATTTTATACGAGATATAACTTGGAATTTGGACATACAGTTACTCATAAAATTGAACGTACACCTTTTAAAACGCAATAACATTTTTAAAACCTTTAAACAAAATTTAAGATGAGCATTTCGGTCATCGTCGAAATAGATTAGTCCGCTTTCATCTAAAAAAAAGTCAAATCATTTAAATTAGATTTAAAAAATTCTTTTGCATTATTTTGTTCGCTCAATTTCATGAGTAACTGTTTGTATATACATGTATCGTTAATTCGAGACACTGAAAATCGCTGCCCTGCAAATTCTGTAATTTGAATCCATTTCATCGTTATACGAGATTCGTATAGCGTTGTGGGTCAAATTAACTTGATACCCGATCGTTCAGTTATTATAACGTATGTATTACTTGAATCATGTTATAGACTTTCACAATATAATTTAAATATAAGTAATTTCAATATTAGTAAGTTTGTGCTGTTGAAAATAAAAAGAAACGACAATTCGCCATATATGTACACAAAAAAAAATCATTTTTATTACAAAATACATTATAAATGACTATTCTTTCTGCAAAGATCATTAATACTTGTTATACCTTCGGAGATATGAAAAATGTTCAGTTCAATTAATAGTATAATAATAAAAAAATAAGAATTTGTGGCTTCATTCTGGATCAGAGAGATCGAATGCATCTGCAAAGGTTATAAACAAAATGTAGTCGACCAGGGAAATTCACTTCCCTTGCCATTAAAACTGCGTAAACATTAACTGAGCTGTTTACAGTTACGCTCTCATGGCTGTGATATCTGCAGAAAGTTAAATAACGTAGAAATAATTTTGAAAAAACGTTAGCACGAAATTCGTGCATGGCGCATGGAATTAAAAGGGTCGTGGGAAATGAAGCTGTCAAAGCTGTGCTACGCTAAAGCGCATGATCTCCAACGACGCGGATCTCCAGGGATTAAGTCGAAAATTTAAACATTTCCTAATAATCGGACGTAATTGCGCGACAGTGGAGCAACAATACCAATGCCACTCCTGCGCCGACTTTCAGTTTCAGTAGCAACAAATGCCTAATCTTCTGCCACCGCGTACATCTCGCTACGTGACACGCTTGTAACTGCCCGCGAACCATCCAGACCGGGCTGAACGTGCGAAGAAGCATTTCTGAAATTGCTCGCGCCGGCATTTCGCCGCAAGGCGTGGCGTGGCGAGGCGAGGCGAGGCTAGGCGAGGCGAGGCGAGGCGAAACGAGACGAAGCGAGGCTGCAAAACGGTTTTTCGCCGGATATAAATCGCGAAGGGATTCCAAAGGTAGGAAACACCGTGGAAATCCCGAGGCAGAAAAAGCTGAAAGGAGCGAGAAGGATTAAAAGATGGCAGACAGGAGACGCCCGAAAAATGGATAGGAACCGAGGTGGTTAGGAAGTGCGCAGGTCAGATCGAAATTAAAAGAAAGATGGTGCTTTGTTCGTGGTTGATGATCGTTTGAAGATCGGCAAACCGAAGATCGCAGCGTTGTATGTAGACCACGTAGACGCAACTTATTTCATCTAACCAGTGCCGAGTAGCGATCTTTGTTAGTAAAAGTCGTCCATTATACTCCAGCCATGCGGTGACTACGCAGCTTGTGCGATACTTATTTCTGGTAATAGTCAAATATTTGAAATGAGGTTTTGAGGAGAATACTTGAAATCGTTCGATATTTTCGACGTCGTTAAGACCTAAAAACAATATTGTAAATTGTGCTACATAACTTTCGAATTGCTTTAGAAAATTTTTACTACTATATATATATATATATATATTAGGATTTGAATTATTTAATTAATATAAAAATAATTTAAAATGTAACGTTAGGATTATAATTTATTAGGTATTTTCATTACAATAATAATTTTATTACTATGAATTTTAATTTAAATATAAATATATATATATATATATATATTTATATTTAAATTAAAATTCATAGTATATATATATATATATATATTAGGTAAACCGAAAAGTAATCAAAATTTTGTTTTGTTGGCGAAAAACATTTATTTTTTAAAGAAATCCTACATTTTAATCAATAAAATAATTTTCATTATTTTTTAACACCTTTTGCCAGCGTATAGGCAGTTGTTCGATTGCTTTCTTAAAAAAGTCCTTCGATTTTGCACTGAAAAACTTTTCCAAGTGCGTTTTCACTTCTTCAACATTGTTAAAGTTTTTACCTCTTAATGCATGCTCTATGTAAATATTAGGTCTACCGGAAAGTTCTGTCCGTTTTTGAATTGAAATATAACACAATTTTCATACATTTAATAATATTTATTGCAGAATATACTTTCCATCGTTACTTATGACTTCTTGCCAGCGTGATGGCAACTTGTAAATGCCATTTTTAAAAATGATTTATTTTTAGAGGCGAAGAACTCAATTAGTGCTTGGTTGACATCAGCTTCAGTTTTGAATTTTTTTCCTGTAAAAAGTTTTGCAAAGAGAGAAACAAGTGATAATCGAAAGGTGCTAGGTCTGGGGAGTATGGTGGATGCGACAGAATTTCCCAGCCTAGCTCTGCGATTTTCTGACGAATCGTCAAAGCAGCATGTGATCTGGCATTATCATCGGTAGCCATGTTTTCACGATCGCGTCTCACTTAATAATGACATGAGACATCTTCGTTTCAGTTTATTTAGGAGAGTACATGTGTGTAAATGCAATGATAAAGAGAGATAGTCATATATGTCTCAAATCAACATGTGCATATGGATTGAAACTTGAAATGACACTATCGGACAGAACTTTCCGGTAGACCTAATATGTATATGTATAATTAATAAAATTTCCATTATTACACCTTATTACATATATATATATATATATATATATATATATATATATATATATATAATAAGGAAATTTGCATAAAGATCCACGATCTATTAATAAGTGTTCGTTTTTCTAATTGTCGACAATCGGTAACTATAAAAACGAATCGCGAGGCTCGAATAATCGTATCTCTTCTTCTCAAATTGTCCATTTTAACGCGCAATCTGAGTGCGAATTAGGGGGAGAAATTACTGTATATATCTTTTCAAATGCATAAGAACCTAATTCTTTTTGCAAGTTTACATAAAAAATCATTGGCAAGAATATTCTAGGGACTATAAGATTTGACGTGCAATGCGGTTTACCGTTGCACGAGGAAAAGACTTTTGTGAAAACATGTTCGTGCACAGAAACAAAGGTGGAAGAAGCTGGAAGTCAACTTGGAGTTCCTTCTTTTTGTTTGAATGGCAACACGCAAGCAGAAAACACAATAGCGGTGAACACGAAGATATTTCCTCGAGCACGAAAGATCTGAATACTCGTAGTTTTATCTTGATTTGCATCGAGCGATCGTCGTTTCATGGAGAAGCGAGCGTGATTTATCCTGCAAGTATCGTGGTTCTGCTACGGTAGAAAAGTTTTTTAGCCGGTTGATCGCGGCAGGTTTTGGGGTCCAGGATCACGGGAAACATCGTTCGCCACGTACGTACGTACCGCGCGAAGAGAAAACTAACCTTGGAAGCGGAAAGTTACTCGGCTGGGAAAGCCTGAATAAAACGCGGGAGAGCGAAGTCGGCTAACGAATGGAACGATCCAAGGATACGTGTGGACCGACCGCGAAACTTCCTGCGGGCTTATACGGCGTGGAATTCCTGTGGGGTCGCGGACTCTCCCCAAGTTCCACGAGGCTGCACGCATCGCAAACTTATCGAGGCATTTGCGGCGAAACTATGTGGACGTTGATGAAGAGACTGGAAGCCTTCTCTTTTCACGGAACGGTTGCGAATGAACCCTGACAGAATTTCGAATGTTCGGATACAACAATGTCATTCAATCAAGAACTTCGAGTACTCGCCAGGATTCGCACGCTCCACGTTCTTCGGTGCTGCATTCTTTACCCTCAGGTGTTTTGCGTCACGAAAGTTGTCACACAATTGAGAATTGATTCGTCAACCTTGCTTTTAAATATTTCATAGCGAAGATCTGGTCAGAATGCGTTAGTTTGATCAATATTGTTGCGAATCACTCCGTTTCTCTCACGTCGCGGCATTTTATTTACAATAAAGAATATAAACTGTAATACAACTCAATTCAATTATATTTCAGATCCCTGAATTTGAAATGTTGATCGTTCGACTATTGTCTATTCGTAACACTCTTCCGTGGCAACCCCTATCTTCCATTATTTTTTAAGGAGTTGCTCACTACAGAGCAGTTTCACATTACAGCGACTTTATTTGGACAAGTCGCCGTAACAATATTTTTTAAGAACAATTTTCATTGAATTAATAATATTCGGGAAGGCGTTTTCTACTGTGAAAAAAGCCTTGGAACGTCCATTTTTGAAAAAAAGCCTCGGAACGTTCGACATGTTTCGTGGCATCTTCTTCCATGCATTCTTTGTTTCTCAAAATATTTACATTTGTTTTTGCATCACGAAAGTTTGTCGTACACACAATTGAGAATTGATTCGTCAACCTTGCTTCTAAATATTCTATAGCAAAGATCTGGTCAGGATGCGTTGGTTTGATAAATATTTTTTTTAAGAACAATTTTCATTGAATTAATAATATTCGGAAAGGCGTTTTCTATTGTACTTAATCGTGAGATTTATACACTGTTCCATTTTCAAGAAAGTTTTGGAACGTTTGGCACGTTTCATGGCATCTCCTTGTAGGTGCATTCTTTGTTTCTCAAAGTTTTTACATTTGTTTTTGCATCACGAAAGTTTGTCGAACACACAATCGAGAATTGATTCGTCAACTTTGCGTTTAAATATTTTATAACAAAGATCAGGTCAGAATACGTCGGTTTGATAAATATTTTTTAAGAAGAATTTTCATTAAATTAATAATGTTCGAAAAGTCGTTTTCTACTGTACTTAATCGTGAGATTTATACATTGTTCCATGTTTTGAAAAAAAAACCTTGGAACGTTTGACACGTTTCGTGGCACCTTCTTCTATGCGTTCTTCGTTTTCCAAAATATTTGCACTTTTTTTTCGTTCAAGAATATACCATTAACCCTTAACGTACAAAGAAGTTATTCAAATATTGTCTAGTTTTTCCACCGTAATTTTGAATAATAAAAGCGAAAATATTAATTAAGAGCGAAAGGAAGGAGAAAAACATGACGAATAGCGCGAACTTTACTCTGTTCGGGCAAACATTCGTGCGTTGTTAGAATGCGAGGTCACCAAAGGTTGGTAATTTTTCAGAATAGGTGGAGGTTACGTATGGAAATTTCAGGCAACAAGAAGGGTAAAGAAAAGGCGTTCTTTTCCGCCTGTGCTCGTTACTCGAGGCAGTGACTTACGATCCACGGAGATCGCTGCCGGAAAAGGCATTCGAGAAACGTAAACGGCGGCATAATCTCTGGAAAAAGGCGCGTTGTTTGCAGGAGGGTCGCGTAGCATCAGTTACCCAATAGGATGCATTTCTCGCGGGAATGCAATGTATCTTCGCAAAACGCATAACAAGACACGTTGGATGGAAGTCGAAGATGCAGATTGTGCTCTAAGATGGGAGAATGGCTTAAGGCGAGTACTCCAAGCTTACGATTCCCTTCGGGGAACACGGGGAGAATAGCCGTCGAACTGATTTCTCAAATATCTGGGTTACTCATTTCTTGGAGATTAGGCTCCTGATATCTACGGCTGAAGAAAGTTTTGGAGACAGTCCGAGAAAATCGGCGCCTTTACCTCTTCCACTATAACATCGCGTCAGGCTCGTTTCGAAGACTTTACACATAATTTATTAAATACGGATGTTATTTTTGCATCCAAATAAAATTCAATGTTTTTGTTGTTGACATATAGCTATTATAATTAATATAAACGTGCGGTACATATTAATTCTCTGTCTCCTGTAGGAATTTATTAAGGACGGAGAAGCGTTGATCAACCTATCGCTAAAGGATAACGTAGCGGAAGAAATCCAAGTGCAAGAGATTAAAGATGCCTTGCTTCCTGTAGACATTGTTTTAAATATTTATAACGTTGTAAAAATATACAGGGTGTCCCAAAATTATGGTACCTCCGAGAAATGAGGGATCCGGGGGAGATTCGAAGTAACTTTTTCCTTTACAAAAATTTTCTCCGACGCATTGTTCACGAGTTATTAACAAAAAAAACCCTGACCAATGAGAAGCGAGCTCGGCTGACGCAAGGCGGCAGAGCCAACGAGCAGACGGAGCTCAGTTCCACTCATTGGCTCGGCCGTCTAGCGCCAGCCGATCTCGCCTCTCATTGGTCAGGTCTTTTTCGTTAATAACACGTAAACACAGCCGCGGATTGCAATTTGGCTGAGGAAAAAATTACTTCAAATGACCTCAGGAACCTCTCATTTCTTGGAAGTACCATAATTTTGGGACACCCTGTGTATGTACAGTCATATTTGGGAAAGTCTTACCTTCTAGGTAAGAATCGTTCACATGGCTTGTAAGGTTCGAGCAGAACACATTCTTAAAATAAAACATACGAAACATCTTTCTGTTTATTGTCAGAGGAGATGTATGAACTTTGTGAACAGCTCGAGTGTGCATTCGCTGGACAAATCATCTTATAGAAGGATACCTTAACACTTTATCGTCCGGTCGTGGTTGAGGCTGCCACTCAGTAAGGACTGGCTTAGTCGCGCGCGCATTTGCTCCCAGTACCGGCTAAATTTTCGCTATTCATTGTGTTGTGCTTATTCCTTTAAAAATAATAATAAATAATAATATAATTATTATAATTATAATTCATAAGGATATGGGGAGGTCAGCATACAGGAGGTCAGCTACTAACAAAACAGTAAAGAAGCGAAAACCGTCGATAGCTAAAAGTCGATTAATAGGCTATCGGTCGATAAGCATTGGCAATCGAAAAGCCGATTAATAGGCTAGCGATCGATAAACATTGGCAATCGAAAAGCCGATAAATAGGCTAGCGGTCGATAAAGTGTTAACTGTCATTAAACCTTGACGAATCAATCAACATCTAGTTACACGTCTATGAAACTTTCCATACAGCAGTTCTAATGACGTAATTTGGGACAGAATAGGTTAAATTCGTGGCACGACACTGTCAGATCCAGTTTGGCCCTCGAAAAAGCTGCCTCCAGAGGAAGAGGATGCATCATCGCGGCGTCGGGACACCTTGGGAGGACGAATGCAATTCAAAGATTAAACGCGACCAGACGGACGTGGACCGATGACGTCTCAAGGTGACAGAAACACCGAGAATATCTCTCAGTGAACACGTTTAACGAGGAAAGTGCCTGCACGCTCCCAGCGAACCGCAATTCATCCGCGCGAGCAAAAGGTGACGGATCGCGGCAGTCGCTGGAATGAAATAAATAACAGTCACACTCGCAGCCGGCTGGCTGGAGAACCGTGGTTACGGTATAAGATGAGATGGAATTTCTGTTAGCTGGCTTAGAGGACACACAAACGCAATTTTCCTTCGCCGACGGGCACCCACGTCGACTTCGCCCCGCTCCTCTCCGGTTTCTTTCTGTCCCTGTTCTCGAGCAACACAAATTTCCAACGGTTATTTACCGCCAACTATTTTAACCTTTCAGCTTCCCCCTATCGCGTTGCGAGATTCTTTCCCATTTCTTCGCGCCAACTTCCACCGCATCCTCCCCGACGACGTCACCGCCCGGCCATTTTCGCTATTGCTTTTAGAGACACCTCCTCATTTCTCCTGACGTTTACTGCGATTCTAACCAACTGTATCGATTCTTCAAAATCGCTTTAACGCCCGGTATTTAGTCGGGATTCATATTTTTCTAGATCGTGTCCATCTTCGTGCAACCCAAATTAATCCTTTCATAAATCATGTTCGCCTCCTTTTCAAAATAAAATTAATCCTTTCGTTACTATATTAACTTTATTTGCATACAAAAGAACAAATTGCGCGTTTCTTCACTGTACAGGAAATTCTCCCTAATTGACGCGATATAATTATTCGAATCATACGGCTCGTCTTTATAGTTACCGATCGACAACAACTATAAAACCGAACACTTATTAATAGATCCTGAATCTTCATGCAAATTTCTTTTGTCGCACCTTATTTTAAAAAATTCGAATCCGAACAAAAATTTCCTTCGTCACACAACTAAGATGTTCTTCATTGTAAAATTATACAGGTATTGCGCTCCAAATTAATATTTTTGTAAATCGTGTCCATCTTCATGCAACCTAAATTAATCCTTTTGTAGATCATGTTCGCCTTCTTTCCAAAATATAATTAATACTTTCATTACTATATTAATTTTATTTGCATACAAAAGAACAAATTGCGCGTTTCTTCAATGTACAGGAAATTCTCCCTAATTGACGCGATATAATTATTCGAATCATACGGCTCGTCTTTATAGTTACCGATCGAGAACAACTATAAAACCGAACACTTATTAATAGATCTTGAATCTTCATGCAAATTTCTTTTGTCGCACCTTATTTTAAAAAATTCGAATCCGAACAAAAATTTCCTTCGTCAACTAAGATGTTCTTCATTGTAAAATTATACAGGTGTCGCGCTCCAAATTAATATTTTTGTAAATCGTGTCCATCTTCATGCAATCCAAATTAATCCTTTTGTATATCATGTTCGCCTTCTTTTCAAAATATAATTAATCCTTCCATTACTATATTAATTTTATTTGCATACAAAAGAACAAATTCGATTTGCACACGGATGTATAAAACGGTGCAAGGATTACACGTTTACTTATGCAAATCTGAAAATGCCATAAATGCATAAACATCCGCAGTCTACTTATTAACCCTTTGCACTCGAGTGGTGACACTGAAGCACCACTAAAATTTGTTACATCACGTTTTAGGATAATTTTTATATCAACAAAGTTTAGATTTAAAAAATTGTTAGGAGTGTAATTGTTGCGTAACTCCCAAAAGTCAATTTCATATGCATAAAATGCATTTTGCCGTATAAAATTAAAACACTATAAGTTGGAAAAATGATTTTATATTTACAGTTAAAATAGCTTCGAGTGCAAAGGGTTAAATTCAAAATACAGTAATTTCTCCCTAATTCGCGGTCTGATTGCGCACAAAAATGGACAGCTTGGAAAGAGAAGATACGATTATACGAGCCTAGCGTCTCATTTTTATAATTCTTGCGCAATCTGAGCGTCAATTAGAGAGAAATTACTGTATTCTGAATAATATTCTCTAATTAACATTTTAAACCGTGACACAGTATTACCTAACTTAAAAAGTAATGAAAATTTCAGTGGTTACCATAAACGCTCGAGTCTGAGCGCATGATAAAATAGGCGAGAACTGCGTGTTTTACCGCGGCATTTACGTTCGGGAGGAAATATTAATTCATTGTAAAATTCTAAAAATATGGTATACTACAATTTGACTCGTGTAATAATAACTTTAACTGCTCAATGCACGGGTCGCTTACTCCAATAAGTTTTGATTTTTCTACAAGAAATTCATTATCTGCATGGACCAATCGATCACAGTAGAAAATTCAGGCTGCGTGACTGTACCGAAAGGTCGTTCGTTCTGGAACTCGCTTGCTTGCACGATATTCGAGCTCGTTCCGGCGATTGCGTTCGTCGTTTTACAGCAATCGCCTCGGCTCCATGGTATTTGTGTAAGTAATCTTCGGAATAATGAGAGACGATCGAGGTCGTAAGAAACCGTCGATCGTGACGCTGAAAATCTTAGCGGACCCCTGTTCCGCTATCGGGGTTTCCAATACGGGACCCTCCGGGACACCTCACCCGTGGAACAACTTCATTATTCACCCGCATTCTTGAGCCGACGAGTGTCCCGAGAAATCTAGCGTGAGAAGGACGACGATCCGGGCCAAAGAGCGTACATTAAACGAATCGTTTAGAGCCTAGACTCCTCCTTGTCGCCCCGCTCGCGTTTGATAAGTCGGCTCGCGACGGTAGAGAGGACGGTTCTTTGAATAATTTCGCGTTTGACTCGGTTCCTCCCGCCACCCGAATGGCCCCGACTAATTGGACAATTCTCGCTGAAAGCGCGAACGAAACAGTCCCAACAGAAACAAACGGAAAAACCGAATGTTAGATAACCTAAAGCATAAGTAGCGAGAGCCGAGCGAGGGCTGCGCAGAAAATCTAATTGCTCGGAAATTTCATCGATAAGAATCGAATTCTCAGCGCGGAAACGCCGGTGTATTTTTTCAATAGATTTTCAATAGACATTCGCGGACTGGCTGAGCGCTGTTAGTACAGAGGAGTCATTCTATCAGGGATCGTTGATACCATCGTTCGTGATCGGATACATTAAACGGCTCGTTTCATGCGTTCGCCACATCTTTTACGGACTCGCGTCGTGCTACCAACTGCGCTCGTCTGGCGAATCGGCGAGGTTCCTTTCACCGAGCAATTAGAAAACGACGGCCGTGCCAGTCGGCAGTTCTCCCGTCATTTATAAATCATCGCGGCCGTCGACGTTCTACCATGCGTCGATTCTCGTTCTTCCTCCCCCTCTCTCTTTCACTCACTCACTCTCTCTCTCTCTCTCTCTCTCTCTCTCTCTCTCTCTCTTTCACTCACTCACTCACTCACTCTCTCTCTCTCTCTCTCTCTCTCTCTCTCTCTCTCTCTCTTTCACTCACTCACTCTCTCTCTCTCTCTCTCTCTTTCACTCACTCACTCACTCTCTCTCTCTCTCTCTCTTTCACTCATTCACTCACTCTCTCTATCTCTCTCTCTCTGACCATCTGTCTCTCTCTTGTTCGATCGAGCTTACGCCGTTCTAATCGGATCCATCGGAACTCTCCTTCCGGTTACAGAGGCGGTGCTAATCGCATTAATCGACGCGAGGATTGCCCCCAGTTGGTTTACAGCATTAGCGACGACTATTCCTTGTAATTCGATTAAATCATGGAAACGTTTGCCGGACCGATTAACGAGGGAAGACCGGACGTCGCGGACGCAAAATTGCGTTAACCCCATTGTTGTTCGGAGATAGTTCAGCGTCACACGCAGAATTCGCCGCGTGATCGCGATTCCCAACTGTTTGAGAGTTAAAAATTATAATGATTCTTTCAATATTCGCTTCAACGACTTGAATTATTGTTTCAATGTTTCCATTGATCTGGCTAGTTTCCAAATTATTTAGAGGTTCCGGTGAAGTTCTGTTGACTATACGAATTCGGCAAGTTTCGAAATACTGTCAGATTCCAGGATATTGTCTGTGTTGACAGGGAGCTTTGACACTCTTCTTTCAGCGTCAAAAAATTTAGAATATATTGTTTATCAATATAAATTATCTAACCATATTTTTATAATGTTTTTTCTTGACAATTTTGTTAATTTTTAGATTTAGAGTTATGCGAATTTTCCGTAAATTAATTCAAATTTGTGAAAAAAAAATTAGTATTCGTAATTTCTGCAATCTATTAAGATGCGTTTAATGGGGTTTAGTGCGTTAAATTGTTCGCATACTTATTCATATTGTTTTTTAATAGTGAGTATTTTTGAGAATATTGATCGGTTGGAGATAATTAACTTATGGTAAAAGATGAATGACAAGAAATCGAAACAGTGGTACCTGAAAGTACTTCCACGCCTTTCAAATTTTCAAAATATATATTGTCGACATTTAAACTATTATTATTCCGTAAGGAAGAATCGTAGAACAATAAACCCGTCTCGTTGATTTGTTTTCCAGATATTTTTCCATAAAATAACTAGAACAAAATTAAAGACGCGGCTCCTTTAAAAAATGCTACAAATTGAAACGTTTCTGAGGACATTAGAAAATTTTCTTTCGTGACTGAAACTAATTTAGATTGTAAGATTGGAGCTTCCCCTTTACAACGATCTCCTAAAACTAGCTATAGTATAGTTATATATATATATATATACATATAAGTTTTACCGGTATACAGACGTTGTAAATAATTAACTCAGTTCCTGATTAGAAACTAAGGGCTTGCACAATTTTTAATTTTCACCGTATTAACGCGTGTATTATATTTCGTGCGTGAAGTCCGAGATAGTCCTATTTAAATGATAATAATAATAATGTCAATCTTATGATAGAAGATTATTGTAAATTGATCGATAACATGAACCTGACAGCAGTGACCAGTTGTAACTTGATTAATAGCATCAACAGTAGATATCAATTACCTCGATAATATCAACCTCATAGGGTAAACCAATCTACATGGTACGCATAAATCGAATAATATGACACGATTGGCTTCGCTCCCGCCCGCCGTAAATTCACGAACACGCGACGCGCGTAAAACCTTTCGTCTTCGAATCTGTCGCGGGAGTTTCGACTGTAAAACTATATCGAGAAGATCTCCCATTTCGGTCGCAACGCATGTAAGTCGGGATACGATTACGAAAGTAGAAACGCGCGAAAAAAACGACGGAACGACTGCACGGACGCCGAAAATCTCGAAGAGCTATCGAACCTTTCGGGGAACGCGATTTACTTGTAGTCGATTTCAGGGACGAGTTTCGAAAGCATCGGATGGCGTAAAATTTTCATCCGGGTCCTAGGCTATTCCGAGATCGAAGCGTCGTACGAAAAACGCGAGTTACATTTCCTGAGACGATCAGCGGAATGCACTCTCGATAATGCGCGCGAGGGCTGCGAATGTACACGCCGACTTCGCGAACTTACGGTCGCTGAATTTGCCAGCGGAAACATGCGACTGCCTTCTTAAAGGGATTTAGAGTTTTCGATTTCTCGAGCGCGCGGGATATTTGTTCGAGTTCCACGACTGAATCGTGTCTCGTCGATGCGTCAGTCTTCGTTCTCATCACAGATTTAAAATAGATTTGCAAATCGATTCGTGGGCGGGCAATGTTTGTTGTTGTCGTTGATAGCATTAATTAGCACTGGAATTACCGAACTTTAAACCCGGGTAACGTGTATTGTTTCGTTACGATGACAAGATTTGATTAATTCGAAGCCTGTACGAACTCGATTATGATATATACAGATTATCCCACAAATGACCGGAATGAATTAATTGGTAACCGCTGGAATCACGACGGCAGCCTGCGATCGAGTGCGAAATGTCCATAAAAGTGTCTGTTAAGAATCCGATATATAGCAACGTCACAATGTATCGATTATTACCATCGTAAAGATTATGGTAGGAGAAGCGGTCACACCGTTGCTCGCACGTTTTGTTTAAAACAAACGATACTCTCCGCCCGTCACTCGCTCTCAGTCTGTAAGCGCGCATCGAGAACGTAGCACATAATAAAGATTCTTTATCACTTAACACACCTTTTCTTCCACAGAATATTTAACAGTGTCCATAAAAGTAGAGACATACCAATATCACGTCGCGTGAAATCGTGCGACATTCGAAACGATGTGAGCATGCTTGTTCCTATTATTTCAAATCTGTTGGAAACAGATCAGTGTCATGTCACGCTGTTCATATATCGTAACACGTGAACGGATTTCATTCCTATGATTTCACGTGACGTGGCTTTGCTACGTTTCTACCTTAAATGTCGCAAAGCTGGAGCAATTTGTTCCACGTTTATATTTACCGGTTACTTCAAAAATCACTCTTTCAAAAATTTGAATTCTATATTATATATTTTATATACATTATTTTATATAATATATTATTTTCAAGTGTCCGAAAGTCTCGTTTTAAAATTTGAACTAAAGGCTATCTCTATCAAAGGGAACAAAAGGGGTTGTAATTTAGAAGACATCTTTTTAAATTATAATTTCAAAATTGTTTTTTTACTTTAATCATTTTTCTTGAATTAACTTACCAACTTTCCCAATAATGATGATCAAATTAATTTGGTGAAGATAAATACAGGGTGTCCTAAAAATGTCTCGCAACCCGGAAATGGGGAATTCCCGAGGTCATTTGAAGTAACTTTTTCCTCAGCAAAAATGCAATCCGCGGCTTTGTTTACGAATTATTAACACGTTAAGCGCGACGTCAGACTCTTGGGGTTGACAGTGAACTTTCCGTTTGGACGGCGTAAGTCCTCTTAGACTGACAGTGTACTTTTTTGGTGGAGTTAGTTCCCAGGAACTGACAGCGAACCTATCGTTTGGACGGCATTGACGCATGGGACTGACAGTATCAAGGTTAAAAAATAAGGCCGACCTGCTGCCTCAATGGAAAACCCAGCAAAATCGGCTCCGCGCTTAACGTGTTAACGAAAAACAGTGACCAATAAGAGGCGAGCTCGGCTGACGCGGCGGCCCAACCAAAGAGCGCACGAAGCTCAGTTCCGCTCATTGGCTAGACCGTCACGCGCCAGCCGACCTCGCCTCTCATTGGTCAGAGTTTTTCGTTAATAACGCGTAAGCACAGCCGCGGATTGCAATTTCGCTAAGGAAAAAGTTACTTCAAATGACCTCAGGAATCCTCCATTCCAGGATTGCAAGATATTTTTAGGACATCCTGTATGTATGTTTGAATAAGGAAGATTATCGAACAGTTTTTCACAAAAAGATCTTAATTTCAATAACCGTAAAAATAAAAACAGATATCAGTTATTTTGACTACTTCTGTAGTGTCATCGTAACGACTTCATGATGTACACTATAAGCCTGCAACAATGTTCTTCGAAGATACGTTGAACAAAGATTCCAAAAAACATTGACAAATTCGCCTGGTGACCTAGATTCGGTGGTTAAAGCTTCCGTTTTACGACGACCTCTTAACTCAAAACTTTTTCGACAGTTTTATGAAACAGAAACGAGAAACAAGTTTGGTTGCGTGAAATTCCCGTGGCGTACCCTGTATCATTGTAAAGTTGGTGACACACTTTCATACGATACTCAATAAAACGAACATCAAGTTTTCGATGGTAGTTGTAAAAGGGGCGCTTCAATCTTCGAATCTACGGCAATTCGGTTATCTACGGTAATCTACGGTTATCTCGTTCCGGTCGGAACGAATTCGGAATTCCAGTAAGACGCCGTTACAATAAAATTTATCAGATCCCATCAATCTCCATCCAGCTGCTTCCTTAATGTTAAACAATTCTAGAGTCAAGGGGATTGTGAATGGAAAAAGTGTTGTAGGCCAACGGTGTAGACCAACGAACGTTGCAAACTCGTTATTTTTCCAGCGTTTGGCGCCTTCTACTACTAAAATATGCGGGAAAAACGTTTCTCTTTCGGTCGTCGGTCGTCGATATTCAGAGACGCGGGTCTCCGGGAACCTCGCCGATAGACTAACGACCACGCCATCGATTATCCAGAATTTTCTGACGGTGACTCGCAGAAAAAGAAAAGCGCGGGGTCTCGCGAGCGATTCGTCTGCGCGTCGAGAACATTATCGGAAGGGAATAATAAGTGAGGCAGAAAACGGCGAGGCTGGGGGCGGACGATGTAAAAAGGATGGCTCGGTCTGCTCTCGATAAACCGCGTCCTACCCGAAAATTTTCAAATCTTAATTGCGGGGAAATGGTGTGTAATGACGTGAAATATTGCCCGGAAAAAGATGCTGACTCTTATTACAGTCGGCGTTCGGACGGCGCCTTTTAATCCGGCGGCTTCTACCTTCTTCATCCGCCTCCGCAGCCCCACGGCCCATCTTCCTCGCCGACTCCACACCTCCTGGAAAACGCTGACCCGCCATTTCCACTGCCAATCTGTTACGGACGCGGGGATCCAACAGAGGGAAACACCAGAGGCGCGAGGATCCGGCATCCTCGCGTGTGTCCTTTTTTTCATCTTCCTCCAAGCCGCGAAAGCTGCAGGACTTTTCCTCGTCCTCGGGAAGAAGCGAATCCTGGACACTGGACACCGACTCCTAGATTGTATCTCTGCCCTTTCCCGACCACTTTTTTTCATTTCCGTCGCTGGCCATTAGCTAACTCGCTCGTAGTTGGAAAGCCGGCCTTTAGAAACCAAGAAAAACGCTGCGAGCTCGCATGTTTGCGAGGGATCTTTGGCACTTTAACCCTCGTCGCATTAAGTGTCGCGTCAGTTCTACGTGAATCGCAGAATTTTGTTGGCAAGATGAATTTTTATATTAATTTATTGCGGGAGGCAGACTTTGTTGGGATCTATGACATAGGTGCAAACGGGTTGCAAAACTGCTCTCATAAATCCTCTCTTTCCTGCTCTATGTTATTACACGGATGGTTCTGATTTTATGTGACTTTTATGGACGCCGGTGTGGCAGTTAACGTGTTGTCTGGGCAACGTTTTCATACAGGATGTGCCGGATAAAGTGCAACAAGCTGCATTCCTAGAGTACAATGAAGATATCGTATTTATTTCTTTTTTATGTATGTTATGCACAAAGCTTTGATCTTTTAGTGCGCAACAAATTTTGTTATGGATAATGGAAAGCCGTCGACAAGATTTCAATGGGAGAGGTATACTGATTCCTTATTCTGACAGCTTTCGTCAAGTTAAGAACTAAAATATGTAAAAGTTCATACCTGTCATATGATATCGGAAAATCGTATGTGTCTTCCAAATTTTATTATTGATTTAAAATGAACGAATTGGAATGAAACAGAATACGTGTAAAAAAGTACAAGCGTTCTATCTAAAACAAACGCCCTAATTATTATTCTTAACTGAAATATTTTGAGGTTCAGGTATTCGTTTCTACGATGTCGTCACGTAACCGCTATTTGGAAAATCGATTTTAATGTCTGTGTGTGACATCCATACCGGTAAAAATAACGAAATATTTACCGGTATAATACCGGCACGAGCCCCAGGTTTGTTGTCAATAATCGATCGTACCGTAACGGACTGAGCGCGTCCGACCTCCGCAAAGACCTCCGCGTCTTCTTTTATTCTACCGTTCATTCAAGTATACCAGTATTTTCATATACCGGTATGACGTCATACCGGTATTTTGGTATTTCAGTTTCTATAAAGATTATGAAGGTACACAGCCGAAAAATATCGTATACAGTAATGTCTCCCTAATTGACGCTCAGATTGTGCACGAAAATGGACAATTTGGGAAGAGCAGATACGGTTAATCGAGCCTTGCAATTTGTTTTTATAGTTACGAATTGTCAACAATTATAAAAAAAAGAGCCGCAAGGCTCGAATAATCGTATCTCCTCTTCCCAAATTGTCCAATTTTATGCACAATCTGCGCGTTAATTAGGGAGACATTACTGTAGTACCGGTACATTAAATTCTGCCTAATTGACCCTTGGCTTGTACACAAAAATGAACAATTTGGGAAAAGGAGATACGATTATTCGTGTCATGCGGCTCGTTTTTATAGTTACCAATTGTCAACATGTTTGATGCGATCGTTTACGAGGCTCAGCTTGCTTCTGCTCATTGTAAATCAACGGGTAATAGAAATGCAATAAATTCTCCCTAATCGATGCTCAGCTTGGAAACAAAAATGGACGATTTGAATAGAGGAGATAAGATTATTCGAGCCTTATGGCTCGTTTTTGTAGTTACCGATTGTCAACCAGTATAACAACTAGCCGCAAGGCTGGAATAATTTTTTTCATATGTTTAACGCTGCGCCACGCAAGTATGCGAATCGGCTACAGCAGAGTTGCTCGATATCATGCTCGTACGGGCAGCGATTTTCAGTCCAGGGCAAACACCGATCGGTGGGTTCTAGACCCCGTTTCCGAGGGCAACGGTGCCCCTTTCTTAGCTCCACGTGGGACTCTCCACCAGTAACGACACGTTATTTGGCTGAAGACGGTAACAGAGATCGACTGTAGGTTACGTTGAAATTGAATGAAATGGAATGAGCATCGCGCGATCGACATATGGACCGTTTATTTTGAAAGTGGTGCAAGTCCACTTTCTTTCGTTTCGAGAAAATTGAATGTTAGCAGATCTGACAATTAAAAAATATAGGTTAATTATGTAAAGTCTGGGAATGTTTGTACTAATTTATCAATATGTAATTTGATTATATAAATTTCTTTTAGGCGAATTTAACTAAAATAATATACAATTTCCAGGCTGCAAATGGACTTACACCACTTTCATAATTAGTCAATCGTAAATATCATTTAATTTCAATTTTGAAATAACAAATATCACTTTCTTTTTTTGCTGGAATGAATTTTCCTTTTTTTGTAAAGAGTACTCTTGTCCGGCATTTCGCTTAATTTTGTTTATTCGTTGCGTATATTTTCCTTTATTTTCTTTTACAGAATCCAAGTTCTCAGTAACAATATCCTCATCTGATGAATATTCTATCTCTATAACTCTTCTTCTCTTTTTACGCTTCATTAATTTATTTTTCATAGTAGAATTATCTTCATCCTCCGATTCTAAGATTATTCTTTTGTTTATATTCATGGGTCTTATTTCCCCGTGTAAATTTATTTAAAATAAAATAAAATAACTATTTTCAATTGTCATAAAATAACATTGATTTACTATTTCTTCTTACCTATATCACTATCTGATGTGAATATGAAATTATCCATTGCTGGAGGAAAATAAAATAAGTAACCTAAAATAGTAACTTTTGGCACGAAAATAAAACAATATTAATAGCAAATAAAGCAATTGTGAAGCCACCGGTGGCCACTAACCCCGCCACCTGTCTATGGAAATTGGACTTACACCACTTTCATAATCAATGGTTACGCAATTTCTTTTACCGGCCAATTTTAAATTGAACAAAGCATTGGCATTTTTTAAGATATTAACTACTAACTAGTTATAAACAAAAAGTTTACACTAAATCAAGCATAAATTACGTCATATCTCATTTTTTTTAAAAAGGGACTTACACCACTTTCAAAATAAACGGTCCATATAACGGCAATGCGTGCGAATGAGAGAGGAAGAATTGCATGAAAACGTAAACACTTAGCTCTTTCTTTTCTCGCGTCTCCACTCCGTCATGATGCTTGCCCGTAGCTTTGCACCGTGGCTTTGCCCTTGTCCGCCGCGAGACCTGTCGAACAGCTCTGGCCTACAGGCTTCTTATTTCTAAAATAATTTGTTCTAAAAGCTGGAATTTGACGATCGTCAACGATTATAAAAACGAGGTGCAAAGCTCGAATAATCGTATCTCCTCTTCCCGAATTGTCCATTTTTGTGCACAATCGGAACGTCAATTAGGGAGAATTTAGACTGTATTTCGTATACCGATATCAGTCTCTGGCTACTAGATTATCATGCACGCCCAAAGAACGTCATACTTTTATCTTAATTTATCGTGCAACATCACATCGTTCAAAATTCATCACGAATACCGGCGCACCATGTATTATAACGCAGCTGATAACTCTCGCGTCAACCGATGCGGTTATGACCTACATTCAGACATTTATAACAATCTCAGAGCAAACATCACTTGAACTCATTAATTATGATTCTGAATATTTTGAGCAGGGATATAGCGGACCAAGTAAAAATATCGTTAGCCAGTGTGCGAGTGACCGAATAATATTCGATCCTATGTTAAAATACTTCAAAATTGCTCGAGATTCACCGATAAATAAACCAAGTCACAATTATTTGTGGCTAGAATAACAGTCCGCTTGTCGCTGCCAATGATCTGCGAATAGCAGAGGGAGGGAGGGATGTTTAAAATCGGTCGGACGGAAAAGAATTTCGTCTTGGACAGTTTTGTGGCAATTAAGCGGCGCGGTCTCGTTAGAGTGAAACGAACCGCGGCTTGATTTTAATCTCAAACAATAGTGGGACGTCATCTGTCGCAACCACCTACGGTTCCATCTTCCGTCCGATTTCATTTCTAGGTTTCTTGGAGAGGATCATTTTACCACAATTTAAACAATCGCCCCCTCCATAACCCCATTGAACGCGTAAGTTGCACGCAAGAGAAACAGGGAACCGGTGAACACGAGCTGAACGCGCCGGGAACACGTTTCACAATTTTCACGTCGCCAGTTTTCTTCATGTAAGAAGCACAGTCGCGAAACGAACGGCTTCGCTTTACGAAATAATAAACGACGGACCGAATAATAGCTGCCGACTGTGTCGCGTTTACGTGACGTTGGAACACTTTTTTCTCGCTGTCATTTGCAACTGCGTGTAAGAGCAACCTTTCTCATTCTTTATGTCGCTATGTTGTTATTTTTTGTTGAACGTGTGCAACTCAGTGTCGAAAGATTAGGCTTTGTTAGTGTTTCTTAATTCATTACTTTAATCTATGAATCTATAAATCTAAGTTAATTACTTTAATCTATAAATCTATAATTCTTAATTAATTACTTTAATCTATAAATCTATAATTCTTAATTAATTACTTTAATCTATAAATCTATAATTCTTAATTAATTACTTTAATCTATAAATCTATAATTCTTAATTAATTACTTTAATATATAAATCTATAATTCTTAATTAATTACTTTAATCTATAAATCTATAATTCTTAATTAATTACTTTAATCTATAAATCTATAATTCTTAATTAATTACTTTAATCTATAAATCTATAATTCTTAATTAATTACTTTAATCTATAAATCTATAATTCTTAATTAATTACCTTAATCTATACACAAAATGCTAATTATTATGTTTAGCGTGTTATATTGCAATAGATTCGTTTATGCTTCATTGGACTTCGTGTCTTCGAATATTTAGTAATTTTGGGACATATGTAGACAATTTTTATGTATAAAATAATGTTTGAGCTTTGAGGTTGCCAACCTCCATAAGTTGGCACTTATATACAATGTGTTATCTATATGATATTTCTGCAACTGCATTTAAAACTGCTTCGAAAAAAAATAGTAACTGTACTGTAATAACTCATTGTGAAATATAAATAAAAATTTGTGCCGTACGCGTAGACGAAGTGATTTCTGAGATTGTGATTCTATTTTATTCCATATTAATATTTGTACAGTATAATCACATTGTAGGAACTTGAACAAGTACCATTAGAATTGTGAGAAAATAGACATGAAATGGAGTCGGACTTTTTTTCATTAAAAGTAGAGGGCTTTTCATGTTGGTAGAAAAATCTGAACTTGTTGGGGTTCAACCCAACAATGCATTCTTCTTTTGGTCTACCATTCTACTCCGACCTACTGCCCCATTCCTGTGTTACTGCTACCTTTATCTGTAAAATTAACCCTAAAAAAATGTCCTACTTAGTTTGAAATACGTTTTACTACTTTCCTGCCATCACCATTACTTCTCCAGGCGAGACAAAAACTGTTAGACATAGGAATGTTACTCGACTATCTGCTATTGTACTATGTACTATCTTGATAAAATAATAATCTTGAATATTCATAACAGCCTCAATGTTTCTTTACAGTGTCAGCAATCGAAAACTATAGTGAACAATTTAAAGAAATGGAAACGGCCATTTGGAAAAAATTTAATTGGTATCGTAGAACTGACGTATACAAAATTGTTCAATATCATGAAAAATGACTAATGCAATAACAGCTTCATCCTAAATGAGACAAATGAGACATGCACATTCATATGCATATCCTTGACCTGTCGCGAGAATTTACTTAACTTAAACATTACTAGTTAATTTATTAAATAAGACAAACTTTGTTGAGACCTGTGAGACGTAAGAAAGTTGCAAAAGCAGTTGCTGTAATAAATCTTGTCTTTTCTTCTATTATATTATTAACGCTAAAACAATCGAGCACTAAAAGTGACCCGTGCGTACGACTTTCTAAAAATGGATCTGTTCCCTACTAAAAATATTCTGTTCACATCCATTCATATATTTTACTCTCTGCTTTCAATCTTTGTAAATTTTTCGTAGGCAAACTAGTTTTTTGTAGAATTTTTAATTTATACAGGGTGTTTCGTAATTATGTTAAGGTTATTTGTTTTGGTCATCTTTTTCGAGGGAGAGGGTAATTCCTAAGTTGATTTGAAGTAACTTTTTCCTTAGCAAAAATGCAATCCGCGGCTTCGTTTACGCGAGTTATTAATAAAAAAAACAGTGACCAATGAGAGACGAGACCGCCAAGCGCTAGACGGCCGAGTCAATCACCGGAACTGGGCTTCGAGCACTCATTGGTTCGGCCGCTTCGCGCAACACCTGATCTCGCCTCTCATTGGTCACTGTTTTTGGTTAATAACTCGTAAACGAAGCCGCGGATTGCATTTTCGCTAAGGAAAAAATTACTTCAAATGACCTCAGGAATCACTCTTTTCCGAGTGTTAACAAAATTATGGAACATCCTCTATTTCCCTCAGCAGTATAACAAAGAGCTTCGATCTACACAAAAATTTCTGTGCGACTTCATCGTCAATTGACTAACATACCATATAACCAAATTGCTGATTTTACGCACCTATGACAAAAATTGGGAACAGTGCAATTTGGAACAGTGAAAAGACTATAAGTATTTCCCAGTGCTAATACATTACTTTGGTTCTACTAAAATTATTGAAGAAAAACATATACAAACAATAAATATTTTCCACAAAGATCCACAGTTTATTTATAACAGATTATCACATCTCCATCATCGCGCGGCGTTCCATGTCAGCTTCATTTGCTTCCAAGCAAAGGCCGAAATGAAAACAGCATAGTTAATCCCGCGACGATACTTCCCAACGCGCGATGCGAATCCAGGAAAACGCGTTACGGCAAGCGTAACGTTAACTTTCTTGCGGCGGCGTTTCGACGCGGATTCGGGCGGCGCAGGTATTATTTGTGCAAGAACACATTCTGGTAAAATCAGCAGGATACGATTCGGAAGGCGAAAAGCGGAGTCCGGATGCACGCGGAGTGCGATGCGCGCGGCAGGCTGGCCTCGGTGGCCTCGGAACTCGGGACGCAGGCGTCGAGCCCAGGAACGTTCGTCAGTCGTCGGCCGAACTTGAAACGCGCGGCTTCGCGGCCTCTTCCCGCGCGTCGCGACGCCCACGTCCGCCTCGACGCGCCAAAACGCCGACACACCTGCGTACACCTGATCCGTAACGGGCGCCCGCGGTTCCCGAAGTGACTCGCGGCACCCCACGCAACCGGCATGCACGCAACCCTCGCGCGCCGCGTTTCACGCCCGCGGAAATTATTTCTCACGTGCACGTCCGGCTGACCGCCCATCAATCCGCGGTAATAGACATCTCGTGCGACGATCGACAAGCACCCCCGAAACCGCATTGTTCCCGAGGAAATGATACGATTGCTCCATTAGTCCCGGAAATTGTACGTGCTCGGTTTGATGACAGTGTCGCCAGACCGTTTCGTTGGTGCAGATTGCGCGGACAGTGCGACCTGGCTACTGAAAGTTCAGGATAACGGCAACGTTTGTTCGCCTTGGTTGCTTTGCGTTTGTTTCCACGTAGAATGGTCGGATTGGTTACTTTGACTCGCTTGTTTACGATGTGCCGAGGCAACGTGGCACGAGCCTGGACCGTAGGGTCTTCGCCAGGCTGCAAATAGGAATTCGATGTAATTAACCCTTATTGCTCTAAACCTGCCCCGTGGGCATCATCTGTCGGGCACCTTTGATTTTCTACGTGCCAGCCCACTGTGCTGGTTTACGCGTTACGTTGAACACATTGTTAACACTAGATTTACGGAACCCGTGAAAATGACTTTATTTTTACGGTTTACGGTTTAATTTTTTAGTTTATACGATTATTCGTATCGCAAAGGTACATTTATGAGTTATTTGTTCAATTTATATGTTACTCACGGCAAATGTTACAATAACACCTGTTCTAAATCAGAATAAATGTCTTATTGATCCTTCTATAAACTAATATAAAACAGCTGTTTCTTGTGCTCCGTAAATCTAGTGTTAAATGTAATCGGTAAACTGTGCATTTTTATGCAACTTTTCATTGTCACCGATCATTTTCTTAATATCTAAGTGAAGGAAACGTTTCTTAGATCAACTAAAAAGTTTCCCATAGCGAACGTAGTATAACAACAGAATTAATTTCTACCAGTATACACGTTTTCGTACATTTCACATGCATGTGTCATAAACGCATAAAAATCAACGTTCGCGTTGAGAGAAAAAATAATACTGATCGGTAAGTTATACGCGAATAGTCGAGATCGTCAGATCTCAACTAACGAATGTTTCGAAACGTATCACAAATTAAGCTCGACTAATGAATGTTTTACTAGCTATCACAAATTGGTCTCAACTAATTAACATTTTAGAAGGTACTGCAAATTACTCGGCAACAATTGATCGTGCAAATGTATGACTATTACGACCAAGCTTATATTACTTCCAAATTAAATAAACATTATTTTAAATCAGTTCTACATTTTACTACCTGTACGACATCGTCGCGTTTAGAATGTGGGGACAAGTTGGAGTTGCCGAACCGTAGTCGCGCCATAGGGTTGTAGCGATAAGGGTTAAACAGAATAGAACAGATACGTCGATTAGGGAGTCTCTCGAATTATACGTTAACGCCTTGGGAACTGCCACGCCAGCTCGAACCCGAGCCCCCAGATAAGGAAAGTAAATTAAACTTTGAGAATTGGGATCGATAGTACCGTGGCACATGTTTTTATATCTTCCTTGAAGCAATGGCGCTTGACACTTTTATTACCACCTTCAATCCGGCAATCGATAGAATTGCACACGGAACAGTCCGTTGCCAAAAAGCGTTGACACGTACCTAAGATTTTTACCAGAATATCTTGATATTTCTACGAAATATACCGTAGAAGCATGAAAGAATTGCTTCTACATCCCTTTCCTTTGTATCATCCGTAGAACTTGTTTCCTGAGATCTAAGAGGAACTGGAATTTCAAAGAAAATGTTCCGATTTTCAGGAGTGTTCGACCTGTCAGTTGCAGGAAGGTGCACAACCGTGTCAAACGTAAGATCTCGATGGAACTAAAAATTTGCGAGTTTCTCAAAGTGCATCCTGGAACTTGGTCACCGAACCGTTGTATTTCTTACAATTTCTAAAGTACTCGACTGTCAAACCTCGCGGTTCTCGATGTCCGACCGACAGAGATCAACGATCGCTCGCGAATCTGGCGTGTTTCGTTCCCACTGACATTCTTCGGTTCTCGCGATCCATTTGCCTTTTCGATCTATCGACGTATCGTCGCGTTGCAGAGCGTGTCCCATGCCGTTTCTAGAAATAGAACTCGCCGCAGCTCGCGCGCGCTGCCGCGACAACGCCGTTTTAAATTTAATCCCACGATATCGCGAAGCCTCTTGATGAAAGCGTTATTACGTTCCGCAGATACGTCGTCCAATCATCGTCAGACACGCGTTTCGCCGCCGCGCCGCGGACAAATTTATTCCCGTAATTACCGACTAATTGTCTAATTTCCCCAGCGCCGCGCGACTGTGCCCACGCACACACACACGCACACCGTTCAAGTGAAATCCACCTGACCATAATTATCTTAGAATTGCCGTGCAGCTTGCAGACGCGTTGCACGGCGCGAAGTTTCTAACCAGCGTGTCGCGTTGCATCCTCGTCACTCTTTCGGCCGGGGACACCGCAACAATTTCCGATCGAGCTACCTTGTTGCGGAGCTCCTAACTTGTGCAGGCTGCTTCGGGACGGTATAACCGTGGCGCAATCGAGATGCGATCTGCCATGTTGGAATGAATTAAGAGAGAGAGAATTCTGTTCGGGAGGGGCGTCGTTTTATGGATGATCCGTGCGCCTTGTCCGACCATTGATGGACTATTCTACTTCGTATATGGAAACCCATAAGTTTGTAGCGTTATGGCAACGCTAAACTATTATATCCATATCCATGTCCGAATCTATATTTCTGATCAGCATTTTTGAAACGTGTAGCTACGTAATTTTCTAGCATTTTCCTGCAAGTATTGTGCCCGATTATTACTGGATTATTTCACTTGAACTGCACAAATTTATAATTTCACGATATCGTTTGGTGATTCTAGCTACCAATCATTGTGGTATAGATTAATATTACTGAGCGATGTTTAAGCTCTCGTAATATAATAAAATGTAATTATTTAAATCCTTTGAGTGCTCGAAACGCGTCCAGTATAATTAAAAGTTTAAAATAATCTGCGTCCTAAGGAACTCTTGTTCAGCGATTTCATTGTTGAATAACTTGACTAACAATTAGGAAGCAATATGTAATTTAATTTATACCCTCCAATTGTTATTATTATTGGTGAAATATTTAATCCAATTCTTGTTGAAGTATTTGACAATTTTCATTAGCGTAGTGGAAAATGTAATGCATAGAATTCAGCATAAAATTCATTAACGGTTTCTTAGCTATTTTTATGCAAATGTAATTAGGAAAATGTACACTCTTTCGCTGTATTGCCCGGTTACTGTTACGTCTGACCATTACGATTATCACGACACAATTTGCGATCCAGACTAAGTAGATGCAATATAATACGTAGGGAACTATAGCCGTACAACAGTGTATGCACTATGCTGTGACCGATGTTTATCGCGAGTAGAAATAGTGTTCCAGAGTCGGACACACGAATCGATCCCACTTTAAAAGGTATCACAGAACAGTCGTAACACTTGCACGAAGAATCGTTAGCCCCTTTTGTTAATGCGGTTAGTTCCGAAGAATCCCGCGTGCCATCGCGTTATCGTTTAACCTGCCATTGCAGAACGACGCCCGTTCTTAATTAGCATATCTCGTGGAAACGCGCACGTAGCCGACCAGTAGTTCGTTTGTGTCGATGCTGAAATCGGGTTCCAACTGAAACTTTTGTGGACTGTAAAGCGTGAAATTGCCTTCGGCAAAGACATTGGACAGTGTGCAAATACCGTTCGCCCGAAGAAACAAGCTGTGACACGCGGAATGGACTAACGAAGGGAAGAATAATACCGACTGGACGTACGGGTCACGATTTCGCCGACCGATAAACGGTAAGAAATCATTCTGTCAGTCATTGCATTTGCATCGCTTGTCGGTGGCACGCCGCGTCGCGTCGCGTCGCGGCTGAATAGTCCATCGTTCGTGGCGGGTCCGAGAATTTGTTATTCCGAGCTCGTGAGAAGCTCTCTCGAGCCTCTGCTTGACCGAGCGGGAAAATTCGAGGACCCATTTTCGAAAAAGAAATGAACGCGGCGCACCGTAATTAGCCAGGAAGCGCCCTTCCCTTGCCGCGTTCCAGCCACCTTATCGCGCCGCTTACGCTACTAGTTAGCTCGTTCAGACATTATGACATTGCAATTACATGGAGAGCAAACTTTACGCCACAAATTACAACGGCCACACGGAACACACGGGATGAATCCGATATCGTAACTGCATTCTACGGACAATAACTAAAAACGTTCGCATTCGCGCCCTTAATGGTGTGTTTCGTTCCGAATGCCCCGCTTGTTCGCGATGGATTTTATCAATTGTGACGATTTCGAACAAGCTGGAAACTTACAGCTATTTGTAGTAGCATACTGAACATTGCTCGCAAGATTTTGATTTCAATCGTAAAATATCGTTATTTGGCTATCTAGTTTCTGCAAATAAATTTAAATTATTAGAATTGAATTATTAAGATCGATAGAAAAATTAACGCGTCTAGAAGTACTTTAAAAAAATGCGTTAAAAGATTCATAAAGATTATAAATAATTCTAAATATACTCAGTTACAATTTCGTCATAATGGGCCGCCGTTCAAGTATTAAATGGTATCTTTTCTAGAGAAGATTATCCAGTGTTTTCATCAATGTTTCCATCTTTTTATATAACTTCTCCATCACGGCCACATTTCGTCTTTCAAGCATGATTGCAAATATTGTCAAATTTTTACTCGCCATGTTTTACTCTACATGTTTAATCTCGCGAGAACGAGGCTCGAAGTATTTATTTATTAACTATTTATATATTTATGGTATCTCAGCTCGTATTATAATTTCACGTGTATACTTTTACAAGTACATTTTTCATTGTAAATATCGATTCAATCAGCAATCCACTTATATTGTCGCGGAAGACCAACCCTGAGTCATATGTGACCCGTGGTACGTGCCCTTAACTAATGAACTTTAGAATTAATTTCCCCGTGAAAAAAATTATACCTCATTATGGCTTATTGCGTGAAATGGCATTCAACAGGTGAACCAAAGAAAGTAGATCTTGGAAGCGCGTAAATGATTGTTCTTTATTATTATTTTAAAACCGTGACCCAGTATTGGCTACCCGAGTGGTAACAAAATCATATTCATGCTATTGCTGCGGCTATTGTACCCTACTGTCAATTTGTGAGAACGCCGATGAGCTGCAATGGATTATTCGCTATTAATTAGATATTATCCCTGTTGTTTGATACGTTCATTGTTTCCGCGTACCATACGTGATTCTACGGTTACAGCATGTAATCATTAACTTTTACTGAAAACATATTTCGAAATGGAACTGATGAATCGAATAAAAATATATTAGTCAATATGGCACAGTACCAAAATTACGACAGATAACAATTATGGATGAGAGAGAAGCGTGGGAAATTTTGGTACCAAATTTTCTATTGCTTGTCTTTTCATTGTTCATCTTAAAATCAAAATGAGCATTAAATAAATTTAGTCAGATGCAATGAACATTTTCTTCTTAACCCTAGAAAGATAACCATATGACAACGTACGTAAAAGATAACCATACGCTTCAGAGGCGCATGCTTTTCTAAGGCGTCAATTTTATACTAACAATGGATATTTATTTAAGTTAATCTAGTCATTTTAAAGGTTTGGCATTATTGTAAAAATAAAATGCATTTATATTATATTTTTTTATATTTTAAGTAATTTTAAACTTAAATCACTAGACCTCTATGAAAAATTAACAAAAATCAACAGTCTTCGCAGGCGCCTCTGTGACGTAGGTTATCTTTCTCGGGTTAAATCAGACATTGTTTAATGTCTTCCTAATTACACAACAGAAGTATACAGAATTGACGAAAGAATTTTATAGTTTTCTGTCGGTTCTATGGTCGCGTTATGGATATACCGATAGGCAGGCCGAAAGGGTTTCGAGTGATCGTATGCCAGGCAAAGGAAGCCAACTCATTGCACACATCGATTCGATGGTATCAGATATCTTATTCGCCGATGGTTGATCATTGTAGGTTACTGCCCGAATTCCCGATTTATTTCCGATCGCTCTTTCACGTAATGGAGAACCATTTATCTCGCGGTGCATCTCGACTGTAGCAAGCAATTCGACCGTAATCGATGCCATCTGCCATTATCGCGCGTTAGTCGCGGCCTCGGTAAATCACCCTATAAAATATTAATGTTTGCCACTGTATCCTTGCCGCGCGTGCACCACGAATCCGGGGAAACGATAGGATACGATCGAATGCCGGTGTTCCTGAAGTATTCGCCAGTGTCGACACCAATATTAGCGTCAATTTCGTATTTACGATACTGCCGAGATTCAATTTCCCCAGATTCCATCGATACTCGCGAACAGACATTACAAGCACAATACTCGGTTTAATCATGTACATTCCATACCTTTTTCCATGCTGGAACCAACAACCCTGTGACATTTTTAAAGAAAATTCAAATAAGATCATATGTAGTCAAATTGAAAATAACTGTTTTATCTTTTATTTTCAATTTGACTATGTATTCCTACATGTTCAAAATGTAATATTTCTCAAAAATATGACTCCGCAAACGATATTTATGATTTATCTTTTCTAGTGCATTATAATATTACTTTATCAAAAGAGAGAAAATTAAATGATAACAGCGTTTTGATAACGTCTAAAAAATTTTTGTTTATGATATTATCCAATTTTATTTTCACAAAAAAATGATAGTTGCAGATTTCAATTAGAACACTATATTAATGTAAAGAACTAATGATGGAATTAATGTAAATTGCACGCGTAAATTAAGGTACTGAGATTTTCCTTTGGACTTGATGCAAATAATGAGCGAGTGATACTTATCGTTTGATTGCTAATGGTTTAAACCTTTAAACCTTTCAACTATAACTACAAAATAAATTCTCAATTTCAATATTTCTGATCTCAATTATCTCGTATGGAAATTTTTTATATTTTTTTTTTCAAGGTATATCAAAGTCTCTTCTTTGTCCCTAAGATATTTTTATACTGATTTATATTATCAAAACAAATATATATTTATACAATGGTAAATACTAAAACTTCGATCTTGTGTGCAAATTTGTTGGTTGTACTCGCATGACTTAAAAAAGAGATTTTATTTAATTTAAAAATTTCTACTAGCAGAATTTTTTGAAATCGCAGTTCTAGCGAAGGGTTAAAAGAAGCACGGACGTGCTATTAAACATAATTGTGTCATTAGAACTGCATTTTTAGGCGGTCCACATCATTTGCCTTGACATTTCTGGCTCCGACAAATGGAAATGCAAAAGTGCTACGAAATTATCAATTTACTCTGGTTCAATTCACACCATAGTCGCGATGTTCTTTCAGATATTGCATAAAAAGTTTGCGAGGAGAATCCATTTTCTGCAATGTAGAATGCGCTTTCCGACTTTCGGTTCCAATTAATTCAGGGCAACTTTAACTATACGTGAAACAAAAGTTTACCACTTAAAAATTTTTAATTCTACCCAGGAGCCGACGTTTTCATTAATAGTTCGTGTAACTGTATAAACTACTGTACAGAAAGTCCGAGAACTTGTTAAAGTTCTTCTTTAAAGTCTCGGAAGAATAGAATAACTTTTTTAAAAATGGACGAAATGACTTTTATTTTTTTTTTAAGATATTAAGGAGACTAGTTTACCAGGCAATGCATACAATTCTTTGTATCCAATCGCAATCGATTGAAATGAACAAAGAATACGGAACACGCGCTTGTTTACCTTTTTATCTGAGCTTATAACGATTACAGTGTTTTGTAGATCTCTGTTACTTACACGCATGCTGAGAATTTCATCGCTAATCGGTTGACGTTGTTATGAACTACAAGCAATTAAAGATCGCGGAGATCGTAACTTTTTCTCAATTTTCGATTTTTTCGGCCGATAACTATAAAAAAAACTGCAGATTTTTACATCTTTCAATGCCTGTAACTTGACTGTACGCCAACCGATTTCGATGAAACTTGCGGCTTACATGTAAGTTACCGAAACCTACAAAACTCGCTATTTCAATTTTTGTTACAAGCTCGGATAAAGAAGTTAAAAAACGTGAACTTTTCTTTATTTTCTATGTCGTTGTTGGTGTCTGGAAAAATGACCAAGACTCGTTCCATATGTACAGTTAATTCTCCCTAATTGACGCTCAGATTGTGCAGAAAAATGGACAATTTGGGAAGAGAAGATACGATTATTCGAGCCTTGCGGCTCGTTATTATAGTTACCAATTGTCAACAAATATAAAAACGGGCCGAAAGGCTCGAATAATCGTATCTCCTCTTCCCAAATTGTCCATTTTTGTGCGCAATCTGAGCGCGAATTAGAGAGAATTTGCTGTAATCACTACCGAAAATCTGGGGCTCGTCGTGGGTCCCCGTCGTTCGTCGTTCTGCCGTCCGAAGAAATGACACCGAATACCATTTTCCTCGAACGGCCGTTAATTACATTCTAAGAGCGCAAGATACCATTAGCGACAGAGGGTCGGTCGCAGTATATGTCCCTACGTCTTTTGTTTATTTAACACGTTGAATACGGTGTTCAAAATGTAATATTTCTCAAAAATATGACTCCGCAAACAATATTTATGATTTATCTTTTTTCTAGTGCATTATAATATTACTTTATCAAAAGAGAGGTGGCCATGGGGGCCACCGGTGACCGACGCGCCCAAATTGATAGAAATATATATAATTTAAAACAAATGTCAATATCTAAAATTTTGTATTATTACCATCGTCAATTGAAACTGTGATCTCCGTCGCAATTAACATGTCAAACATGGATATACACTGTAACTTATCTATTGCAGATAATATTTCAACATTATATCTATCACATAAAAGAAAATTCATCGTGGCGCCACGCGCAATTTCTGTAAAACCGGCGTAGCATTTAATGTGTTAACTCTCTGGGGCATGGTGGGATTAAAAATATCCCATCTTTTCGATGCACGATAATGCATGGTGGGACATTTTTAGACCCATGTGTCACGGCGGGGCTATTTGAGTTCCACCCTACAACAAATTGAATTGAATTATTATTATTTTTTTATGTTTTTATATTGCGCGATTCCTTTGTTAATAAAAATATACCAATTTTGTTTAATTTAAAACGCGATAAAATCTCTGTGCAACATAGGTCTATTTTATTTCCTGAAATCCTGTGCTCCAAAGAGTTTAATGTGGCGCTGTGTCTGTCGCCGTGGCCGTCATAGTCGTTTCAATAGGAAAATTTGGAAGAAGTATTTCAATCATTTTACAGCAAACCAGTCCCTCTAACACCCTCAAAAAATTTAAATTATTTCGTTCCATCCGAAAAGGTGCTCTGTCTTAAAAACCGATCGCGTCTTATGCGAGTCACTAAACATGTACCATCGTTTTTTCCCTACAAAAGAATCACATACATCATCCGACTTTCGTAAGCAGAGGCTCTGCGCAGAAAGTAGAATGCATTATGCAATCTTCGCTACATGTTTCGGCCATTTTCTACGGCATTACCGGTTTGTATATTTTCCATCCCTTTTCCGTATCGCTGACTTCGTCCGCCGATGTTCTTGTGCTCGAACGCTGCAAAAGTAAACGTTTAGTTGTTTGCTACATATTCGACCTCCGCGATTTTACGCGGATCTGAAAAACCAGGTAACATTCTTCCCGGACATGATTTAGTTTCCTCTGCCTCGAAAGAGAAGGAGAGGGATCGACCCGGGTTTCCTCGTTCTTCCGTCACTCGGGGATAAAAATAACGGACGTTACGCGGAGCGATTAGAGGGAGGATCATCCCCCTTTTCCGGCACGGAGCAAACAAAACCCCCATGGCTCAACGCAGACGTGTTTTTGCTTCGAGGACCGCTGTTCCGGTTAGAACAATCCCCTCGGTCCTTGAGCGGTCGTATCTCCCCAGAAGTCCCCGGGAATGAAATTAATTTCATGTAGAGATCCCCCGATTGCCCGACCTGATAAAATCCTTAAAATTAGCTCGTTTTGTTTCGCTATTTCTATTCTTGCTGTTCGACTGCAGCGAGCTACGAAACGTGTGCTAAATGCGCAAAACATATTTAGGGAAGGGTAAAGTAAAAATAATAAGAAATTTTCATTACTCCTCACAATATTTATGGATAACTATTATATATAATTATTATATTATTATCATATAATTATTATATAATTATTATATTATTATCATATAATTATTATATTATTATTGTATTATTGTTAGATTATTATTATATTATTATTATTATATTGTGGATAATGGAAATTTTCTATTATATCAGAAGTCCGTTAACCTTAAAAGTGACATAAATAAGGATTTTAAAAATTAGCCTGCAAAGTACAATTTTTATTACAATTAGATAAAAAGAAATTAATATTAATATTTAATTATTTCATTTAATCTTTTTTATAATCTCTTTTATTTTGCTCAACCATTTTGTGATCAATATAAATCAATATAAGCCATTTCGTGGCGAATATAAGTCAATAATAAGGCAATCTATTGTTTATTTACGACGAAATCGACTATATTGGTTTGTCTACCCGAACAGATGCGTTCGCACTGAGTAACTCATTAAAAAAAAAATGAACTTATACCGACATCCATGTATGAAATAAATAAAGTAGGTTAAAAAGTTTATCAACATTTTGAAAAAGTTTCCCCAAAGATGATCTAATGCCGCGGCTTTCCCGCGGAATGGAATTTGACCCCGTAACAAAATAAGAAATACGAGCTCAGCGGTTTAATTAAAATTGGTCGAACAGATTCGAGCAGTATGAAGTACAGAATCATCGTCGAGCGGAATTATCGCGGAGAAGACAAATTACGATCGAGAAGAATGGTGGAGGGTCGCGCGGGCCGACACGATTTTTCACGTTATCTCATCGGGCAGAGTTCTATTAAGAACTTGTCACCCCGAAGAATCTTGAATGCATCGTCAGGACTCCCCGCAGTTAGGTATTACTCGAGCCATCCGCGGATTAATGAAACGACGAGGAGAACTGTTCGCCGTGGAACTTGCCGTGGAGCGAAAGTTTACCGCCGCCACCCCCCAGCCCTCTGCCCGCCATCCGGAACTTATAGAATAGAAATCCGGTCACGTAGAGGACATCGGGCGGGCATTATTAAATTGTACGACACCCCCGCGTCACGAAATTATGTATCTCGTGGCCCCAGCGCACGAACCACGCTGTAAAAATGCAATTGCACGACGCTTGTAACGATTTCGCCCGCCAGTAAACTGCGCCGTGAACGAATCGCTGAACATTCCTGCAACGTCCGTGCCAGGGGAAACGGATGCGAACCGATCTCGCGTGTTTATTGTTACCAGGCTTGCCCGTCGATAAGTTGAAACCGGGTCGCTCCTACTGGGAGATTTATTTTTTATATATTGCCACAGAAATTCGTGCTTCGCGTAAATATCGTCTAAGATGTTAATGATTTTCGCTTCCTTTGATAGAAAATGTTGCAGATTTTAGAACCTTATTACTTAGACCTTCGATTTCATTTCATTTCATTTCATTTCATTTCGTTTCATTTCATTTCATTTCATTTCATTTCATTTCATTTCATTTCATTTAGTTTAATTTAGTTTAATTAATTTGCATATACTGTGGTAAATCCTTTAATGTACCAAAAACATTAAAAATTATGCAACAAGTATACATAAATTATACGGAGCTTATAAAAATAATTTAGTGATCCGCACAATTTAATTACGACAAAGAATATTTTATTTAAAGAATTGAATTGGCCACAGTTAGTTTCATGAAACTCTTGGCTTAATAAAGAATGATGTCTTAGGGCGACCCAAGAAGTATTCAAGCTGAAATTGGATAAGATAAAATTGTTTATGTATGTTGTAAGAATCGGGGTCGTTACGGAACTGTTTCCTTCCTTTAATAGTTATAGTATGCTGAAAGTAATGCACCGATATTCTTCGACTCTTCTAGTGTGTGTCTACTGTTTGAAATTACAACCACTAATTTTTATCATAAATGCATAAAACCCGCAAATTGACACAATGACAAACAATGAATAAAATGGAACAATCAATAATTAACTCTATAAATTCCTTTTTTAAGAATGAAAACCTAAGGCGATGGGAAATAAGTTTTATCGGAGATTATTGACGTTGTTCGGAACTAATAATTATAATATAATAGCTATAATAAACTAATTTCTTCAATATTCGTGAAAACTGTATTAAATTGACACAAGGCGTAGATAAGAGTTATTCAAGTTGAATTACGAAGTTTTGTTACCCCTATTACAACGTTTTTTTAATCTTCAGATGATATTGCATAGCATCCTTTTAAGGACGCGTTCAGATGCATTACTGGGAATATTAACCCTTCGCACTCGACTGGCGACTCCGAGGCGCCATTAAAAATTATTATGTCACGTCTCAAAATAATTTCATTAATTAAATTTGTTTATATTTAAAGAGCTGATGAAAGCGTAACTGTTGTACGAGTCACAATGTTCAATTTCATATCCGGAAAATGCACTAGGTCATATAAAATGGAAAAACCGTGGGACCGAAAAACTATTTCACATTTTGCATTAATTCGGCTTCGAGGGCAAACGGTTAATATAATAAAATATTACTAAATGGGAATATTAATAATATTCGCTTGACGAAGATTCATTTTAGAACGGTATTTCTCGTTATTCGTGGTAGATGCATGAATTCGTTGATATTAGCAGCTTTAATGTAGACAGTCTCAGTATAGTCGTAAATAGAAGAATCAAATACAGTAGCTCGGGGAATCTCGCACGAAATAAAATGTTCATTTAAACAGAACGACACCGCCAACCAATCATTCAAAACCCTCAATAGGGCACTGGAATCGTTTACTGTAGGGTGATCAATTGCTGTGCCTCTGGCTTGGTTTAAATTTCACGATTTCCATTCTTTCATTTTGTTTATTTTTTAATAAAAAAGACTTTAATATGTCTTATTCGATAGATATAAAGTTAATTATGCCCGAAAACAAGCCGAAGGCACAGCGCAACTGGTCATCTCACAGGAATCGGCTCCTATCGAAGGTTTTAATTCATTGGTTGGCGGTCTACTGTGTACACATCAAAACCCCGGTTTGGCTAATTTTTCTCTTCTACCTCGCGTTCGCACTTCTTTATGAAAAAAGAGGAGGACATCGGGAGAATATTCGCGACTTAAGTTAAAATATTTAATTAGTTATCCGTGAAAGGCGAGCCAGCATTTGCCGCGCTCTTCATTAAAACGGCGACGCGTCTCTCTGTGAGACGTGAACGAAATCGTGGAGGGCATTCACAAAGAGGCAGAAGCCTGAAAACTGGGGACAAAAGGGGAAATATTCGCGACTGAAAAAGGACAAAATAGGGCGAGACGCGTCCGTCTCCGGCGTCGGCGTCGTGTTTTCGCCTGGACCGGACCGCTTGGAACGCGAAAGAACGAGCCGCGCGTAGGAAGACCGGCTAGGAAAAGCTCGAAGGAAGCGGATTCTGCTGCAGGAAAATTTGAATAAAAGAGCAAGAGAGAGAGAGAGAGAGAAGAGGTGCAGCCTTTCCGTCCTCGTCCCCTAGTCGTCCTTCCAGCGGCCGTCGTCCAAGAAGTAATGCAAGTTCCGCGCTGGAAACTCGTAAAAAGCCGTGGCTAGCTGAATCCGCGCAGGCTACTAGCTGCACGACATCCCGACATCTGCGGTCCGAATGAGGCTGCCTTCTCGCCCTCTTCTCCCATTTGGAATTCAACTATTCCGAGCGGCAGACTTCCGCCTTTTCCTTGTCCGCTCGCGTCACCTAACGCAGTGACCGGCGCACTGTGTTTTGCGAGGCCGACGTTTCCCTTGCAACACGACAACTGGCCACCCTCGAGTCCACTCTCGATGGACCCGCCGCGGCGAAAAACTGACGGAATATTTGCTACCCTCCTCAGACTCCGCTGTAACTTCGTAACGCCGAGTTGCCTGGGCGAGTTCCACGCGACAAAAGTTCCCAGTTCCGAGCTTTTACCCCGTCATCGATCGATGGAACGATAACAATTGAAACGTGCACGCTCGGTTTATGTGAGCGACAGCCGACATGGAGACTTTTCTTCTGCTCTCGACGACTACGTTTACACGTTCCGCCGCTTGTTCTACAGCGAACCGCTCGTTCGATGCATGTTCTTGATGGTCGGGCCACGAGCAAGTATTGGAATGCTGCTTTCGAAGGTGATCGTAATCCCTGATAGGTGGAAACGCGTGTTGGAGAAACTATGCTGTCGAGTTTGAGCTCGCGAGGGAACGCTGCCGATGGATACACTCGCCGATTTTTAATGAAACTTCGCACAGGTGTTTAATAGCCGTTTTAACAATATTTCGTTCGAGAGAGAAATCGATCTTCTTATCCGAGCTGGCTCTTCTAGGTGTGTGCTTACGTATCGCAGACGGCAAAAGTTATCATAAAACGGCCGGAATGAAAGAGACAGAAAAAACGTTAAATAAGATGTTCTCTTTTTTAATTTATTTGTTTAACGTCGCATCTGCTTAATAGCAATTAGCGACCACTCGTGGGATAACATTTGTAGGTTACATGTAGTGTAATATACAATAGTTTTGCATTACATTTTACATTATTTTCTTAATCTAGGCTTCTTACGTTATTATGCAGTGTGTCTCAAAATTGTAGTATTTTTCCGGGAAATGAGAAGTTCCTGAGGTGATTCCAAGCAACTTTTTCCTTTACAAAAATTATCACCGAGGTATCGTTAACGAATTATTGACAACACTGACCAATGAGGGGCGAGCTCGCTTAGCTCGCTTGGCTCGCTTGGCCGAGCCAATCAAGCGGAACTGAGCTTCGTACGCTCGTTGGCTTGGCCGCCGCGCGCCTGCCGAGCTTGCCTCTCATTGGTCAGTGTTTTTCGTTAATAATTCGTTAACGATGCCTCAGAGAACATTTTTGTAAAGGAAAAAGTTGCTTCGAATGACTTCAGGAATCTCTAATTTCCCGGAAATACGATAATTTTGGGACACCCTGTATAATTTCGCTAAACGATTTGGTTTCTTGTAAGTATGTTTGTTTGTAGTTGTCCAAACATTCTTTCATGGTATTGGGCATTTTTACTTTTTTCCGATATTGTTGTACACTGGACATTCAATTAGCTTAATTGTGCTTAATTGTGAGCGCAGTGTTACAGTCGTTACAAATTGGTTTGTCTGTTTCAGAGAGTATGTACTGTTATGTTAATTTAGTATGCCCAATTCTTAGCCGAGATAGTACAATTTCCTTCTTATTAAATATACTGCGGAGTTGCTAGAGAATGTACTTTCTATGAGTTCGTGTAGGAGAGAGGGGTTAGAATGTATCCGTTCTTGGTTCCACTTGTGCCAAATATTTTTTGTTACAAATTTCTGAGCATCCTCAAATGGGATTTCAATGTGCCTTAGGTCTACATTGATTTCGTTATTATTTCCTGGAATTTCAATATCGTCGTGTTTACTTTCGCTGAGGGTTAAACTTTGATGTCTGTATAACTCGTTTTACAAATCACTGATTAGATTGTTAGAAATGAAGGGATTTTTTACTTCCTTGATTATGTTAAGATTGTGTCAACAGAAATTATGTAGAAGTTTTCTTTTTCAATGTTTAAGTTTGTTGAATAAGATGTTCTCCTCATTTTCTTAAAAATATTTTCACACGGATTTATGGGCACTGTGTGTGGTACGATATAATTTTTATTTCAACAATTCAAATGAATTGCATATCTAGCGAAAAATTGTGTTAATGTTCTCTTAAAAATTCTTGGCTACGATCATTGCATCCTGATACTTTAAATAACCCTGCAATAATAACTTCATGTACGTCAATTATACTTGATTCTGGTACTTTATCTTCTTTTATAGAATGTCAAATAATACAAAATTTCCCATTGACCCTAAATATTATAAAATGATGTCGGAACCGGTATCTTCGCATCAGCACTTTACTTCTCCAACTGTAACTTCTCCGAAAATCAAAATCGTGCTTGACGAATTGAACCAGAAGCGAACTATTCCAAATACGTTGCCGCCGATATGTAAAACCAAGACGTTCATTTGAATAAATTCTTCGTCCACGAAAGCCGGATGAATAAAGTAATTTCAAGAATTTCGACGACGTCGTTACGGTTGATTTAGCGCTTCGTTTCACGGGTCAAGCACGCGATTACGAGCCCTCGGCCCGGCCCGGCCCGGCGCGATCCGGTCCGTGGAGCGGTTAGAACTGGGGGAGGTTGCATACGCGGACTCGAAAATAGGATTGCAGCTATTAGGTCTGTAAGATTCCAGGGTATGAGCTCGGCCAGGAAAGAGTTTCCTTGTATTTTCTATTTGCGCGGGAACGCCATAGTCGTAAGAAAGGACCGTGCGTGGCGAACGTTTTCTCGGTTCACCATGCCCCCGTCCCGACATTCCCGGTTATCGTTTCCCTCGAATAGTCTATCCTCGTTTATCCCTTACTCGAAGTGGAATATTCTGTTCTCCCGCGATGTCCACACTCCTCTGCCAATCACTTTTTACAATCACGGTTGAACATCCTGAGTCGCATTAGGCTAGCCGTAAAGTAATGTCAGAACTTGCGAGAAACGTACAAAATGGTACTTTTAGTTGGATTTCGATATTTCGCGAATCTCGGCTGCGTCTTTTATCTGCACCGTTAAAATCCAGCGACAACATTTATGCGTTTAGGTATAAGGAACACTTTCTTTTTTACTCGCGATCATTTTATATAAGTAAATAATATTTTGTAATATGTTAAACTTCTTGAAACATATTGTTAAACAATAGAGGTATGAAACTAGTAATAAAATATTCAAGTATTATTTACACAAAATGGGTGCCCCATTAGACCCTATTATCGGTGTATTGCGCATAGCTCGGCCCTGCCGAACCAAGAGAAGCGAGCAGCAGAGCACATGGCGACAAAACGTCGTGCACGCGTTATCGATGAATATTTTCTCGGCCTGCTCGAAATGTAAATCGTTCCGACACTTCTATCGAGCCGCTTTTTCTTCAGAAATGTCTACAGAATCCGATCCTGGGTAGAGTTTTCGTGCTGGACAAAGAACTTTTCGTAAAAATACAAAAATATTGCGGAGAAACTACGCACGTCGACACTTTTTTCAACTTTGACATTAATTTGTAATTATTTAGAACTAAAACAAATTAATAAATTGTATGCCACTATATTCGGGGAACTCTCCTCTACCTTTTGAGACCGATCAGAGCTTTCTAACGATTTTACTTTTCATGCAATACCTCATTTTTGTCGAAAATTTTGGGTTTTCACAAAAGCTCGTGTTTTTCGAAAACTGAGAGCGATGGAGCAATTCGGTTCTCGGATTCTTGTTCGGGGAGTGAAGCTCCACAAGAATTTCATAGTGGCTTTAGGAAATCAAAAATCGCGTCGAACAGTGTAATTTTTCTTGTACACTTATAGTCTTCTGATTTTACATAATTTAGTAAACTTTTTTGAGATTTTTAAGTCTCACTTGTTACATTATGACAAAATAAATATACATACACATATTGTATAAAATGTGTAACTTACTTGCGTACATTTTGATCATTTTCTATTAGACCGGAATCGTTATCACGAAACATTTTAAATTAATTATTCACGAGAAATCTTCTCCGTGAGCATTTTTATCATTCCGTGAACAAATTAATAGGTTAATAAGTAAGTTTTATTAGTTAATTAATAATATAATATGAATAACATAATATGTTCATCTTTGAATAAAAATGAGCATTATACAGGGTGTTCCACAATTATTTTAACAGCCGAAAATGAGAGGTAGCTGAGGTCATTTGAAGTAACTTTTTCCTTTGCGAAAATGCAATCTGCGGCTTTGTTTACGAGTTATTAACGGAAAACACTGACCAATGAGAGGTGACGGCGCAAAGTTCGAGAGCCCGCAGCACGAGGCTTTGACAGATGGTCGTGGGACGGACTCGAGCCGCGTTCGAAGTATTGAACAAATCACGAAGCGAGAACTTTCCGGATTTTTTTTTACTACGTAACAGTGATATTTTTAAGAAAAACGCTGTTCACCTTTACTTTAGAACGTCTGAAGAATATTTACTAATTTTTCGGACCCGAAATAGTAAGTAATTTAAGCGTGACGGTCGTTTTAATTTTCTAGTGTGCATGACACCTTGTGTGTAACATATTAAATTTTTAAGCAAGGTGTACAGTGAAGATTAACAAAGTACGTAAATGATATTTTAATTTAAATAATTCCGTGTCCGAACACGTTCAACGAATGATTCGCAAAGCTAATTTAATAAATAATAATCAAATTTCAACTTTCTGTAGACTGTGCACACGTTTCGTAAATTATGAATTTCGTTCTACGAAGTAAGTTCCAACGTCTAGACGTTAATTTTAGGGGGATTCACTGCTGTGGTGGACAGAGTTCAGCACACGAGGATGGTCATTACTATTCAATGTCTCAGTTCATTAGAGAAATCTATCTGTCAATTTTACGGTTAATTCGGACTGTCGCGGAACATTCGAACACCCATCGATCGATGAGACCTATCATTACTGCCGAGACATTGCCGAGACAGGACAGAAAGTCCCATGACAGGATATTAACTGTGAAATTCCTAATGGTGTGTTTGCCCATATCATTCGGCAAATAATTTGCTAAGATCTATCCATTCGTACACTAACGGTAAATATTGTTTAAAAATTGTTTTCTTTATGTTAACGTTTAACGAGCGTGTACACTTGACTCGCTTGTTACAGCACAATATAAACTAAACAAAATTTATCCAAATCGCATAAAAGAACTATGTAATTCTAACAGCTGTTACATCGAAAAATAACCACTACACAGAATTCGGAATTTAATTATCTGATTGCTGCGAGAGTGAGAATAAAATTAAAATATTGTAATATTTCATAAGTTATTGATCGTCTCATTTCGTTTATTTCAAGATATTTCATCATCGTATGGATAGTACGATCATCTGCGGAGAGATATAGAAAGTAATCTCCCGAGACAGAAGAGAATGTAATTTCCGGTCGCTGCACATTCATACAGTGCTCCACTGTTCTCAAATATGATACTTCCTTCTAAAATAAGAAAAATAATACTAGTAGTAGTATCAAATCCACAAATTTAATGAAAATTCCAGATAACTGTGCTTATTCCGATTTCTTTTTCTTTTATAAATATGCGTTGAAAAATGATCGTAAAATCTTCCAATGTTATTTGGAATTTATTAAAACTCGATAAAAATATTATCCTTCAGAATTTCAGATATTCGACCGAATGAAAAATAAAATTACGTGTTACTTCAAATTCTAAAGAACGAAACACAGTAAATTCTCCCTAATTGACGCTCAGGTTGTGTATAAAAATGGATAATTTGGGAAAAGGAGACACGATTATTTGAACCTCGTGGCTCGTTTTTATAGTTGTCGACGATCGGTAACTATACAAACGAGCTGCAAGGCTCAAATAATCGTATTGTCAAATTGTCAACATTTTTTCGTGGACGTGATTTGTTATCATGTAGCTTCTATATTAATATTTATCGACACATAGCGTGCTTACTAAGAAATTGATCTCCACTAACTATTAAATAAAATAAAATTTTCTAAAAAAAATAATTTTCTATAAAAAATGATATTACTTATAGATATCCCTAATATTTATACGTTCAAACAAACACTGCGGATTCGATAAATTTACGGCAAAAGTTGTAATTTGAAATAGTAGAGAGGTTAAAAAATTTAGAAACTTCAACGCATTATTTTTAATCTATTAAAATTATTAAAGGAAGAAAGAATGTTCTGTTTAATTTCTACTCCATGCAACTGACGCAGACAATTGTATAATTGTAATTGGTGCAACCGATGCAAACGATATTTATTATCATATTTTATTATTATTATTTGTTGTTGTTGTTATTGTTGTTGTTATTTTATTATATTTGATTATTTGAACTACTTCATTTAACACACGCATAATATGATTTGAATAACGCCCAAGTTTGTTACGCGACTGTAACTCGATGATTTCGAAAATGGCCGAGCAAGTTTGACCCAGTTTCCATCGAATTACTGTCGCTACTAGAACAGCGGTAAGACCATAAGCGTGACAGTTGCCAACAGGCGACCGGCAATCGTTTTCTCCGGAGTATTCGTTGTCCGTCCAATATCCAAGCCGGAATATTCCATTTCCTTGGGTTTTGCACTTCCGTTCTCGATTCAGCTCGGCCATCGTTTAAGTCAGCCACTCGATGGCCACCTATACGAGGATCGTATCCTGCACGCGGTCCGAATCATCCTCCAAGCTGTCCGCTCCAGTCACCATTCGAGGCAAGGAACCTGCGAAAAAATTGCGGCAGTGCTGCGCCACCGGTTCCGGGATTCGGGATTTCAGATTCGAGAAAGCGGTCTTCGTTCCGAACGACCCGTTCCAATGTAATAGACTGCCGATTTCATTCGACCCGGTTCTGTCTCTGCAGCGAGTTCGCGAGATCGCGTTTCTCCTCGACAGCGTCGATCCCGGTGACCCTTTTACAAGACAGCTCGAGACGTTACATGGACAAAGAGCAGAGTAATCTAATCGACTTGCGCCCGTGTTCGCGATCTCGACTGTAAAACTTTACGCTGATAACATTCGTTACATGAAAAATTTAATGCATACTAAGGATATTCTAGCCAGCTGTGACTTCATCATTCTATGCCGTTCTTCCGGTTATTTATACCACCCACAGCTTTTTCTAAGACTTCCAAAACTACGGTTACGTCCGAATTGCGATAGAAGCTGTAGTTGATTAAAGTATGATTGTAGTAGTAGTGGATTGATTGTAGTAGTAGTAGACTGATTGTAGTAGATCAAAGTGGATACTGAAGCTGCTGGAAAATGTCTTTATTATTATATTTGCTGCGTTTATTCTAGCAATTAGGATCTTTATGCGAAAGACAAATTTTCTGCATATATTATAAGAAGCAATGACCAGTTAGAAATTTCTTTGGCTATGTGTGTGATGCTTTAATAATTACGTAAGTGATTGCTTTAATAATTATCACACAAGGGAAAAATATTAAATTTGTTGTACTAAATGTGTTGTTATTGTTGTTGTTGTTTTTTTGTTTTATGTGTGTGTTCGCAGATGTTGAATTATTTCATGAATTTACATAAATCTTTTTTAAATTAATTCTTCAAAAATATTGCCGGCTCCTGGCGACGTTCGACTGCGTAGACGTGCGGCCATTAAAGTGTTAACGATCTCAATGAGTTCAGAATACTGCAACGACATTCTTAGACGCCTGTCAACTTTCTACTATCCTAAATATTATTTACTGGTTATCAAACATACATTTTTATATTTTACCCGCGATCTAGTGTTAATACTACAATTTATACCAGTGATTTTTAAACTCTGTGATTTTTCGCCTTCAACACGTTGACTGCCGCGTCACCCGTAATTCGGGTGACGCTGATTTGACTACTTACAAAGGATTTCCGAAAATATTTGGACAAATATTTTACAGAAGGTAATGAAACTATTGAATTCTTATAAAAATGGTTTATTAAAAAAATGATTCGCAGTGTATAACATTAAAACATTCTCTGCAAAGTTGAGGTTGATCAGGACAGCTTGAACAAAAAGTTGTTGGTTTTTTCAGATTTGCTCGTGCCTCTGATCGGTCCATTTCGTATCTTTTATTTAGAGCTTTTATTTGAACTGTAGCTTCCTCAGTATCATCAACATTTCTTTCTTCTTCCATGACCAATTCTCGTAAAATCTCGTCAATAGTATCTTCATAACATTCATTATCACTAAGATTGTATTTATCAGTATCCGAATCAGAATCTGACGATGTAATTCTATGTATGCTTCTCCTTCCGGGCAATCCGATCTCTTTTCATTATTGAAAAAAATAAGAGCAGAGATTTTAAGTTATACCATTCGGTACTCGGCAAAGATTCCAACTGTTCATACAGAAACAGAAACAGATATGAATTAACAGCGCACGCTTCCTATAGCGGCACGGGTGGCCTGTAGGAGATTTTGTTGTAAATACGCGTGGCAGTCAACGTGTTAATAGGTCGGCTGTTCGAGTTTGACGCGGTAATTCGCGTGAATGAACCCAACGTGTAAATAGATTAGCGTCAGGTTTTTACAGTCCGCGACGCGACGAACGCAGAGGTCATCGATCCTTTATATATCATAATTTAAATCCGTTACGTAATTTCCTTATATACCTAACTGTGACGGTCGTCAGGGCATTGCCCTGGCTTTCATCATTTCAAATGCCCTCTGATATAAATAGGTGTAAATTTCGCACAGTATTACGAGCACTTCGATTGTAAGACTCAGTGTATACAGAGTGTCTCAAAATTATGGTACTTTTGGAAAATAAGAGGTTCCTGAGGTCACACACATTTGAAGTAACTTTTTCCTTACCGAAAATGTAGTCCGCGGCTTTGTTTACGAGTTATTAACGAAAACCAGTGGCCAATGAGTGGAGAGTTCGGCTGGTGCAAGGCGGCCGAAGCAACGAGCGGTCGAAGCCCAGTTACGCCACCTCGCGCCAATTAATCTCGCCTCGCATTGGTCACCGTTTTTCGTTAATAACTCGTAAACAAAACGGCGAATTGAATTTTCGCTAAGGAAAAAGTTACTTCAAGTGACCTCAGGAACTCCTCGTTTCCCGAATGCGAGTGATTTTTGGAACAGTCTGTATACTACACGGTGTTCGCCGGAGACAATTCTCGATGTCTCGCAGACGTCAAAGACTTACAATGGCTCATGAAAGGAATGACGCGAAGTCGCAGTTGCTTGCGCCGCATAGTCCAAATCGCGACGACAATACAGTAATGTCTCTCTAATTGACGTCCAGATTGTCCACAAAAATGGACAAATTAGGAAGAGGAGATACGATTATTCGATCTCTGCGATTCATTTTTATAATTACGAATTGTCAACGACTATAAAAACGAGCTGCAAGGCTCGAATAATCGTATCTCCTCCTCCAAAATTGTCCATTTTTGTGGACAATCTTAGCGTCTCTCTCTCTCTCTCTCTCTCTCTCTCTCTCTCTCTCTCTCTCAATTAGAAAGACATTACTGTATTTGTAAACACTGCCATACGCAGAGATGGACATCTCTGAGAAAGCGACAAAGGCAACCAAATCGCGAGTCATCCTCATTCCAGGTGGCGAACGGTCATTGGTGCTCGCTCGGAGACCGGCAGCTGTTTCTCTCTCACTCTTTCTCGCTATCTCTCGCGCTCTCCCTCGCTCTCTCACACTCTTTCTCTCGCTATCTTTCGCCCTCTCTCTCACCCTCTCCCGCTCTCTCTCTCTCGCTCTCTCTCACGCTCTGCCGCTCTCTTTCGTCTCTCTCGCTCTCTCCCTCGCTCTCTCTCACTCTCTTCCGCTCTCTTTCGTCTCTCTCGCTCTCTCCCTCGCTCTCACTGGCTCTCTCTCGTCTCTCTCTCGCTCTATCTCTCGCTCTATCTCTCGCTCTCTCTCCCTCTCTCTCTCTCACGTCGCAATCGTGTACAATATATGCAGACGTGCGACGGTCATTCAGACTTATTCTCTCGTGATTCTCTTGAGTAACTATCGTCAAACTATATGTAATAGCTAATTAGTTCACTGCGCTCGTACCAAGTTTTGTACCGTTCTTTACGCCAATTAGTGTACTTTTCTGTTCGTGTTAGCACTACTCTGCTTTAATCATTTATAACACAATACATACTTGTGTTGCAAGCGATACACTCGAAGCACTCTTCGTGTTGCGTTGGACAGGGTCCGATTATGTACTTCGAATCGGATCCGAACAAAGTGTCATTTTGTGTCCATGTAAGAAAAAGCGCTATAAATATTATTTCTTTTACTCGAGGTGTTCTTCTTTTTAATTTATACAATACTGTTGAATAACACATTTAGGTACCTGCGAAATATAAAGAATATAAAAAATGTATAACAAATCATTGTTGGAACAATATTTAAAATTCCGTGGACATCTTTATACCCTCCCTGAAGCATGCTACGGCTGAAACTCTTTTCTCTAGAATGAAATAATTTGAAACACCGTAAACGGGAACGTCAAAGCCGTTAATAATACCCAAGGTAAAACGGAAACGTAGAATCCACTTTACCCGAAATCAAGAGCAAAAAGACGTAACCGAGCCCCGCCGACTATACGGGATTTCGTCCGCTTATCGCGCCCGAGCTGATTAATAACGCCGAGCTCGTACAAACGATATTAAAACGGAGTATCAGCGGAACGACTCATATCGGGCACTCGGATCTCAAAGAACGCGTGGCACGGCGGGGTTCTAACAAGGGGTCACGTGCCGCGCGTACGCAAACTTGCAACCCTCTGGTAGGCCATGCGATCGGTATCCGCGATTATCATAAATAGCATCTGGGCCCGTGAGAATCGGCGTTTGAACCGGCAGCCGGGTCATAGGCCGGCGCGATAACGGGCCGAGATATCGATAGCAGGCACATCGGTCTTGCCGTGGAAGATTTCATTTCGAGATAACGCCGGCTCCTCGTAATCCCCGCGCAAGTCGCAAGGAAGAACGACCGCTGTAGTTTCCCGAAGATTTTCACGGCATCCCCGGCCCTGTAACAGGGAATTCCCATCGGGCCGGGAGCGCGGCGCCCGCGGAACTTTCTCGCAGTCGCCTCCGCCGCACCGATTCGATCGCGATATCGTCCGAGTCGCTCGGTATCGATCCGCCGATCCTTAAAACTGAAACGGAACGTCGCACAAAGCCGGCCCGTTACATAAAGCCGAACGAACAGGAGTGAGCCGGAGTGTGTAGCCGGTTAAATGGGTCACGGGCCACTTGCCCACGGGATTTCAATGACGACCGAGAACTGGAAAAGTCGGGCTATTCCTTTAAAAGAAAACGCGCTGCTGCGTCGTTCGCCCGCTCGCGCCGAGCAGAGCTGGCACGTTCCGAAGGATGTGGCCCACCCTCGCCAGACGGATAACACGCGAATATTTTATTAGGCCGATGCTCGGGGAAATCGTCTCCCGCAGTTTCGATTCAGGAGAATGATAGCCCGGGGATCTGAACGCTATTTAAACGATATTGGGACGTTCTGCTGCGGCTCCTACGACTTTTTTTCGAACACGCCTCTTGTAATTAGACTGCGGAACTTCATGGAAATTCATTCCCGCGGGACGAATTGTCCTGGAATAATGGTGGGGACTTTCGAATATTTATTTCGTTTCAGTTTTGCGCGGTTTAAGGGGACGTTAGACGAAACAGTTAAAGATGGATTCGATGTTCTGTAAACGAACGTGTTGGGATTATGGAATGAAAAAATGAATATGATTCTAATTCTTTTCTTAAAAAGACTTTATTTTATTCCTTTATTGGGAGAAGGTATATGGCGAAAACGATCGAGCGACCAAACTCTACTGAGAGTCTGGTAAGAAAAAAACGCTTCTTTTATACCCTTCTTGGGTTCGTCTTATCCACCAATCAGAGACGTTTATTTGTCGCGTTTCACATTGTATACGTGACGCTGGGATCCCCAAACAGTCAGGGCACGATGTGTATCTAATGGTACCGGTGATGATGTATCGCGGTATCTATTATATACAGTTTACATCACCCGTCGTTGCCCGCTGACGGAGCCGGCGAAAATGTAAACCGATATCTTAGTATCTTAGTACTAAGTAAACTATAGATTAATTTTTTGTTCGAGGCTAAAATTTCCTTTTTTTCAACAGAACGCTTATTCTGCGTGTTTCTTAACACTAGATTCTGCGGCACCCCGTCAAAATGACGGATCACTAATCTTTAATTTAGGATTATTCGTATCGTAAAGATTTTTTAAAGTCGATTTTCTCGAAAAACGGAGCGCCGGATAAAAAATATTAAAAAATCATCAAATTTGCTTCCTATTTTTTCACGTAGGATCTTTGCAGAAGCTTTGTAGAAGCTTTGCACCGAGTCTAGATCCGATCGATTTTATTTTTAGAGTCAGTGTGGTAAATCCATTAAAGTTCGGCAATGCACATAAAACACAATTTGTTAATTTGCAGCGTAAGAAAACTATAGAACAGTTTATACGTTCTCCTCTTACACTTTGACACCAGATTTACGGAACCCGTCAAAATGACGGGTCACTAATCATTTAATTTACGATTATTCATATCGTAAAGATAGATTTATGAGTTGTTTATTCAATTTATATGTTACTTACGGCAAATGTTACAATAACACTTGTTAAAAATCAGAATAAATGTCTTATTGTTACTCTTGTAAATTAATGTAAAACGGCTGTTTTTTGTGCTCCGTAAATCTAGCGTTAAACCGATTAAGTATTTGCTGATGTTACAGTTCAATGTTGAAGAGATCAATGTTTCTTAAAGTGAGCTGTTTTACTATTCACTTTATACTAGCAGTTTATTCTAGCGGTTTTTCATGGTTATAGCAAACTATTGGGTTGGCAACTAAGTAATTGCCGATTTCGGTTATAGATGACTCTCACTCACATTTTTACGATATCCGTAAATGTTATATTATAAAATTATTATTATTATTATTATGTTATTTTTTATTATCCGTGAATGTTGGCAACTGGACAAATTGAATGTAGCGGTCAAGAAAAAGCGACCAGAATTGGTCAATCGTAAAGGTGTCATTTTCCACCACGACAATGCTAGGCCGCACACGTCTTTGTCCACTCGGCAAAAATTGATGGATATTGGTTGGGAATTGATGTTACACCCACCATATAGCCCTGATCTCGCGCCATCGGATTACCACTTATTTCGATCCCTGGACAACTCCCTTGGTGGTAAAACTTTTAATGATGATGACGCTGTAAAATCTCACTTAACTCAGTTCTTGGCCGAAAAGGATCAGACTTTCTACGAGCGTGGAATTTTCAAGTTGTCAGAGAGATGGCAAAAGGTCATCGAACAAAATGGAAAATACATTACAGATTAAACTTCGTTCCAAGTGAAACAAAATTTTTGATTTCATTGAACTAATCGGCAATTACTTAGTTGCCAACCCAATAGTTCAAAAGGATATATACTTGATATTTTTTATTGAATTATATGTGCATCGATTAATGTTGGAAGAGATTTTTGTGTTTTTGAATACCATTTCAAATACAATCGATCAGATCGCATATGTTTTTACGTCGTTATTTCGTTAGCGTTAAATGGATGTAACGAAACAATGAAAGTATAAATAAACGATTTACACAAATCAATGGGATCACGCTTTATGACTGTGTAGCGATATAACAAATTCATATAACAATTTTCACTCGAAACATAATATTTTTGCCTTGAACGAATACAATATGTAATTGACCGTTTAGTTTCAATTATAGAAATGACTTTGCACTGAATTACATGAGAATATCGAAAAGATGAAATTCGATTAAATCCATTAAAATCAGCGTTGGGTCGAAATCTGATTTTTAGATTCGCGGAACTCGAGAACTCTTTCCCTTTCTTTTGTTCTAAGCATTATTTCATCAGGAACTAAAATCTCGAAAAAATCTTTTCGTTAAATCAAATTATTTATTGAATATAATTACTTGACAATTAAATGTAATTATAACTTAATTTTTGATCGATACAAACGTTTATAACGGATTGGTGAAATCGTACCAATTAAAATGTGTATAAAGTCTAAACACAATCTCAATCGGATTATTATTAGTTAAATAAAAATAAATTCGTATCTCGACAATATCCCCGCAAATTGTTTATACAAATTATTATTTACCTGGATTTCGAAAGTTCCGAATCACAAAAATTGCGCAAAGTTTCGAGTGACCCATCTCTAATTAAACTGGGATTATCCACGTGGAAGTCTAATGCTATGAATTCTCGTGTGAGGGTCTAGTACCGGGTATACCCACGTGGGAATCTAGTGCCGAGAGTTCTCGTCTGGGCGTTAAGTGTCGGGAGTACTCATGTGGAGGTCTAGTAAACTCCTACGATTGACAAACTTTTGTATATTTTAATCAGTAAATACAGTAAATTCTCCCTAATTGACGCTTAGATTGTCCAATTTTGTGTACAATCGAGAATTGACTATAGTACTTTTTTTCATTCGGGGTCCATAAGCACCTCACGTGGGTAATCTCGAATTAAAATGTATTATAACATCGATGCCCTCTTGTCAGGACTGTTCTTTTCAATTTCGCTCTACACATACAGGGTGTTACGCCTAACTGAGAACAGTGAAATATCTCGGAATAGATCGAAACTACGAAAATAATGTTTATACAAAAAGTGTTCAGTATAAAGAGATGTTCTAGGTAGTCTCAATAATTTTTTTTTTTAAATAATTGCGAATGATATTTCAAAGTCAAGTTGATGTTTTTAAATGGGGCCATAGATTTTTTAGTCATATTACGATAGCTGGTTTCAATACGAATCCAATATTGTATTATTTCTTTCAGATAATCATAAATTAGGAGCAATTAAATTTGCAACAGCGGGAGGTGGGCGGTATTACAAGTCGCGTTGGAACTTTTCTGGAACTGTTCTGGAACTTTTCTGAAACTTTTTTGGAACTTTTCTGGAACCTTTCTGGAACTTTTGGAACTTCCGGAACTTTTCTGGAAACTTTTATAACGTCTTCAAAATGACAGAATTTTAAGTTCCTGATCCGTATATTTAAAGTATTTTAGTAAATATTATATCATATTCTTGGATTCGTCCAAGTGTCAACTACAATCTTATGAAACACAGTATGATTTCAATGTTAAAACATTGTTTAGTATAAACATTGTTTTCGTAGCTTCGATCTATTTCGTGATATTTCGCTGTTCTCAGTTAGGCGTAACAAGTATACAAGTAGATCTCCATGTACGTGTTGGCTTTTGTTTATTGCATACAAGGTCTTTATTAATGGGAAATATTTTAATTCGGCATGTGTTAAATCGGTCTCGTCAAATCAATGACAAAGTCTGTCGCGTTGGCTTAAAGTCGACAATTAAATTTTCTTCCGGCTTGCCGTGTACAGGTTCGTTTACATCGACAGACAGTCGGATCTGTTCCGCGGCTGGTGCAATCAACGGGGATACAGGACACAAAAAAAAGAGTGATCGCGGGTGGGAATGCAATCAAGAGCGCGAAACAATGGACAAATTGAACGTTTAATAAACCGCGTGAAGCCTTGACCGCAAGAGTTGGTGGAACTGAAACATGAAACGACGCAATCTCCGCCGAGACAAGGATTTCCACACAAAAACACTGCCAAGTGGCTGGAACTACACACTTTCCCACAATCGACTCGCTACACACAACAAACCGCACGACGTTCGGATCCATTCGTCGTGAAGCTTAAAAGCGAAATAGTGTGGAAAAATCGATCCTTGACAAACTAATCCGCAAAACCCTCATCCATCTCTGTTGCCCGCGGTTTCTTCTCATACTATGGTGGTCACGGATTTAATAGTCGACGTCGCAGAGTTCTCGTTCCTAAAAACCGTGCAATTTTAAGATTTGATACATGGAGTTAATTAAAATTACGCTTCGAGTTAGCTATTTTTCTTTTGCTCTTAGCGCTTCTACAGGCACTGTAAATGAACACGTATTTACTTTTCTATGCTAACGAACTTGCAATATTCAGATTGTGGAAAGCTCGAGTTCCTGTACTGCCGGTAAAGCAATATACAATGGATCGTCTCTCTATTTTTATTTCCTGAAATTTTGTTAATATGATGCATGGAAAACAAAGCTTTTTGCAGCAAGTTAACAGGTTACGTTCATGTATCGGATTGAAGTTTTTTGTGCCCATTTACGTAAAAACACCTCACATTTCCCTTTACAATCTCGGTTCAAGGATATTAAATAGAAACGAAGCTTTTCATTGTGTTGAATGCTTCCAGCACTTTTTACATTCTAATAATCTCCGCTTTTTGATCATTCTTACTACCAGTGCACTATCTTTCAATATTTTCTGGTGCTTAATAAATGGCTTTTATGTGTTTGTAATGATGTTACTACAATATCTGCATTCTCTTTCAGTCGAAATACTTTCTAATATTGTACATATAATATCTTTTTCTTTTTAACTTTTTTCGGTAGAGAATTTAATGCACAGAAATGAAATTCTGTTTCTTAAAATGTCATCAATGCGGATCTTTATGCAAAATAAAGATTTGATACATCCGTTGCGAGAAACAGAAACTGCATAATCATTTATTTTATAAATAATATAATCAAATTATTACATCTTTTTAATAGTGTCAGTGTTTTAGATCTACTCATTTTTGTCATCAATACGTGAAATCCGCAGTCTAGTTATCCTATTAATTTTACTCTTTCTAATCGCAGAACCGTTAAACTTTGACTCAGCCAAGTTTTGGAATTCAATAAACTGTCTCATATTTCACGCAAATATTATCAAAATATGTTTTAATAACATACGCATCATACTAGTCCCTTAACCCATTAACTGCCGAATTTTTTTTTTAATTTTTGACGGGAAAAATTATGTATATACACACAAAGTTGTGTAACAATATAATTATATTCAAATTATGTTTCGTTGTTAAAATATTTTATATTTTTTACAAAGTTCCAAACGGAGATTATGGCAGATTGCATGAATAAAAAAAACAAAATCTTTTTTATTGTATGAAAAACAAAAGACTGAGCAAGTAGCACATAGTTACTATAATCTCCAAATTGCATATTTGTGTGTATGGTATTTAATTATAATATGAAAACTAAACCAAAAAAAATATCGTGCTTAAAATACGATAATTTTGTTGTGTTCAACTTACAAATGATTTCAAAATTTGTTGCACCTGTTGAAAAGAAACGAAACACAAAATACACGCAGCGTCTGCTATAAACAACATTGACTGACTCTTGCTATATATATATATATATATATATATATATATATACCAAGTGGTGTACGAAAAATTCCAATATCCCCAAACGGTGGCCGTGGCAATTAATGGATTAATTACTCCACTGAAAACCATATCTAAACATCTAATTTTGAAAATATGACCAGCCAACTGTTATCCTTTCAATTAGCTAGTGCACTAAAATTTGACGCAGTCAATATCTACAACACGATAAACAGCTTCTCGCTTTATGCCAATATCAGTAAAAAATACTTTCCAATAACAGGCACGTCCTGAACAGTTTCGCAGAGAACCGAACGCGACGGGACAAAATTCTGTTTATAAGAATGTTATCAGATGACCGGTGCTCGCCTAATCGCGGCTCCACTAAAATTTGATACGGCAAATTTCCACCAATTTCTTCTTTCACGCTCGGCCAGCACGACACAATTATCCCGTGAATAGAACGAGTCCGGGTTTTCTCTCTGGCCTCGGCTATCTCTGGGTCCGCGAGAGCATTCAGTTTCGCGACAGTTGGCTGGCCATGGTCTCGCGTTAGTAGATCGCGGTGCCGTTGTTATTCGAAGTTATCAGAAACACCGTGCTTATCGTCATGGCCTGTTAGCCAGCTAGGAGCGGGCGGATCTAGCATAGCTTAAATAAAACGGGCCGCGGCCCGATGGACTGCATAGACCCGATGCGGCCACCGGCCACCGTATCTCGTGTCCTTTATTCCCGGCGAGCTCTTTCGCGAATTCATTTCTACGTTTTTACAGCCAGACGTCCATCTTCTGTCCTCATTTGTATAACGAGACGGTATAGGTTTTAATTGCGCCGAAAGAAATCTTCCATTACCGCTAACGACATCGATACGGCGAAGGCAAGAGGAAAAAGTAAACGGCTGTTTCGTCGGGACTACCGTTCCCAGGATTAAAAATTAATTTTCATTTAATGAGCAGTCATTTCTCTTCGCCGTCGCGCACAACCGATACCGAATTTCGTTTTCATCGCGATACAGATTTATTAACGTGCCGCGCCGCGCCGCGCCGCGCCGTATCGGGATAGAATTTCTCTGTTATTTTATTCGAACGCGACCACGGCCGCCGACGACATAAATTCTGAAATACCGGCACGGTGACAGCCTTCTCCAGCTCGTAATATAAAACTTCGTTACTGCGGACAAAAATGGCGGCCACGTTGTTTCCATTTGTCCCGGCCGTGGCTGGGCTACGTAGGTAATGTTTCCGGACTCGCCGGGAAATGGGGAATCCTAACACCGACCCGCGACGCACACGGTTCGCGCGATTACGCCCTCCGTGGATATTGAATAGGTCTTGAAGAACGAATAGAACCGAATGATTCTGGCCGGAAGGCTTGATGAACGCCCCGATGAAATAGTCTGCCGACCTCGGCGGAATTCATTTCACTTTACGCTTAAATTATATCTGTTCGCTCGCGGACAGAATGCGCCGCGTAAGGGAAACGAATTGTGTCTCGAATCCAGTCCCAGGAAAAATTTAATGGTCGACCGTGTTCCTCACGTCAGAGATTTAGTTTTGAGGTGCGCATTCGTCGCTTTTTCCACGCTCTTTCGTCCTTTTATGAACTGTCGCGTACACACGTTCCTGTATTTAGTTTGATGTAGATTGAAGCAAACGTCAAATTTCTTTCACTTGCTTGAACGTTACACGCGGGGAAAATGAAACAGAAGCGCTGTTACCTTTTACATTTTTTGCCGGTACCGTGAATGTATAAATATTCAGTGGATTGCATGGAATCCATAGACAAATAATGATAGCAATGCTTAAATAATAAATTGACAGTCAATCGAATCGAAACTGCGTTTAGGCTAGTTAACAAATTTGTATATACTTGAAAAACTTTAGTCACTTCTTTAACCCTTACAGGACCATAAGGTTGCTAAGAGTATGTAACTGTTTATCTTAGTTTGTTTAGACGTAAAATAAATACAAATCATAAGAAAGATACATAACAATGTGTAGCTTTTTTGGAATTTTATGGGAAATATTTGTCCCAATGAACTATAAAGGTAACACAGACCATGGTTAGGCTTATTATGCAATGTCTTTTATTTATTGGTTTATTGTAACAAAATGTTAACGAAAATAATACAAAATTATGAAATAAAATTACTATACAAAATGATGCGCTATTTATGATATTCCGTGATGCAATTTTTTTTTGGTTGTGAAGCAAAGATAAACATTGCACATAGTACATATACATATTATGCGTCCTATTTTTTATACGGCGTTTAGCACAATTTGCACGTCTTTTTCATTTTTTGTCCGCTTTTTGCATGCTGTGTGCTGGCAAATTGCGTTTTGTACCAAAAATAACCAATAATCAAATACGACAGTCACCGATTTTAAAATGGGGAAAAATGTTTCCCTTAGTCGTGAAGGGGTTAAAAACTAAATTGTATACAATTTACTTTCGCGTCGATATCCGAAGAATTCACTCGTAATATCTTCATTTTCTTCTTATCCGTACTACAAACGGTATTTCCTTGAACAGTCGAATTATAACTAAAATCAATTTCCTGATTGAATGTGCAAATAAAAACTGTCCAAGCTACCATCGCAGAATCCCTTATGCAATCATAGAGTCACCCATCGCGAATTCTAACCACACGTCGAACATGATAGAACAAACCCGAATGCATCGCATATAATGCACGGGTCAGTGAACGGGTTCATTATACGCCTCGCCCATATGCAGCCAAAACAGAAAAAAATTCCGGAAAAATTTCTAACCATTAAAAGCATTCCAGAATTCGTTGTAGCGATCCATTGTTTCATCAAACAAAATAGGTTCGTGTAGCTGTGAGCCGAAAAACAAACAAAAAAGAAAAAACTGATCGAACCGGTTCGCGTATGAACACGGTGATCATCCGCAATCGTATCTTTCCAATGGGATCGGCTCGATGCTGCAGATAGGCGAATACAGGGTCTCTAATTGTGCTCTTTTCAGCGTGGAGAAAATTCGAGGCTCGCGGCGGGGCGGGGCGGGGTAGAATGAAAACAGCGGCGGGTAGCTAGCGGACAAACGGCTGCGAATCCGTGCAATTATAATCGACGCGGCGAATGGGTTAATTGAATCGGCCGTAAATTGCAATCGGCGAAGTTGCTGGGAAATTGCTGGATGCGCGGTATGTCACACATCTGCGGCGCGCGGAACGTGCTCCACCGTGGGATCATGGTCCGCGTTCGGCACTTATTTGGACTGAGGAACAGTGGGCTTGCGGACCGGATCGGGTCGGATCGGATCGGATCGGATTGGATCGGATCGGGTCCGGTCGGGTCTCGGGTCGGATTTCGGACCGCGTTCGAGTCGGACCGGGCAGCTACAACTTGCCCAATGGTTCGATCATCCTATAATAACCGACCACGTCAAGACAAATATGCGGTGAGCAAATTTTGACGAGGTACTGCGCCCCATATTTGCGTTCGATTTTACCTTCCGGCGTAACCGCGATTGGTAACCGCGGACTTCCGCTTTCCGCGTCGCGCGTCCGCACACCCGATCCGTCTGCCAGCGTTACAGTGATATTACCGATGGTTTATTCCCGACAGGATCCCGCCGAGAACATCCCAGCCGCCTACTTTAGTCTTACGCCGTTGTTAGCGGATCATTCGGGAATCAAATCCTCATCGGCACGAACTGAATGCGGCTTACGTAACGGGCCACTGATTTCGTCAGTTAATGACCTGCGGAACGCTGTTGTATGATTTATGTGCACGGTATCAGGTATAACTTCGTCCAATTGTTTACCAAGGAGACGTGATATTTTGGTAATATTAAAATTACCAAAACATTTCCTTATCAAGATTAAATGTTGACGAGATTATTAACCTTTTAGGCACGACGCGCCACTGGCTTCCGCGGATGTCATCTCTCTGAACAACGCACCACTATAGTGGCTTACTCTAGTAGCTCACTCGGTCATCGTTTGAATTAAATAATCGTCTTCATATGCATTGTTTCACACTTCTTTTGTCTTCACATCGATTTACAACAGTTTTAACAATATACAGACAGAATATACAGACACTCTGTACAGTACATATCAGACTCTGCCGTCCAGAGAAATAGCCTCGCGCAGAATTCAGCCGTACCTAAAAGGTTAACTTGGGTCATCCAAAGAATTACTACATGCAAAGATGCGTGTATGATTCTATTTGAAAAGTTCTCGCAACATGACGAATAATAACATATTTTTTTTATATATCTTTTTTTATATATTTTTGACAATATAATAATTTACATTTTATGTCAAATTTGCGTTCACTATAATTCTATTGCAGTAAATATTCAATATAATTTTCATTTTCTCATAATTCAATGTAATTTTAATTTGGTACGAGTTTAGTATGATTCTATCTTAAAACGGCGTTTATAATTTAACCTCATGGTACAATTGAATAAAATATATCTAAAATTAATATTTGAGAAAGCATTATGATTTCATCGTCTCTTTAAGAAAGCACTCTAGCTTGAGCATTATGTATATCTAAACACATCCGACATGCAAACAGTTGAATTTATGCTGACCCATGTATTATACAATCCAATTTAGTGCATGAATCAGTTAGGACTTACAAGGAGAAGTCCCTAGGGTTGACGCTTACATTTTGATAAGATTTGGTAGAGTAATAGAGTTTGCAAAGCTGAATCCAACGATACGCGGTTTTAAGGGTAGACGGCTTATAGTTTTTGAGATAATTAATGATGAAATTGTTAATAAAAAGCCAGAAAGACGCACTGGATTACGGCGCTAGGGTTTAGGTAAGCCGGATTGAGCCTCCCACCTTTCCCCACTCCCGAATATTTCTAGTACTGTGCTAGCGTGGTACTCTACTCGGAACGGTTCGGCTCGGACCGATGATGCCCGAGCCGTGCACCGATTTGCATTGTGCGTACGCTCTCCCCTTCGGTCGCATTCAAACCGATCCGCGGAGAGACGTCGGTTTCTAACAGGTATTGTTTCAGTAAACAATAGCATTCATTTTTGTTATGTGACTGCGCGAAATTAAGAAATTCTTATTGTTATACTTCCTGAACGAATTAAAACACTCATGTAGCCCTGTGTTAAGAAGGTCACGGGTTAATATACGGATGTATTTACACATATATAAACGTGTAGTTAAATACATCCGTATATTAACCCGTGACCTTCTTAACACAAGGCTACATGAGTGTTTTAATTCGTTCAGGAAGTATAACAATAAGAGTTTCTTAATTTCGCGCAGTCACATGACAAAAATGAATGCTATTGTTTACTGAAACAAAAGTAAATATGAACGAGGAAATAAATCAAAATAAACGATTGCGAGTTATTTGGAAATATTTTTTATCAATTAATAATCTATCTTTATACAAAAAAAACTAAAGTGTTTATTTTCTGAACGAATTAAAACATGGATACATTAATTACACGTGCATCTGTGTATTTCGGAACCCGTGCACTCGTGCACACGTGTACCCATGCATTGATAAGTACACGGGTTAATACATGGATATATTAACTACACGTGTACACGTGTATATGTAATACCCGTTGAAAACCGACATCCTTAGGGTCGAAATACACTTACGTGCCTGGCTCGGTCGTGTTCCAGTGTGCTATGTCAACAGTATTGGCCGGGCGGCATGGCACGCGGGGGGTGGGGGGGGGGGGCACGAAAGCGGTGCGCATAGTGTGAACACTCTACGTAAACCAAATGAAAGAATGCCTCAGCGTCCGAGCGTACGCACGGTGTGAATTGGTACACGGTTCGGGTATCATCGGTCGGAGCCGAACCGTTCCCCGTAGCGCGAGCGAAAATGTTCACGACGCGCAGTGCTATAAATATTAAGGAGGGGGGGAAAGGGAAGGTTCGATCCGGCCTACCTGACTCATACGCCTAATCCAGTGCATCTTTCTGGCGTTTTATCGACAACTTTATCATTAATTATCTCAGAAACCATAAGCCGTCTGCCCTCAAAACTGGATATCGTTGGATTCAGCTTTGCAAGCTCTATCACTGTAAAAATCTCATCAAAAAATGAGCGTCAACCCTGTGGACCGATGATACCCGAACCGTTCTCAGTAACGCGAGCGGAAGAGTACCACATTAGCACAATACTAGAAATATTGGGGAGTGGGAAGAGGTGGGAGGTTCGATCCGGCCTATCTGATCCTCGCGCTGTAATTCAGCGCGTATTCCTGGCCTTTTATTACGATAGTGTTTACAAACATTAATTGTTGCAAATTATGTAAGTAGTAAAGGAAGGCCTCCATGATTATCATTGGACGGAGGTAACTGTGAGATAGAAGAATAGACAACTAAATTCTTTATAAAGATGAACAAGCTTTAAAGTCAATTTCCTCGAAAACGGAGTCCCGGCTAAAAAAATGTTGTACCAAATTTGCTTCTTATTTTTTCGCGTAGAATCACCCTCTGCTCGGTTGTATTACAAATTCCGGCCCATCCTATGTAGTTTCGTAGAACTTACAATTTTATCGAAATTATATGTATAGTTACGCAAATTACACTTATGTATATGGATTTATAATTACACAATTTTATAGAAATTGCACATGTTATCGTACTCCACTGGAATCTAGTAAGATACCAAATATAATATACTATATGAAAAATTGCCATAATCGTAAGTCAACATTTAGCTTCTGTTAATTTACTAACATGCATTTTATGATGCACGATTTAAATGTTAGATAGTAAACAAAGGGTGCTTTTATTAAGAGTTTCTACAAATCTAATAAACAGTCTTATGCATTGTGCCACAAACTGCCTTAACTATATTCATTTCCCCACTCCGGTTCCACCATGGACCGGCTCGGCCGTCAATCCTCGGTGGTGAGTGGGGGCGTCGATATAAAGTTTTCAGTAGCCAAAGACAAACAGAGGAAGCCGACCGTAAGTCCAGCAGGACTTAACACTTGCCGCGGCCACTCCCATGTGACCACTGACGACAAATTATCGTCCTACGTTAGCAGAACGATTTAATACTCGATTTAGGGAAGGCCCGTTACTTGGGCGCAACCCTGCCATTAGCCCGACCGACCGTGGCCGAACTTTATGGTACTAACGACGATGAATAATGGCGCTGCAGAAAATCGTTAGCTTCCCATTAACGGACGAGCCGGCCAGGAAATCCGGCCGGTAAACACTCGTAAACCAGGCGTTTGGAACCTTGATAATGGATATCAAGTCGCGAGAGCACAACGAATATCCTTGTTCCTTCGCAATTCAGAGGAAAAAGGGGGGGATGGCCGAATGTCTGACCGCTTTCCTGCCTCGTGATCGTTCGACTTCCGTTCAATCGGCGTTCGTTTCGATTGAATCGGAACAGACACACACACATTATGACGGATAATAGAGTGGAGATGAGATGCGGGGGGCATTTATATTATTCCTCAGTCAGAATTTCTGGGGGATTGTAAGCACAGAAGATATGTGTGGAACGGTAATGGTATAATGCAAATGTGAAGGAAGAGTCTGTTAACTAGTTAATTTTCTTGGTATGTTGGATTCATTAATCCTCCGAGTAACATGCTGGAACGAGAAGCTATTTGTGCGAGGCGAAAAATGACAATCGCCTTATCAACACCACCACAGCTCCGCAGTGAAGTATCGTTGTGAGTCAGAAATGACTCTGGCATAGTTCTCTCTCCCTCTCCCCCTTCCACTCTGCTGCTGTGGTACTCAGGGGATTAATCACTTCATAGCTTCACAATAATTAGGATTTCTTTGTTCTCAATCATACTCCAGGTAGTTCAAGAAAATTCATATTTATTGTATATCTGAATTTATTTTAATACTTGAATGATGTGTGTGTGAACACTAGGTTATGGATTTTATGCGTTTATGATAAAACCGAGCAAATCAAATGCGAAACAATGAAACTTTTTGAAGAATTTAAAACTACTCTTTTGTATTCTATTCGATTCATAAAAATCATCGAGACATATCAAATTTCATTTCGATTTAAAACAATTGAGTAATGTATTTAGTAGATCCTGTTTGAAATCTGCATCACTAGTCTTACTCATTATTATACAGGGCGTTCCACAATTATTTTAACAGCCGAAAATGAGGGGTAGCTGAGGTCATTTGAAGTAACTTTTTCCTTTGCGAAAATGCGATCTGCGGCTTTGTTTACGAGTTATTAACTTAAAACACTGACCAATGAGAGGTGACGGCGCGAAGTTCGAGAGCCCGCAGCACGAGGCTTTGACAGATGGTCGGGACAGACTCGGGCCGCGTTCGAAGTATTGAACAAATCACGAAGCGAGAATTTTTCGGATTCTTTTTTTTTACTACGTAACAGTGATATTTTTAAGAAAAACGCTGTTCACCTTTACTTTAGAACGTCTGAAGAATATTATCAGTAACCTTGACATAACCTTGATATGACCTTGACATGTCAAGGTTATGTCAAGGTCATATCAAGGTTATGTCAAGGTCATATCAAGGTTATGTCACGGTCATATCAAGGTTATGTCAAGGTTATGTCAAGGTCATGTCAAAGGCCATGTCAAAGCCTCGTGCTGCGGGCTCTCGAACTTCGCGCCGTCACCTCTCATTGGTCAGTGTTTTCCGTTAATAACTCGTAAACAAAGTCGCAGATCTCATTTTCGCAAAGGAAAAAGTTACTTCAAATGACCTCAGCTACCCCTCATTTTCGGCTGTTAAAATAATTGTGGAACACCCTGTATAGTTTTACGTGCATTATGACGTGCACGTGCTCAATATGTGCATGTCGAATCCGAGCATAATTTACTTCTTCTTCCGACTAGCCCCACTTTGTGTATCAAAAATGACTTGTTCAATTCTTTCTATTCAAAGGTATTATCAACCCTCGAATAAACTACAAACATCAACGAACCGTATAAAATGTACTACGTGAACGTACGTAATCTAGTCATCACAATTCGATAAAATGCTGTTTCAGTGAACAATAGATCTTTTTATTTAATTCAGCAAAATTTATAACGTCGTGATTGAACATTTCTAAATCCCCTCACGAACAGCTATCAGATCAACGTCTAAGCATAAACAGTCCGCTGTTTGCCCGAAGCCGAGCGATCTAGGCGAATTCCGAGGTCACGATCGAGTAGGATCGAACACACTGCTCGCCAGTATCGGCAAACATTCGCCGTCAATTCGTAAATAACAGGCCGGCAAAAGGAACAGCGAAAGATGGTCGAGTGGGAAACGGTCACGTTCCGTGGCGGAATTATCGGCGTCGTGGGCGTGCGGCGGTTCCGCGTGGCAGACAAACCGCAACAGGAGGGGCGGGAGGGGGGCGGCCGGGCGGAAAAAGGAAAGTCGAATGGAAAAAACGCCGGCAAAGAAAGCAATCGTTCCGCAAATCAGTTCCGGTGGTAGGAAACGCCGGAAGGGGCAGGTCGCTCGTTTCCGGCACGTGCTGCCGAGAAAAATTTCCAGCCGGGCTTTCCGCCTTCGAACGATCCGGCGCGACGTTAAGTTCAATCAAGAAAATTGCCACGAATCCAATTTTGTAACTGGGGCTATTTTTATTGTTCTCGTCTGCCTATGTCTGGCTTCCGTAACGAGCGAGCTTCCCTCGCCTCTTGCCCTGTATTTAGCGGAAAATAAAGGGGTGATTTAATAATTATCCGCAGTCTAGTTATGGAGTTCGCTGGAACGACGATAGCACAATTCTCTGACGACTAGACTGCAATTAAATAAATATTTGGTCTTCCAATCTTTCTTTCTTTCTTTCTTAACGGTTTCTCCCTGCTGTTTTACGCTTGAACTGTTCTCTTTCTTTCGTTCTTTAACCCGAGAAAGATAACCTACGTCGCAGAGGCGCCTGCGAAGACTGTTGATTTTTGTTAATTTTTCATAGAGGTCTAGTGATTTAAGTTTAAAATTACTTAAAATATAAAAAAATATAATATAAATGCATTTTATTTTTACGATAATGCCAAACCTTTAAAATGACTAGATTAACTTAAATAAATATCCATTGTTAGTATAAAATTGACGCCTGAAAAGCATGCGCCTCTGAAGCGTATGGTTATCTTTTACGTACGTTGTCATATGGTTATCTTTCTAGGGTTAACCTCTTGCTGTACCATTTTCTTCGCAGTTATTTTTTAGGAGGAAAAGAAATATTTATAGTGTGTCTACAATTTGCTTGAATGCTTAAATATTGATAACAAGTGGACAGAGTTTTATTCTGGCTTGAAAGAACGGTATAATCATATTTTATACGACAGTACCTAAAGTCTCCATCGCGAGTCAGACTCGTTAAGCTACAGCTGGGAATCAACGTTTATCACATTTCCACCCAATAACGAGATCAGCCTGGCAATCAAAAATACGAAAAAATGTATCAGACAGAAAATATGCGAGAATCAACTAATTTTCTTTCCTTCAAGATAAGAAAATACACATTCCTGTAGCTTATTTTCAGATCAAGATACGAATATACGATATTGTCCATAGCAAGAAGAAATACATTTATAACATAAAAAGAGAGCAATGTAACACTGCCGATAAATAGAATTAATGTTAATGTTAAATTCAGAGCCTCGAAATTAGTTATTAACTCGAACTCGCGTACACAACAGTAGCAATTTGCATTAACTGAAAAAGGTTTTACCACGTCGGAAGTATGTATTTTAATTAAACATTAAGCGCAACATAAATCCATTTTTGTATTTTCAACAGCGTGAACGGCTCGCTATTTTATCCATGCGCATGTTCAAGCACACGTTTTATTATTCAGCGCAGGCTGCTAAGCAGGAGCTAACACCCGCCTTCAGGCTTTCAGAACGTGGCGACAGACATTTTCTCGGCACAGTACAGTGCCTGCAATAATAATTTGCCGTTCGAACCCTCCGCGAACGGTTGACGAGGAAACTCCTTGGAATTTCGAACGTGTAACGAAAACCATGTTTACGAAAGAAAATACGTTCCGCCTCTGCCTCGTTGATTCCGTGAAATTTTTTTTCACGGACTTTTGCGCGACTGGTCAGGTCCGACCCGGCGCAATTATTTCAGAACGCAATTTTACTTAATTATAATAAGCGCGATGCACCGCAATGTCAGCCGCAGAATTCCGGCTCTAATTTACGGCGTGCTTCTCCCGAATAATTTGTATTTGTTGCCCTTCCGTCTGCTCCGCTTCCACTCCTTTTCCTCGCTTTTCGCGGCTCCGCCGAGCTTTCTTCGCGTAAATTGTATTTCGCAACCGGCACTTTTCGAGTGTCGGCGTCCGGGGCCCCGGCATTGATTGCTGAAAGATTTTCGCACACCGACAGTGTTTCCAAACGGCGAATCGTGACCAAAACCACTAAAATGAACTTTTCGTCAGAAATACGATAAGCGCCATTTTTGAGTCTCGAATAATGTATTCGTGGAAATCCCCGGGTACGATGGTTTTATTATTTATGCCTGTAAAACGGTCCAAGAGCTCGAAGATTAGCTTTACTTGTCGAAAGCATACAGGTGAATAATTCTGAAAATACTTTGATTTGATTTAAATTTTGTACAATATATGCTGTGGAATATTTATATGTACTACTTTAACTGTAGTAGTTAATCTTTTACTTTGTACAATTATAAAATGTATTATAAGACATGAACGGGAAAGTTTTAAGAACTTTTGGACATGTAACGCAAAAGTTGTATGTTCCCTAACATCTCACTAAAATTTTTTTAGGGATATTTAGTTGATATTGTCACCTTGTAATATTTGTAAGAAACAGCTAGTATTAGGTGCCACGTCTGTTTGCACGGCCATTTTTTTTATGATGGATAATAGCATTATGTTTCCTCACGCTTACTTTTTACGTTTTTGATTTAATAAATGTACTCATATTTTGATTTACATCATCTGGAACAGTCCATTCGCTTCTTTTAATCTCGTCGAAATATCAAAAACTCGTTATATCTGTATCTCTTAATATCTTTTAATATTGAAACGTTATGTCTAATTATATATTATCGATTTGCACCAGTAAATAAATAAAGTAGTGCTTTCTATAATAAATAACCTTGACAAACTTTTGTTCACAAATGTCTCAAAATTCAGGACTTGATGTTCTAAATGTTTAAATTTTTAAACGTTACAAATTCTAAAAAAACATTTTAAATAACAATCATCGACCGAAAAACACTTCTTTTTTGGAAGAATAACCAATTTTATATACGTAACCATGTCCACCATATTGTAGGGTTTTTACGGGTATGGAAGGCAGAATGATCGAGAGTATCGTAAAATACTGAATGAATGGGACGGATGTGTGCAGAGCGTTTGGGCAGCTTCGAGTGACCTGAGTTTATTGCTTAGGTTCCTTGGAAGTCTGCGTATCCGAAAGACAGAAAGTGAGTGAGTAAGAGAGAGAGAGAGAGAGAGAGAGAGAGAGAGGGCGAGAGAAGGCGAGAGTAAGTGAGAGAGAGAGAGAGAGAGAGAGAGAGAGGGAGCGAGAGAGAGAGCGAGGGAGAGGGCGAGAGAGAGCGAGGGAGAGGGCGAGAGAGAGCGAGAGAGAGGACGAGAGAAAGCGAGAGAGAGGGCGAGAGGGAGAGCGAGAGAGAAAGCGCGAGAGAGAAAGCGAGAGAGAGCGAGAGAGAGGGCGAGAGAGAGCGAGAGATAAAGCGAGAAAGAGAGAGAGAGAGAGAGATAAAGCGAGAGAGAGTGTTAAGATAATGTAGGAAAGAGAAAGAAGTAGTGAAGGAAAAGATTGGTAAGGGTGGAAGAGCCGAAGGAAAAGATTGAGGCATTCGAAGCAGGGTCGTGCGGCAGCAAAGTCATTCGTTGTCGAAGTTGTTGTCATTATTGTCGTCATTATCGTTGTCGAAGTCGTTGTTGTTATTATTAGTGAGAAGCTGTTACGTTCTGTAGACTGGTTGTTATTCTTGTTAATAAATTGTTATTGTTATTTAAGTTGTGTGTATTGTTTCATTTTATCACAGACTTTATTCAATTCGCTGATTAGTTCTTTTCAGAAATTTTCTGTTCAGATTCGTCATCAGCAATTCGAAAATCTCCGAAATACTGAATTCTGATTAAATTGAAAGACCTTTCAAGGTTTTTGCCACGATTTCGCCGTTTGGAAACACTATGCACCGTTCGGTTCGGTTATTCCGCTGTTTTCCCCCTATCAGTTGGAAGACTACACCCCTTAAATCCGAGAAACGTGGTCGATTCTCTTATTCTCAGCCGGCTGGAGAACTTTACTCGACCCATTTCATTTCCACGGCTGTCGATATTCGGTCGGTCCTCGACCCAGAACGCGAAAGGGTAATCTCAAGTAGGCAGATAAATAATTAGACGTCCAATTAAGCAGAATCCCGTTATTTTTACAAGACTACTCGTGTTAGCGGCAATCGTCCATGTTTCAGGACCGAGAAAATGCTTATTCATTCGAGTCGGACAGCACGGCATGCATTTTATAGCAGCCGGAACGTTCGCTTGTCTCGTCATGGTTAAAATTTCAAGTTCCTGATTGCGGAGTAGAAACTAATTGAGAAGTCGGTCCGTAATACTTAATAGCAAGTAGGTCAGGGAAAGCTAGCAGAGAAATAATGAATGGTTCGTCATTTCTTTCCGACGGTGGACTTGTTCCTACGAAAATCTAAAATCTGTGATACTTTCGTGATACCTCTCTGTCGTGTCGTTATATTGTATCTGCTTTGATCAGTGTTGTCTCGAATTAATTGGTATGCTTAATAGAACGTTTTCATAATTCGTTTAAGAGTTCAATTCTCTGTGTGTGTGTGTGTTCGCACTTTTGCGGAAGAATGTAAACTGAGAAAATTGGGTGCTGACAGAAAGAATTTCAGGAACAAAAATGCATGAAAACTACGCTTGTAATATTTGAAGAGAGCTTTGGGTTTGTCGAATAAAATTGTGTTTCGACATATTCAGTTTCAAAGTTTCATTTCCGTAAGAAAACTGTAACGCCGATACAATTAATATTTCGCGTTTTCTGTCAATTTATTGGGATATAAGGATAATTTATTGATATATACAATCAAGTCTATACGGTTCAGAAATGTAATAAAAGCAAAAAAGCATTCGTTAAGAACTTACCAAGCTTTCGTTTATATTGTTATTATTAAACGTTACAAGTATTGAATTTCATCGAAGCTACTTATTTCAACATAAAAGTCTTCAAAAATGTGTTTAACTACCGCAATTCGATGAAATTAAATACAACTCGACATTTCCGCTTAATTGAAACTGATAACGGCTCAAATAAAATGCTTCTCTGTTTTCATTAACACGTTCCGTGCCACGTGTACCATCGATGGTACACGCTTGCATGTTTACTTAGCGAACTGAACAAATTGTTTACAAGAAATTTAGAACCGAAGAATCAATTTCCACCGCAAGAATGGGCGTTGATAAGTTTTTGTTACGTTGTTATGTGTACGAGAATTAATAATTGCACGTAATACATCAAGTTTTAGTAAAATATCAAAGTGTGAAGATTCGAGTAAAAAAAGCTCGGCACGGAACGTGTTAATCTCCAAAAGATCTATTGCGCAGAGGTCTGCGGCAAAATATTATAAATACGTCCGCGTTTTCTAGCAAGATAATATAGTACTAAAGCCGTCGTCGTGAACGGACTTATTATAAAACCTAATAATTAAAAACGAAATTCAACTGTTCCGCCCCGAAAAGCTTTCACGATAAAGCCAAACCTTTGCGAACGAAAAGTTGAAGCATTTAACTTCCTTTTTGGGTTGAAATTGCTTGCTAAATCGTGCCATCAATTAAATCTTCGAATTGGTAACAGGGGTCACCGATGACCTCCGTGGACCGGGTCACAGCTCGGATTCCGTTAATCGACTCCATTCTTACCGTGAATACGTAAACCAGAAGCTTGATTTTTTACGGCTCATTTATGCTAGCCCTACTTCATCCCTGGTAATAACGGAGCGATAAATTTGAAAGGGATTCGATTTGCATAAAATCGGTAAGGCGGGTCCGTCATGAAAATGAACTATCAATAAGAAGCCTTGGATCGTCAAACCTCGGGATCCGATTCATTCAGCTATCGAACAATCCTGGACTGAAGAGGATGAATATTTGTCACATTGCCAACTTCTTTTTGTACAAACGAATAAATCGGCGAGCTCTATTCTACACTGACTGACGATAAATCGAAGAATCACTATGGGTAATCTCATAGACGTACGACGAGGCCTGACAAAAGTTTGAAACAGCATGTTATCAAAATTATAGTACATGTGGCTCGTTCTTCTCGATCAAAGGAAAGGAGCTACTCTGACAATTCTCGCTTTGGACAATTTAACCAGTATAAGTATTTCCCTTTTTCTAATAATAGAAAAACGATTAGTTTAGAATGGTATTAAAAGTTACTTTCTTCTAATAAGAAAGTCAGAATAATTTAAAAATGATTACTTTTTTTAATTAATAGAAAAATAGTACTAGAAAATTTTCTATTATTTTAATATTACAAAGAAGTCGCAATTTTTAATATCATTCTTACTTTATTTTCTATTACTAGTTTTTTTTTTAGAATAATATTAAAAATCATTATTTTCTATTATTAGCATAATAGGAAATCAAGTGATTTTCTCACACCCTTACAAAACGAAATCTTTTTTTTAAACGAAATAATTCTCCGAGCAACCAAATACAATTACGTATTACAAATATGTATGTACTACGAGTTTCATATGCGCCGTTCCAAAAGCAACAGACACATTCGTAAAGTCCTGTTTTTAAACAATCGGTAAGATCCTAGAAAATGTCATGACGTAGCGTGACGCGGATTATCTGGTTTCCACAACACATTTCTCAATACAAGCGCTCAATACAAGCTGCCGCGCCGTACGGTTTATTAGCAGCCAATGCGCAGAAACTTAGCTATCGGGCAACTTTGACAAAACGACCGGAATGGATTTCCTTAAACCGGGCCGCAAACGCCGCCCCAAGTTTCTGTTTCTCTTGAAAGTTACGGCGTAGGCACGCTCGAACGCTCCCGTTGTAGAGAACGTATGCGAGGGTGACGTCAGTGTAAATACAACGTAAATACATACCTCTAACGCAAATCGCGACGAATCCAGAGGAATCGAGGAAATTTACAATCTATTGAACTGTCTCTTTAACGAGTGTAGTGATAGGATTTTTGGAAATATTTGACTATGATAGACTTGTGATACAAGTTTTTATGCATAATTTGCGAAATGTTAATACTATATATTGTGATTATGGCTTGGATTATTTCTCAAATGAATATGATATTAATTCTTTTTCTTAAAAGTTTTATTTCTACTTTTATTTGAGAGAAGGTATAAGTACGAACTGACTGAGCGACCAAATTCAACTGAGAGACCGGCAACTAAAAATCGCCTGCTTATATACCCTTTTTGGTGTGGTCTTCTCCACCAATCAGAGACGGTCATTCATCGCGATCACTAACCGTCAGAGCACGATATGTTCTAACGACACCGGCGATGGTATATGGCGGTATCTTTGATATACAGTTTACATTATGGCTTGGATTATTTCTCAAATGAATATGACATTAATTCTTTTTCTTAAAAGTTTTATTTCTACTTTTATTTGACTGAGCGACCAAATTCAACTGAGAGACCGGCGACTGAAAATCGCCTGCTTATATGTGCCCATAATTATGAAAGTGGTCTAAGTCAAAATTAAAAAAAATGAATTTATCATTTATTTCACACGACATGATTTTAAACTAAATTTATTCAATGTAATTTTTGACGATGTCGTAAAAATTACAACGTTATACGGAATTCATTTAGTGTTAATTATGAAAGTGGTCTAAGTCAACAATTTAAAGAAATTAGATAAACATAACTTGAAAATACCGCGTGACCCTCTACCGCGGGCGAATCTGTCTCTTGGCTAAAAATTCAATGGATGAGATTCTTGAAAAATGAACCTTATAAAATGTTTCATAAGACTTCTTTAGATGATTCTGAATTCCAAAGTTTGGATCTTTCACCTAAGAGAGGAAGACCAAAAATATACGAAAATATTCAATTACTTCCATTATACAACACCACTAGACCAGTAACGGGAGAAAAACATAAAGATCTTATGTGTTTACTACCATACATCCCTCTAGTTTTTCAGAAACATTTTAAAAATCTTAAAAACTCGAAATTATGAGCTTGTATTGTCTAAATACCCCACGCAACGCCACTTACAATTTCTTTCGATGACATTGGACTTACACCACTTTCAAAATAAACGGCTCAAATAAAAATCACAATTTTTTATTACTTTAAGTCAATTATAGGACATTCAGTTAATTTTGAAAATGGTCTAAGTCAATTCAAGCTTTAAAAACAACATTTTCCTATGAAATTCACACAAAATTTCATATCTATAATAAATTTCCATTAATCAAGACTAATAAAATTATAAATTAAAATGTCGCATAATGTAAAAATATTTTTTAATTTATTCAAATGCGATTCATTAAATATCTCGAAACAAGAAATATATGACTTAGACCACTTTCATAATTATGGGCACATATACTCTTTTTGGTGTGGTCTTCTCCACCAATCAGAGACGGTCATTCATCGCGTCTTACATTGTATACGCGGTACTGGGATCACTAACTGTCAGAGCACGATATGTTCTAACGACACCGGCGATGGTATATAGCGATTAGGAACATTAGGAAGCGGAGAGATCCGGTCGTTAGGCCGTCCTTATCATACAAACAAAAATCCATACGAAATGAGAATTTATGTTTACAAACAGAAGAAAAACAGTTGTGGCCGCGGCGCGGCGACATCAATACTGAAGCGTACGCAGCCACAGACGCATAACTATACATAGGCAGAATTCAATGTATGTAGTATTAGCAATAGCTTTTCTTTCATATCTCGGAAACTAAGCGAATGCATGCCATGTACATGTATGTATAGCAGAAAGTTGTCCAAAATATTGAGTTTCATAACATATCCAACACCCATCGAAATCGGAAAGGAAGTAGATGTTCTACAATCTGACATTGATTAAAATTCTATTACAGTATCTAACTAACTAATAATCGTTAAACAATTTATATTAATAAATCTCTATTTTAGTTAAGTGCAGAAAGATGCTCTACTTCTTTCTCAGATATCCATTCTATTCTGTGATTTCAATTTTCATAAACATTTCCACTTGTTTCAAACACTTACCCTGTTCATTGAAACTATTTTGACACTTTGATAACACAATATAAATAATACATTTATCATTTAGCCGAGGAGCACAAGATTCTCTTTTTCACTAATACTCCGTCGTTTTTTTCTGTTGGTCACGTGACAAAAATTTCGCGGCAGGAAGATCAAGTTGAAGTTGTCGATCTATCGATATTACGACACGTAGTCAGAGATTGAAAGATGACTGTGCCGCCACTGGAAGAGGTATGTGGTTAGTGCTCCTCGATTAAACAATGAAAGTGTGTTTATCATGTAATTGAAATTTCAAAGTTACTTAATGTGACTATCATATTTACTACTGTGATTTAGACGTCCAAGTGTTATGTTTGTAGCAAATATGACGAAGAAAACTATCTATGCGGACACAAGAGTTGTTAGAGAAAGGGAGCTTACATCGTAAGTGAACTTCATATTCTCTAAAAACCATCGAGAGGTAATGTACAATCGTCAACAATTCCATTGTAAATAATATTAAAACTGACTACGTGCTCTTTTTATATATTATTTGTATATTATTTCTAATCTGTGTGATCACAATATTTAATTTATTGTATTTAATAAAGACAAGAAGAGAACATAATCGTATATGAAAATATTAAATACTGCAAACAAGGTGAATACATTGTATACCAATGTATTTTGATCATATTTAAATCTGTAAATTATTCGTAAGCAACTTTAGAAGTTAGGCACCGTGATTATGCGGGCGATTGTTTCAGTGTTTTATCTAGTCGTGGCCTTAATGAAAAATTTGAAATGATCGAACTGGTAAAAAGCAATCGAGTTCTGCGAAATGACCGAAATAAATTCATTAATTGGGTAAAAGGCAATCGAATGAAATCCAATATAAAACTGTTGAGAATGAATTGTATGAAATTATCAGGCCGGCGAAACTGCGAGACTCGGTTCCATTTAGTTCATGGAATGAAATACAGAAATTCAATTAAACGAACCTCAAAGGTAATAGGAAAGTGTTCGCTGATCCCAGCGGCTGCAATTACGGTGTTAACAGAATCTGGAAAATTCGGGGTTGAGGTCGCGCCACGGAACGGATCCTTCAATGAGTTTCTTTTCATGACACGAGCGTAAATTCAATATCACGCGCTAATTTTCTGCTTGGCAGGGCGCCGGTGAAATCCAAGAGCAACTCGACATTGTTCCTCTCTCGATTTCACGGGCCACGTGTCCGTAAAGCACAATAAACGACAGTCTTGAAATTCCTTCGCCTCTGTCCCTGATTTCCATGCCTTTGCCCCCGCCGTCCTAACGGAACGATTAAAACTTTTTCTCCCGGCCGTCGTCCCCGCCTTCCTCTGTTGCGTCGCAGCTGCAATAACCATTACTTATGTTCTTTTCCGGATATTGCGTTTGTTCGACGACGAATACCGGCCGCCTGTGATTTCCGGCCCGTGCAATCGGCCGAGAAGTTGCCGCCACTGCAGGGACCGTGCACGTATCAACGCTTCCGTGCAAACAAGCACGCATTAAAATGTTTCTGCTGACAGTGAATTACCAAGTCAAATTGACTGCAATCAAGATGCGCCGGACTTTTACTGTTGCGGTTGCGGTGTTCGAGAATTTCCTGCAACTACTCTTGCCTCCTTAATGTTTACGAGATACATAATGCTGGATTGCAGAAGCTGCAACTCAAAAATCGCGATATTGTAATCATGAATATGGTGGCGTGCGAAATTAAGAGAATGAAACAGAGAGAGAGAGAGAGAGAGAGAGAGAGAGAATAAGTCATTTTTTGTCTACGTACATTTTTTGATCGCGAAAGTACGATGCTATCAGTTGTTTACAGCGACTCATATCAAGTTGTTTTATCTGTCGTTTTCAAATTATTTAATGTATCATATTAACCCTTAGGGGACCAAAACTATTTATTTCCAATTTACACACTGCCAAGTCCAGACTGTTTTTCAGACAAAGAGAAATTTTTTACTGAAAATTTTTGTATCAAATATAGGGAAGAGATATTCATTTTTTAAATAAAACTTCGTTGATATATTTTCATTGAAACAATCGTGCCTATTCTTCCAATGTTTCCTGCCAGATTTTACGGTTTTATTGATTTTTGCCGCGCATACGGCGGCATTGGACCGTTAAGGGTTAATTTTAATGGATCTATATATATATTCATGTTCAAAGCTGAACCCTCCAAATATGATTACTGACCAGAAAAAGTCCACAGGGTTGACGCTCATTTTTTCATCAGATTTCGTACAGAGATAGAGCTTGCAAAACTGAATCCAACGTATCCGGTTTTCAGGGTGGGCGGCTTATGGTTTTTGAGATAATTAATGATAAAGTTGTTAACAAAACGCTAGAAAGAAGCACTGGATTACGGCGCGACAGTCAGGTAGGCCGGATTGAACCTCTCCCCTTCCCCACTCCCTAATACATATTTCTAGTACTGCGCTGGTGTGGTACCCTTTCGCTCGCGTTACTGGGAACGGTTCGGCTCGGACCGATGATGCCCGAACCGTACACCGATTCACATGTACGTACGCTCCCTCATTCGGTCGGAGCCGAATCGTTCCGCACACGTTCCCACGTGTAGATAATATGTATATACTTCATATGTATATACTATATATGTATATACTTACTTAATACACGGATACATGAGTACACGTGTAATTAATGTATCCACGTTTTGATTCGTTCAGAAAGTATGGCAATAAGAGTTTCTTAACTTCGCGCTGACACATAACAAAAATGAATTCTATTGTTCGCTGAGACAAAAAAGTAAATATGGATGAAGGAAGAAATCAAAAGAAACGATTGCGAGTTATTTGCAAATATTTTTGATCAATTAATAATCCGTTTTTATACCAAGAAACTAAAGCGTTCATTTTCCGAACAAATTAAAACACGGATATATTAACTTCACGTGTACGCGTGTGTATGCAATACTCGTTCAAAACCGGCATTCTTAGCGTCGAAATACTCTACATGCCAGGCTCGGTCGTGTTCCAGCGTGCTATGCCAACAGTATTGGACGAACGGCATGGCACGGCACGAAAGCGGTGCGCATAGTGTGAACACTCTACGTAACCAAATGAAAGAATGTCTCAGCGCCCGAGCGTACGCACGGTGTGAATCGGTGCACGGTTCGTGCATCGTCGGTCGGAGCCCAACCGTTCCACGTAGCGCGAGCGGAAGTTTTCACGACATCGCAGTGCTATAAATATTAGGGAGGGGGTAAAGGGAGAGGTTCGATCAGGCCTACCTGACTTTTACGCCTAATCCAGTGCATCTTTCTGGCGTTTTATCGACAACTTTATCATTAATTATCTCAAAAACCATAAGCCGTTTGCCCTCAAAACTGGATATCGTTGGATTCAGCTTTGCAAGCTCTATCACTGTAAAAATCTCATCAAAAAATGAGCGTCAACCCTGTGGACCTCTCCTTGTGTGACGCATCTCTAACAGAGAACAGTTGCGTTCCTCTTCTTGATTCGTACAACAATGCACTGTTTTCTGTACATCTATCATATTACGAATTGTAAACTGAAATATTAATTATGACGGAAAACATGTTCCGTATTTATTACTGGTGTCATGAGAGTTGTGGGAAATGAGTCATTATAAAATCAGCTACACCAGTTCTGTAAATATGAAAAGCTTGAAAGCGTAACTCGGTTAAATAATTTTACACATTTGGTATAACTCGGTTAAATATCTTCGCATATCGCTCTATCATTGTAATTGTATGATGTGTACAGACATTAGAGACATCATTCGAGATTGTTTTTTAAATACAAAAAATCGCATACATAAAATGTATACTTGCACGTAATGTATATGTATTTTAAAAGAAGGAGCTCTTCCTATTAATTCGTACAACTATTGGAAGTTTCGCTTGATTATATGCGTCTGCGTGAAAAGATAAGAAAAAAATGTGGCATAACATTTTTTAATCCGGGGCTTCGTTTTCGAGAAAATTGCTTTTAATGTTTGTTCATCTTTGTGAAGGATTTAGTTACTTATTCTTCTACGTTAGTTGTCTCTCCGCCCGAGATAGTGTTTACAAACATTATTTATGGTACTGTTTTAACCATACAATACATGTCCGTAATCACTATCTCGTATACAAACACCTGCTGTAGAAGAGTACACATACATAAATCCTTCACAAAGTTGAACGAACTATCGAGTAGATTTTCTCGAAACCGGAGCTTCGGATAAAAAACTGTTAAACCAAACTTTTTTCTTATCTTTCCACGGAGAATCGCCCCCTGTTCTATTGTACTACGAATTCCGGTCCACCCTGTTTATCAGCAGTTGTAAATTCATGTAATCTTTGAATCAATCTCTATCGTGCCCAAAGCTAAAAGAGCTGAAGTCGAAGTTTAATTTAAATAGCGGTTAAATGGATTCGACAGCAAAAAATAACACGGTTTAAGATGCAAATTTCGCATGGTCACGGCATACCGATGGCGAAGGATTACCGAGGGCGCAAACGTTTACATTAGGGTTATCCGTGCCGGGATTTATTGATCGATACACTGTAGTCCCGCGCGGCCCAACGAATTCACGTAGGATTTCAACGACGGACTCATCCTCCGCCTACACACCCTCTCGGCCGGTTCTGTTTCCGTTTCTTCTCCCGCGTGGTTCTCTGTTTCCCGCGCAAGTCGACCATTCGATTGGGGTCAGACACTTGGATTTCACACGATCTATAATGCAGACCTTTCGAACGGGATAGAATACGAAAGAGGCTGAAATGAGCACGGGCGCGAAAAATGGCGAGCCGGTACGCGCCACGGACCGAACAGCCTGCACTGAAAAGCATGAAAAGTCCGACGTGCCCACTTCTATTCTAATTTCACGGGTGCTCCTTCTGCGAAGCTCTGAAGTTACGGGATCATCGGCTGCTTATGCAATCTCCGCTGAAAGCACGATAACACCGCAACTAAAAATGGCATATCTACTTGAAAATGGTGAAAACTCTTCATAAGATCGAATTGAAGTGAACGTGGTAACAACATTTTTAAACACTGTAGGATCGTTTAAAGTTGCAAAATTTTGGAAGACAGAGATCTATCTCAATTTTCATGTTCTATTTTGTAACAAAGGTCTTTGGAAGAACTATGTTCAAGGTCGTGCTGACAAAGACTTCAGGCAGGGTGTTTTAAAATTATTTTACACATGAAGTTACAAGAGTTTCAATATTTATGGTTCATCGTTTGCAATACAATGATCATTTCATTGTGTGGGGTTGTATGTATACAAATGAAACAGGAGCTTCCAATTTATCTGTTCCACGTTATATTTGAAAGGTTTTCTTCGTTAATTAACAGATTACACACTCATTGTAGACAGAAAATGAAATTGCTATTAGGCCTTGTTAATTTATACTTCTTGTATAATATTTTAAAGATCTGCACACATCATAAATGCATAAGGATCTGTAAACTGTAATGAAATCTAATAATGAAAACTTTAAAATTAAGTACAACAGCACTTTAGAAAATACTGTGATAAGAGCTCTCAAAAATGTTACAGTACATTTTGCAATAATAATTTTTAAGAGAAAATTAAATATTCATGTACACAGAAAATTTTAAATATTCACGTATACAAACTACGTTATATGAGCCACAGATAACACGAAAAAAAGACTAAAAGTAAACGAATATTATTTGTTAACTAAACTTATTGATTTACGACTAGACTGTGGATCCTTATGCATGATAATACTTGCGACACATAATAGCTCTATTACTATTAAAATTCTAGTGTTTTGTGTTTTCTATTACGCCTTTACGCCATAAACGCATAAAACCTACGGTCTACTATCATTCAATTTCCAAAACACCCAAACAGTGACGAGCGAGGGCTAACCACTGACAATTTGTTACATTATGAACGCGCAAAAAAAATATACGTACCAGTCTAATACGCAAAGAATCGTCGAATTTGTGACAGTATATCACGACATACCGGTCCTGCAACTGGGTTCGATGCATCATTCACCCGAGTCACGTTCGCCTCGACAAGAATCTAGATGCGATTGGTGAAAAAAGCTGCCACTGATACCACAGAAACGAATGAACCCGCGGCGCGCGATATTTTCACGCGGACTCGATCGCCGCCGACGTAACTGCGGCCCGACACTGTGGGCAGGAGACTTTTTTAACCAATTTTCTATAAAAGTGCGTTAAACACTCAGCTGGCACGCCACCACAATACCAGCGAAAAATTTCTGTTCGGACAATTTCAATTCGATTCGAAGTGTTTCCACTCTTCCGAAACGAGACCGGTTGTTACCCTTTGTACGCCTACCGCTTTCCACCCCCGCTCCCGCGACCCATGGAAATCTGCGTTAACTAACACGCGATGGAAAGCGCCGTTTTATTCCACGGAAACTAGTGAATAACACTTCTCGCGGCAACTTTGTTGTCGGCCTCGATGTGACCGCATAGTTACGGCCCGTTTAAAGGTTTCGATGGTGCACTGACCAAGCTAAACACTCGACGAATTCGTGAATTCATTGTGTTGTAAAACACTTGGAAATTTTACGCGGAAATTGACTACAGTAAATGCTCTCCAATTGTAAACAAAAATGGACGATTTGGAAAGAAGAGATACGATTATATCGTTTTTATAGTTGCCGATTGTCAACAGTTATAAAACGAGACCCGAGATTCGAATAATCGCATCTCCACTGCCCAAATTGTCCATTTTCGTTGACAAGCTGAGTGACGCGATTGTGGACAGAATTTACCGTATTTATTATTTTATTTCCGCGTTGCAAGATTCAAACTGTGGCAGACGCGAGACAAAAGAAAAATTCATTAGAGAACGCAGAACGTTTCGACAGGAAACGAAAAAATTCACAGTCCCCACATTCACACGTAGTAATTTTTCATAACCGAACTAACCAATAGAAAGTAACCGCATATCTGTGAGGGCACTTTTTTCCCGTATATGTTATACTGCTTTTTTATTGCTCTTTTGCAGGTTTGGGAAGAATTACAATTGAATTACTCAAGGAATTATATTAGGTCTACCGAAAAGTTCTGTCCGTTTTTTAATTGAAATATAACACAATTTTCATACATTAATAATATTTATTGTAGAATATACTTTCCATCGTTACTTATGACTTCTTGCCAGTGTGATGGCAACTTGTAAATGCCATTTTTAAAAAATGATTTATTTTTAGAGGCGAAGAACTCAACTAGTGCTTGGTTGACATCAGCTTCAGTTTTGAATTTTTTTCCTGTAAAAAGTTTTGCAAGGAGAGAAACAAGTGATAATCGGAGGGTGCTAGATGTGGAGTGTATGGTGGATGTGACAGAATTTCCCAGCCTAGCTCTGCGATTTTCTGACGAGTCGCCAAAGCAGCATGTGGTCTGGCATTATCGTCGGTAGCCATGTTTTCACGATCACGTCTCTCTTAATAATGACATGAGACATCTTTGTTTCAGTTTATTTAGGAGAGTGCATGTGTGCAAATGCAATGATAAAGAGAGATAGTCATGTATGTCTCAAATCAAACACGTGCATATGGATTGAAACTTGAAGTGACACTATCGGACAGAACTTTCCGGTAGACCTAATAATTACAATGTCATTCAATTAAATTACAATATAATCCGTAATTACAATTGCGTACAATTGCAAAATATTAAGTAATTAAATTACATTAATTACGAATCACTGAATGAATAATGAATTCATAATACGGATTAAAAAGGCGATAAATTAATAAGTAAATAGAAATTGAAAAAATCATGTGGAGGTTTCAAGAAAAAGGATATTATTATTCATAAATTCATAATGTCCGACCAGAAATAAACCGTAATTTGAAGAACTAGAATATCGGAGTCCAACCGTTTGGTGACCAATTGCTGTGCCTTTGGTTTGTTTTCAGGCATAATTAACTTTATATTTATCGAACAAGATACATTAAATTTTTTGTATGCAGAAGTAAGCAAGATAAAAGAATAAAAAAATTTAGTACTTTTTATTCGATAAATGTAAAGTTAATAATGCTCGAAAATAAACCAAAGGCACAGCAATTGGTCACTTCACAGTTACCGGTTCTAGTAACCTATACTTCAATTACATTGCATTTGAATTGCATTGTATTAAAATTACACTTGTGATTAAAATAATTAGCAATGTAATTAACTGATAGGCATGAATTATGTAATTGAATTACCACATCTCTGCCTCCGTGCAAATCAACGTGCGTGGGAAAATATTTATGTTTACCAAAGCGTAATGTACACAGAGGATTATTCAACGAAATCGAAGCTGATAAAATTCATATGAAGTTGTACACAGCACCGTGTGCTCTACCGTCCGAAAATATTTAGTCACCGATATCCTGTACAGTGTCTGGCGAAATGAAAAATCAAAATGTCCACTATTTTACATCGACTGCTTTGCCATTCCGCTCTAGTTGCATCATTACCGAGAATAAGTAATGTGCGTATCATCCGTGTTTTATATTTGCTGCTGGCAAATCAGAATTTGCTTGTGCATATGCAATTAGCAATGAAATGTACTGTTGCGAATTACTGCACTTCTCTCGCGTCGCGGCATTTTATTTACAATGAAGTACATAAACTATAATACAACTCAATTCAATTATGTTAGAGATCTTTGAATTAGATGGTGTTGATCGCTCGACGGTCCGATCCCGACTCTTCGATTGTCCGTTGATAACACACCTCCGTGGCAACCTCTCTCTTCTATTTTTCTTTAACCCGAGAAAGATAACCTACGTCGCAGAGGCGCCTGCGAAGACTGTTGATTTTTGTTAATTTTTCATAGAGGTCTAGTGATTTAAGTTTAAAATTACTTAAAATATAAAAAAATATAATATAAATGCATTTTATTTTTACAATAATGCCAAACCTTTAAAATGACTAGATTAACTTAAATAAATATCCATTGTTAGTATAAAATTGACGCCTTAGAAAAGCATGCGCCTCTGAAGCGTATGGTAATCTTTTACGTACGTTGTCATATGGTTATCTTCCTAGGGTTAAGGAGTTGCTCACAACAGGGCAGTTTCACATTACAGCGACTTGATTTGGACAAGTCGCCGTAACAGTACGAATAAAACAAAAACGTTGTTGAACCTCTTCCATTTGTTTGGAATTTGGGAAAATTTGATAAAAAACTTTATTGGAAATTAGTAACACTGGAGTCACTGCACGTTACATAAATATATAAAATCATGCAAATTTGACAATAAATAATTGATGAAAATTCAATAATTTATGAAAAATAGCTGAACTAAAAATAAGCTGTTTCAGAATTATAAAATTCATTAGAATAGTTTGAACTATACTGGCTAAAAACTTTTGCAACCACAGTATGAACAAAAGTATATAGTCGATAAGGTGGTTTATGGTATTACGAGTACTCGAAAATCGGCTGTCATCGTATCGACGCAACGACAACAGTTTATACGTACTGTAGTTAATCCCCATGTTCCTTGACGACACGTCTGACAGTTTCGCCGAACTACGTACACGTATAAGAGGTTTTAATGCGTTTAGGAGGGATTCGCGCGGCCTAACTTTCAAAATGTCGCGCAGTTTAGAATGGGGCCCGTGTTTACCCCGCCACTATAATCCAGCCGACCCTCCGCTAATACGCTGGCCAAAGCCGACCGCAACACCAGACGTCGAGTTTGCCATTACAAGCACTAAATCCCGTCAAACCTATCGGGTTTTGGCTCCGCCCTTTGCTCTCTACACCCTTCGCTGTTCCGTTGTCTTAAGAATCTCTATCGAGAGCATGCATGTCGTGGACCTACAAAATAACAATTCCAAAGGAACAATAACCAGCTCATACAGAGAATGTCTGAAAAGAAAATAAGATCGGAAAAAATGTTGCTGAGCACGTGTCACTCGAAATGATCATCATTAGTATGCGACTCTTCGTACGAAATGAAAATTCTCTAAATTATCGTTCAGTGAGGAAAATCAACCCCTAAAAAATTCCCACAAGATCAGAGTAATTTAATTGATGAAACTGATATTTATTTATCATAGTGGACAGTATTTTAACTCTTCTACATTCCAAACATCCTAGTAAACTTTACTATGCTCAAATATATTAGAATAAAAATGAATTTTGAGAAAAAAGTTAGTGTCATCCGTAAGTGACCAGTGCGACCCACATCGTGTTAATTGTAAGAAACACGAGTTAGATGAAAATGTCTTTTCTCTTTCAGCAATTATAATAAATTAAACAAAATATAACAATATTCTTAAATCCTTTCTAATGATTTTTAAGTTTTGAATACAACCTATTCATTTTTGTCATAAATGCATAAAATCTGAAGTCTAGTCATAATTTGCAAATCGTAGCTTGGTTATCGAAATTAGTTCAACTCAAACACTACTTACAAGAAGAGATATCTAGGGTTGACGCTCACTTTTTGATGAGATTTGGTACAGTGATAGAGATTGCAAAGCTGAATCTAACGATATCCAGTTTTGAGGGCAAACGGCTTATGGTTTTTGAGATAATTAATGATAAAGTTGTCGATAAAACGCCAGAAAGATGCACTGGATTAGGCGTAAGAGTCAGGTAGGCCTGATCGAAACTCTCCCTTTACCCCCTCCCTAATATTTATAGCACTGCGATGTCGTGAAAACTTCCGCTCGCGCTACGGGGAACGGTTGGGCTCCGACCGACGATGCCCGAACCGTGCACCGATTCACACCGCGCGTACGCTCGGGCGCTGAGACATTCTTTCATTTGGTTACGTAGAGTGTTCACACTATGCGCACCGCTTTCGTGCCGTGCCATGCCGTTCGACCAATACTGTTGGCATAGCACGCTGGAACACGACCGAGCCTGGCATGTAGAGTATTTCGACGCTAAGGATGCCGGTTTTGAACGAGTATTGCATACACACGCGTACACGTGTAGTTAATATATCCGTGTTTTAATTTGTTCGGAAAATGAACGCTTTAGTTTCTTGGTATAAAAACGGATTATTAATTGATCAAAAATATTTCCAAATAACTTGCAATCGTTTCTTTTGATTTCTTCCTTCATCCATATTTACTTTTTTGTCTCAGCGAACAATAGAACTCATTTTTGTTATGTGTCAGCGCGAAGTTAAGAAACTCTTATTGCTAACTTCCTGAACGTATCAAAACGTGAATACATTAATTACACGTGCACTCATACATCCGTGGTATTAAGTAAGAGAGAGAGAGAGAGAGTATATACATATATAGTACATACATAAGAAGTATATAAATATTATATATCTACACGTGGGAACGTGTGTGGAATGGTTCGGCTCCGACCGAATGAGGAAGTGTACATACCGTTTGAATCGATGCACTGCCTTTAGGCACCCACAATATCAAGCGACTGAAATGGGATAAGCGCTTTTAGGCGATCACAGTGTCACAAGCGCAAAATTTCTAAGTGCCTTTAGGCGCCTGCAGTAGTCACAGGGTTAATAAAAGGCAGGAAGACGCGCTACATTACGGCTCAAGTATTCTGGTAGGCCGGATCGAGCCTCCCACCCTTCCCCACTCTCCAATATTTCTTCTACTGTACTAATGTGATACCCTTTTGCTCGCGTTACTGGGAACGCTTCGGCTCCGACCGATGATGCCCGAACCGTGCACCGATTCACACCGTGAGTATGCTCCCCCATTCGGTCGGAGCCGAATCGTTCCACGTACGGATGTCGGTTTTGCATACACGTATCTATACATGTGCAGCTAATATATCCGTGTATTAACCCGCGTAGTTCATAATACACGGATGCATGTGCACATATGATTAATATATCCATGTTTTAATTCGTTCAGAAGGCATAACAATAAGAGCTTTTTAATTCTTTCACGTAACAAAAATAAATGCCACTGTTTGCTGAGACAAAAAAATAAATATGGATGAAGTAATAAATCAAAATAAACGATTGCGAGTTATTTGAAAATATTTTTAATCAATTAATAAACTGTTTTTATACGAAAAAACTAAAGTGTTCAATTTCTGAACACTTGTATAGCCGTCTATCTGTGTATTAATAAGTATGTACACGGCTTAATACACAGATATGTTAACGACACGTGTACACATGTGTATGCAATATTCGGTCAAAACCGATAGCCCCACGCGAAACGGTTCGGCTTCGAACGAATAAGAGAGCGTACGCTCGGTATGAATCGGTGCTCGGATCGGGCATCTTCGGTCGGAGCCGAACCGTTCCCAGTAACGCGAGCGAAAGCGTAACACGACAGCGCAGTACTATAAATATTAAGGAGTGGGGGAAAGGGGAAGGTCCGATCCGTCCTACCTAAACTCTCGCGCCATAATCCAGCGCATCTTCCTGGCCTTTTATCAACAACTTTATCATTAATTATCTCCAGAACTATAAGCCGTTTGCCTCCAAAACCGGGTATCGTTGGATTCAGCTTTACAAGTTCTATCACTGTACCAAATCTCATAAAAAAATAAGCGTCAACCCTGGAGACGTTTCCTTGTTAGTTGATTAATAGAGTTTGGCATCTACAAATATGGAACATGTACAATCGCTCACGTAAGTACTTGAACGCTCGCTACAAGAATTATAAACAACTGAAATACACAGATACATTTATGTTGAATATTTTGTTGATTTAAGTACATGATTGTTTAGAACTCATTGTTATTGCAGTAACTAATATTATTCACAACGAAAAACACTTTAACTTTTAAATGTTAGATTATTTTTGTAACATTGTTTCAATACATCTTTGAAACAGTACGTTAAAACATTACTGATCAATATGTCCCATAAAAGGATGACATGGATCTCTCAGTTTTGGCCACGTTCTACTGCATAGTTTACTCAGTTTATTCTATTAACAGAATAAATGCAAACTGAAAATTGACTGTACGAACTAATTAATATAATAATTTAAACAAATTGAAAATGACATGTCCCTAAATCGTTAAAATCCTACTATTGTTTTAAATTTCATCTACTCGTTTCTCTCATAAATCCATAAAACCTTCCTCTTTCTTTCACTACAGTTAATACTAACAATAAGGTCGGCTTGTTAACGAACTGAACTTTAAAGAACCCCATTGTGAAATTCGAAGCGTTTCCTTCCTTCGGAATATAAATGGAACAGGTCATCCTTTCTTTTCGAAATTACAAATTCACTTATGGCTAGACTGCGGATTTTATGTACATATAACGAAAGTGAGTAAGTGGAATTCAGAGCAGTAAAAATTTAACAATCCTGTTAAATTATATTTGATTTATTAAAAATATCAAGAATGAAAATAAACTTTTATTTAACTGTTGATCGTTGCTGTCGAGGTAGAAAATTTTCATTTTGCAAAAAGATGCGCGGTCGACTTATGACACGCTCGCGAGTCCCAACATTATCTCGAAAATTCGAAGAAGAACAAATGCTGGAATATCCTAGTTCCTCAGGATCTCCGTGGACGAGAATTCAGACCGCGTAACGAAACAATGGGAAAAAGGTTGCCCGGTTGCCTATTAGAAGGGAGCAGGAGTTTTATTAGTCAGCTGATAACAAACGGGGCGTTTCGCGTCGAAGTGCGCGCCATGATTCATGAGCCTTCCCGGAATGATGAAGAGAGGATTTCTTGATCCCCTTGCCCCGCTCCTGGTCGATCCAGCGGGATCTAGGCTCCTTCGTCGAAGGTAGCTCGAGGAAAGTACATACACTGGACCCGGCTCTCGCCGGAGCGTGTTTCTCGAGGGCGAATCTAGCCTCGTTTCTTTTCTACCGATGTTCGTTTCCTTCAGTGCCTTCGTCGATTCGACGAGCCGCAATCTCGAGGATTCTCCTCGCCGTGTTTGACACTGATAGGGTGCGCGTCCTTTCGAGCTCGCGACTCGTGGAATTTAAGAAAGCGGAGTGCAGGGCCCCGGGTTCAAGGGGGCGCGAAGGCACGCTAGTGATCGGTAGGAGAGCCCAGCATCCTTAACGAGATGTCGCTTGTCAAATAAAATGCTGGCTTCCTGGGTGGATCGGAGCTACGAGGCGCGGCGTCGAGCCACGCTACGCGAGAATATATGTACGTGTCGTGAAAGCAAGCCGAGCCATGAAAATAAATACGCCGACAACCGGAACGGCGAGAATAAATATTGGAATACCAGGCTCTGCGACAAGCTCCGGAATTATGAGTCCCTTTCCGAGCACGACCTGCGACGTCGACCGCGAGAATTGTGCGATCATGTGTCTAATGTGTGACTTTAATTTAGCGAGGAATTGTTGGTTAGAGGTCGACGCATATGGTTACATTTTTAGCATATTCCGAATATTTGCGGTGCGGGCAAAATAATAGGACGTGCTATGTACAGTGAAACTGTTTATACGAATACTGAGCTGCATCTTGGTTGCTAAAGCCTTGTGGCGTTTTTAAATTGAAGTTGTAGACTTTAGCCTGTAAATAATATCTTGTAATTTTTTATTGATATATTTGTATGATAATAATTTAATTTGATTTATTTATAAATATGCGGGTAAACGCCTATTTTTATGGTAACAGAACAAAAACATAGATTGCTTTGAGTAACGGAGAATCAGTAAATTATGTGATCAGTTTATGAAGATTTGTTTTAAATTTTGGAATGTTGACTGCAAATATGTCTAACCTATCGCTGTTGTTCTTAACGAATTGAAATATCCTGTGCAAACGGTCGATCGCACTAATCTCGGTGAGTAGAATGAATGCCAAGTGATTCGTTCAAGAATTGCTGTAGCAAACGCATTCGTATATATGTATAGTTACGCTAATATGTATTTGTACATACGTAAAATATATGTACATTGAGTATATAGAGTTATACGTACAAGATGCATTTTAAATTATAATTGTTTCAACTTTTATTTCTTAATGATCGATTCCTCCAGCGTTATTAGATGATAATTTACGTGTTGTGTTCGAAGTAACATAAATGAGGAGTTGTTGAACCAGTGCGTAATAATAAATGAAGACTGTGAAAGATTAAAATTTGCTCCGAAGCTTATTTTTGGCGAGCGTCTAACTTCTCTCGTAAACTAATTCCAGGACGAAATTATGGCCTGAACTTTTAATTTGTTTTTGCATGGGAAAACAACCTTTCGCTCGTGTATATGTATGTAGGTACATATGTACATACGCCCAGACGCTCGGTATGCATATTAATTATATCTTTTTTGACAAAATTACGAAATGACTAGCCTGTATACTTTTAATACGGCACAGCTAGATGTATGTATATATATATGCACATTCCAGATAACTGAATCGGGTTTTATGAAGTTTTTTTTATATAGCCTTAAATACTGTTACAGATATTAAGTTGAAACAATCGACATCGTATGCGTACAAGTTGAAACGTTAATTTAAAAGAATGTAACGCATTACATTATTTTATCAATCTTTGTGAACAATATTTTTAAGCTTCAAATTAAGATATAAACCCAACGGGGAACACGAATGTAACTGAAATTTGTGTGCTGCATCTACAAACCGCCCTCTTAATTTCGCGTTTTCATGCAGCAGGGCTGATAATTATCAAAGTTATAAAATTTTATTATCGCGCATGACCTGACCGCAGCGTTCGCATGCCGACGAAACCCACGTTTTATTATAGTTGGGCCATTTTCTAGAATTTTGAACGGTTAGAAAAACCAATTTCTGTGGGCGATTGTTTCAAGTCCGTAGAGAAAAATAAATCACGGGAATTCCTCCACTTTATCGTGAAATAATTGAGTTCGATTGAAAAAGGCAACGGGGTCAGTATATTGACGATAGTTGTGTATTATTTCTATTTTATATTATTGTATTATGTAAAATTGTGTACTAATAAAAAAATAAATGCCGCGAAAAGTTTGTGATAATCCATTTAATCTATGGTACCAATCGAATGTAAGTACTAATTTATATTTATATTCTAAATATATTATAAGTTATAATTAATATTAATTATATATAATATTGATATATATTAATTAATAATATATAATATAATAAAATAATATTATATATATATATTATATTATTTATAATATATTTATTATATATTATATTATATATTATATTATTTATTATATATTATATATAATATTAATTATTATAATTGTAATATTCAAAGATGTAAAGATGTAAATTATTTAGTAGAAATGGAAATATACACTTACAACTCACTTACAATCCTTTAAATTCATAGAAGGTTGAAGAAAATCTTCCAACAACTGTGTAACAAAACCGTACAGAAGGATATATTAATTTCAAGAGTAATTACATCAAAAAGTCGTATTCATGATATACTAACAAAGGTCAACGGCGGGAGTTGATTATTATTATTAATGTCATAGAGCAGATCATTACAATTTAAATCACTTACTCCGGTGCAAATTGTGAAGGATGCAGAGCATGATTATAATAATAACATTCAAGATATGAATGCTATTATTTGGCAGTGTGTAGCAATTCACAGCTCATTAAACGAATTAGGCAACAGCGAGAACATAAATATCACGTTACCATTGAGCGAAGCTTGATCAGCTATAACGTGTGAAAAAAGTTATGTATTTTGAATCGCGTCTCTTTCGATGCCGGAAAATGACACGATTCCGAATCGATGATAATCAATGAATAATTAATGATCTCGTCGTGGGAATCCGACGAGATAGGACATACCCGTCGATTCTGCCGCAGAAAAGGAATTCGTTATTCGTGTAATCGATTTAACAACGTACAGACTCGGTTTCAGTTGGTCGGCGTTCTCGATTCGAACGTAAAACTAATCTGCCGCGTCCTCGATTAAAAAGCAACGCCGATACTGCCGAGCGAATTTAACGCGGAAACGTTAGCGCAAGAGCCGATTCGATTAACGTGTACAGAAGAGTACCGAACGAAATTTCGGCTGGGCCATGTTTACGAGGTGCATCGGCGCGGTGTACAGCTGATACGGTCCATTAATTTCTTTTCCAGCATCAAATGAATTCTGATTACAAAAGAAAGGAGACATCGTGCGCCGGTGCTTGGTCATTCAAACGTAAGCTTATACAACTATGCGAGCCAAACGAAACTAATATAAATGGATTTGGCCAGTCCAAAGCCGTTGGAAATCTCTGCACCGATGCATTCAATGCTTCCAGGAATTGTGATTTCAAATACAGAATTACGCTTATATTTACCGATTCTATTCTTCGGTGCATTCTTCAGCAATCTTCTATCAGCGAGTATTTAACAGTAAACTTACCGAACGCTAACACTAACTAACGTCAAACTCTTTACAATTATTTAAATTATTATTTATTTGAACTTTTTGCTATTTGTATTATAATGTACGCTGGTCTCTTGCGAAATCTATTCAAATATTTCCTACGAAAGCGTCTCAAAGGTCAATCATTCCCTATCAAAGAGTCTATACAGGGTGTCCCAAAAATGTCTCGCAATCCAGTAATGGTGAATTCCTGAGGTTATTTGAAGTAACTTTTCCCTTAACAAAATTGCAATCCGCGGCTTCGTTTACGAGTTGTAAACGAAAAACAGTGACTGGCCCAGTGGGCCGCCACGCGCCAGTCATGCTTGCGTCTTATTGGTCAGTGTTTTTAGTCAATAACTCGTAAACGAAACCGCGGATTGCATTTTCGCTAAGGAAAAAGTTGCTTCAAACGACCTCAGGAACCCTTCATTTCCGGATCACGAGACATTTCTGGGACATCCCGTATAATTTCAACAGTTTACAAATAAAAAATGTGAAACCAGTCGGTTTCACAGTTACGATAAGTTTATAGTGTTGCTACCGTGTACAACGTTCACTTTCAAACAACACGAAATACTTATAATAAAAGATTTAGATACTTGAACGCTATAGCTGCATAAGTTAATTGATTGTTATAATTATAATTTGCGCATCACAACTCTCGGAGTCATGGAGTCTCTGGAGTCATTTCTAATCGCAAGTTTGATTAATTGCTAACGAAGTTACTGCAATCAAGGCCGTGCGAACATTTTTCTCCGGCAGTTCTCATTCTCGCGTCCGCTAAAACCGTTCGCTATTTCGGAAACTATCTAACGCATCAGCCATCGCAAGCGCCACGGAAAACATTAGGAGAGGTGGGGTTAGAAGTGATAAAACTTTGTCGACGAAAGTTTCCTCGATACGATGTAAAAGTTCTGCGCCGGAACGAGCGCCGGCGTGCACGTGAGCGATTGTAATTGCGCGACGTGCTCCCCGCCGGCGTCGCGTCGTTCGTCTGGATTGGGATCGCCGCGGAACGTCGCGCGTCGCCGTGAGTACCGACGGTGTAATCAAATTCCACGGATTCGCAATTACCTCGGAAATTCATGGGCGACAGGCGAGTTTAACGGTGGCGCGTGACGACGACGAATCGGGGATCGTGTTTCTTTAAGCGCACGGTTATAGCCGGATCCAATTTTCGATCGCAAAGAGCGCGTATTTGGTCGTCCGATTCGTTTCGACCGGTATGCAGCCCTCTATCTCTGGATACTGGCTCGCTTTCGGCCCAGACTGATTTGTTTCGTGCGTATAATAAGACGAGAAAAATTAAGTTAGAAATAGATTCTACAAATTTTACGCATCTCCTAAGACAAATCTGTGGGTAGCGAAGAAATTGTAGATCTTCGCGCGTTTATGATATCCGCTCACTTTTAAATACTGTTGCGAATTACTGCATTTCTCTCGCGTCGCGGCATTTTATTTACAATTGTTGAAAAAAGAAGGAAATTTTAGCCTCGAACAAAAATTAATCTATAGTTTACGTAGTACTAAGATACTAAGATATCGGTTTACATTTTCGTCGGTTCCGTCGGCGGGCAACGACGGTGATGTAAACTGTATATAATAGATACCGCGATACATCATCACCGGTACCATTAGATACACATCGTGCCCTGACTGTTTGGGGATCCCAGCGTCACGTATACAATGTGAAACGCGACAAATAAACGTCTCTGATTGGTGGATAAGACGAACCGAAGAAGGGTATAAAAGAAGCGTTTTTTTCTTACCGGACTCTCAGTAGAGTTTGGTCGCTCGATCGTTTTCGCCCATATACCTTCTCTCAACAAAGGAATAAAATAAAGTCTTTTTAAGAAAAGAATTAGAATCATATTCATTTTTCATTCCATAATCCCAACAACAATAAAGTACATAAACTATAATACAGCTCAATTCAATTATGTTAGAGATCTTTGAAACGTTGATCGCTCGACGGTCCGTTCCCGACTCTTCGATTGTCCGTTGATAACACATTTCCGTCGCATCCCCTCTTTTCTATTTTTGTTTAAGGAGTTGCTCACAACAGGGCAGTTTCACATTACAGCGACTTGATTTGGACAAGTCGCCGTAACAATACAAACATGTATAACAGCAAACATTAAAAACATTTCTACTTCGTTTTTGACGCAATGAATTTTTTACTTTGTTAATCGAATTTGTTCTTCTTCGCGTTGATTTTCCTCCTTACTATACACCATCGTTTAAACAAGTTCTTTTCTAGGTTATGTTGACCGATTCAGAGAGTACTGCTTCGGAAAGCTAGCGGTGAGCACTACAAGACCTCGTTACGATATGCCGATTGTAAATAACCTTTATGATTGTCGAAAGATATGATTAAATTTAGCTTGTACATCTAATACAGTAATTTCTCCCTAATTCGCGCTTAGATTGCGCACAAAAATGGACAATTTGGGAAGAGGAGATACGATTATTCGAGCCTTGCGGCTCGTTTTTATAGTTACCGATCGACAACAACTATAAAAAGGAACACGTATTGATAGACCGTGGATCTTCATGCAAATTTCCTTTATCATACCTTATTTTAAAAAATTCGAATTCAACCAAAATTTTCCTTTGTCACAACTAAGATATTCTTCATTGTAAAATTATACAGGTATCGCGCTCCAAATTAATCCTTTTGTAGATCATGTTCACCTTCTTTTCAAAATAAAATTAATTGTCAATAACCATAAAAACGAGACGCGAGACCTCTTCTCAAATTATCCATTTTTGTACGCAATCTGAGCGCGAATTAGGGAGAAAATACTGTAGAGACAGTATGTTTTGGTAACTATTCTATTTATTTACTAAACAATGACGCACACAAAATATAATACAAGAAGACAGTAAAGCAGTATACAGTAATTCCCGTAATCGCGCGTACGCCGAAGTCGTAAACCGTGTTCGTTATAATATAATTCCGTCTCGTTATCCGTATCGTAAACCGTAATCGTGATCGTGCTCGTAGCCGTTTTCGTAAATCGTAATCGTAACCGTATTCGTGAGCGTGATCGTAAATTGCGTGTCGACGTTCGTCGCGTTCAGCCTCGTGCCCTGCGAGCGCATCCTTTAATTGGTGCGCTGGTCAACCGTTACGAGTCTTCCTACGAATTTGACCGTTCCGTTCGACCAGCGCCTAACGCCTGCCGATCGCCCTAGCAACGTCGCGATGTTTACGTTGCGATGTCAACGTATGCACGCACACGTACGTCGCGTGAGATGACGCACGGGAGTCCGTGAGCACCGATCGGTGGTTGTGATATCGGAGGTCGTTTCGAAATCGTAACGTGTTCGCGCATGCTCCGGTCGTTAACCTTCGGCTCCTACACTAATGCTGATTAATGCTTAATTCAATCTCTTTCCCAGTTTAAGCTTTTTTACCAGAATATTGTCATGATTATGACAATATAGTTTAATACAAAGGAGATTATAAATTAAATTAAATATTATATATAATATTATATATAATCGCATTCAGTCGATAATATTATATATTATATCTATAATATTAAATATTATATATTATATCTATAATATTAAATATTATATATTATATCTATAATATTAAATATTATACAGGGTTTTCCACAATTACTTTAAACAGCCGAAAATGAGGGGTAGCTGAGGTCATTCGAAGTAACTTTTTCCTTTGCGAAAATGCAATCTGCGGCTTTGTTTAAGAGTTATTAACGGAAAACACTGACCAATGAGAGGTGACGGCGCGAAGTTCGAGAGCCCGCAGCACGAAGCTTTGACAGATGGTCGGGACGGATTCGAGCCGCGTTCGAAGTATTGAACAAATCACGAAGCGAGAACTTTCCGGATATTTTTTTACTACGTAACAGTGATATTTTTAAGAAAAACGCTGTTCACCTTTACTTTAGAACGTCTGAACAATATTTACTAATTTTTCGGAACCGAAATAGTAAGTAATTTAACCGTGACGGCCGTTTTAATTTTCTAGTGTGCATGACACCTTGTGTGTAACATATGAAATTTTTAAGCAAGGTGTACAGTGAAGATTAACAAAGTACGTAAATGATATTATAATTTAAATAATTCCGTGTCCGAACACAGTTCAACGAATGATTCGCAAAGCTAATTTAATAAATAATAATCGTGTTAAAGGACGTAAGAGATATGTTTGTTAGAGAAATATGAAGAATATTATCAATAACCTTGACATAACCTTGACATAACCTTGATATAACCTTGATATAACCTTGATATTAACCTTGATATAACCTTGATATAACCTTGATATAACCTTGATATTAACCTTGATATAACCTTGATATAACCTTGATATAACCTTGATATTAACCTTGATATAACCTTGATATAACCTTGATATTAACCTCGATATTAACCTTGATATCCTTCATATTTCTCTAACAAACATATCCCTTACGTCCTTTAACACGATTATTATTTATTAAATTAGCTTTGCGAATCATTCGTTGAACTGTGTTCGGACACGGAATTATTTAAATTACACACAAGGTGTCATGCACACTAGAAAATTAAAACGGCCGTCACGGCTAAATTACTTACTATTTCGGGTCCGAAAAATTAGTAAATATTCTTCAGACGTTCTAAAGTAAAGGTGAACAGCGTTTTTCTTAAAAATATCACTGTTACGTACTAAAAAAAGTTCTGAAAGTTCTCGCTTCGTGATTTGTTCAATACTTCGAACGCGGCTCGAGTCCGTCCCCCGACCATCTGTCAAAGCCTCGTGCTGCATACGCACTGCATACGATCGAAAATCGCATTCAGTCGAACAGCATCCAAACTCGCGAAGTCGCCAAGAAGAATAACCGCGAAGACAATCCAAGAGGTAAATCCGATCGAAGAAGATACTTAAAGACCGTAGGAATATCGACGGTTCGATTAGAGGACGAAGTATAGTCGGCCGATATGGGACCATCGGTGACATAATATAAAAGATTGCGACCGTCCATCGACAGCATGAGGTAATAGTGCAATTACTGCAACCCGACCGGGCCGGCCAATCGATACAGTACTTACCTAACAATTGTACATTTCAGTGAAATTGCTACTTGAGAGCTGTTTTGATTTCTACGATTCGCCGGCGCATTGCAACACATTGTCCGCGGGACGGCTTTATTCCGTGCCGCTAATATTTGGGTCAAGGATCCGGCGCGACGAAGGAAAACGGTTTCGATGCGAAGAAGCAGCGCGCGCGCTGCGCTAAGGAGGAACGGATGATAGATAATGAAAGCATCGTGAAGTCGGCCGTGTATTAGCTGAAAGTAGCAGTTGCTTCGGCTCCCGATTTAAAATTCTATTTGAGCGTGCACAGGGTCGGCTCTTTAATTCTTAACGTCTGAGTATACTCGCCGAGAAATTTCCTTATATTTCTACAGCTTCGTAGTCGGAGGTTCATGGGATTTTCATGGACACTGCTATAGATTAAAGTAGTAAATGATAATTTATGTTAACTTATTCGGCGACTCACAAATAACCAGCAGAAGCGGAAGAATAAAGACATCGGAAACAATACGAACTATTAGTGGAATTAACAATTTGCAGTCGGATGATCCCTTTCATGGGAGAGAGCAAGACTGTTGATAATTTCTTTCAAAATAAAAATATTGTTCTAAACAAAAAGATATTATGCATTTCTGTGCAAAATGAAAATTGTCTGAATCGCTCGGAAGAAACTTAGTTAAATAAATACGTAGTTCATTGCTTAATCATTTGAATAAGTCGAAGATGGAAAACAGTGTCCATACATTTTTCTACTGACTTCATAGTTTTGTATTTGTTCGTATTTTGTTCGTTTTTGTTCTAAATGCATAAAATCCGCTGTCCGCGGTTACATCACTTTTTTCCTTACTTGTTGGTATTTATTGAATTATATTTAGATATGGAAAAATAACTTTAATACCTTTCGCTATTTGAACTTTTAATTAGAAGTTTTATTTAATTAAAGAAGATATAAAATATGTTCTCTCTTTATTTAAGATGTCTGCGTTAATTGACTCGATTCAATTCGGTAAAAAACAATAACGATTAGAAAAGACAAAATACAAAATCACACATGCCTTCACGGTTAAATTATATCAGATAGTAAATCAAAAACTATTTGCTAGATTAATTTTTGTATTCAACCTATTTGTTGAAATTCATCAATATCTAATCTGAGGAGATTCTGCGAGTGCAAAAAGTTTAATCATTTTTTATGGACCTCCTGTTTCTTATATTCTACACAAATTCGTATTTTCATTAAAAATTCGCAATTTGGTAGTAAAGTACAAATTATTAAATATGCAAAACAAGGATACTCTAATTTTATCGCCGTGGTAATTTATTCGAGCTGCATGGGATTTTATACGGCCCGTGTTTTTAGTATTCCCAAGCTTTCAATCTTATTCAGAGCAAAAAAAAAAGTATATAGCGTATGGCATCGATATACAGCACGAAATAGAATTAAAATCACTGCGCCCCGTGATCGGGGCCAAACAAACGAGAAGCGGATAATTATCCGCGTGACGCGCGCTGGTTCATTAATATGAAAATACGAGCGACAGAAGCGATGGGACTCTCGTCCGATTCCGAAATCCCCCTGATATTCACACGTTTTAATTACCCATTATTTGCAAATCTGATTCTCGCGTAACGAGGCCGGCTCGCTCGCCGAAAAATCTCGGAAAAATCAAGGAAGCTCGTAACGACGGGAACTCGGTGATCGGCTTCCTAATGAAAACGAGCCCGGCGATCGTGCACGAAAGCTCCGAGAAAGTAATTGTATCGACTAGCCGATACGCTGATACCGCGCAGGCCTGATGTACTCTGGAAGATAAACCTGGAACGACTGCTACGATCGCCGCATCAAAATCGTTCAACAAGAAGCATCGAAACTGAATTCATAAAACCGAACGCGATACTGTTACGCGCTAATTGGACGAAACGCGTGAACACAGAGCTAGTGGAATGAAATTTCACAAACTGTTCTTTCGATATTGCTTAAGGAGGAAAAATTGCCATTCAAGTAGGTCAACATAGGCTTGAAAAATGCATATGCAAATTGTTGATTCAAATGATTATGTCTATTCAAGAGGATTTTAAGTTTGAGAGATTATTATGATTATGAGCAATATCTAAGATATATGTATAATATCAAGATGATTATGTGCAATATTTAACTATTATTATACGCGCTTATATTGGAGATCGTATAAAAATCGCGGTAGATCAAATTTTTCAAAAATAGGGTAAGGTAAATGCCCCAGTGATTGGACATGCCCAATCGTTAGACATCAATTTACATTCTCATTAATATCGAGCCTTGTATTAAGAATTAGATTAGTGATAATACTGAATAATGTTTTCCAAATATTTCTTTTTACAATGTATTCTATTTTAATACAATTTGATTTTAATACTATAATAATAATAAATTTAATACAATGTATTACAATGGTATTTGTGAACGTAGGATATATTATGCAGAAAAAAATGTTACAGTACAAGGTACTCCAGAAATCGTCAGTGCAATTAATAATTCTATTAAATCTGCTTACTCCTTAAGCATTCAATTAATTTCTATTTTACATTTTTACAAGTAGGATATTTATGGCCTTGTTAATGGATATAGAATTGAAATATATGGTTTCTAATGTTTTGTTTTCTATAAAAATGTTATATATTATAAAAATGTTTCTATCAGAAATTTTTAGATAAACTTCATCATTTGAACATATATTATAACAGGAATCGCACGAAGTTCAAAGAAATCCAATTGTATCGTTGTTACAAATCTAATATATGTATGTATATTAGTTGTGTTTATGGTTTGGTAGTTCCGGTGTTAACCCCTCTCCGTATCATTTTCTTCATAGTCGCAATGATTAGAATAATTTTCATTAGAATAATCTTTAAGAAGAAAAATGACAATTTATATTTATTGTATGCCTGCATTTAATTGTTATATTATTATAAATATTGTAAATATTTGTATAAATTTATATTATAAATATAAATATTATATTATCATATTATTGTATGCTTAAATAACGATGACGAGAGAACAGAATTTGATTTCGATTTCAAAGAACGGAATAATATCCATGCTCTTAACAGATTCTTCCTAAGAATCTTCATCACGCGCGTCAGACTTGTCAAAGTATGGCAAGGGGTTAAAGGAGTCTTCAATTGGAATAACTGAAAGAGGACAGCTAGAACACAAGCTCTAGGATCGCGAAGCTGTACAGCGGCCATCAAATCGTATAATTCGCTCGACCCTTCTGCGAAGTACTAACCCGCTGACATACGAGGGCGTTGATCTCGGACTAAATGAAGAGATCGGAATCGCGGATTGGCCGGTGTCGAGGGGCCCCAACGGCGCGAACAAGCATCCTCTTTCGTTATGACGTGCCGATAAATTCCGCCTCGGCAAGGATTGCCCCCCCCCCCCTGTCGTGTTCGTTGCCTTGACATCGACAGCTCGTTACACCGTCAAGACGCTCGGCTGACGGCGTTGTATACATAATTCAAGTGTCCCCATGTGCGGCTTCGCCACCACGTGCAGACGTTTTCATCCGGAAGGGCTTCCCCTCCAGCCCGCCGCTCCGAGGAAACCTAATTTTCTCCTCGAATAACCCGTTAACACTACCGTTCGAATCCCACTTTGCTATTCCCGCCGCGTGACTGTACTAATTACTGAATCTGTGCCTCGAGGTTTGATTCGTCGAATCTTGATGGACTTCTATCCGCCCTGGAAACTATTGTACCCTCGCCCGTGTTCTTCCAGCCCCGGTGCAACGGTTTCCCCGGCCCCTGATTCCGTTATCGTTACTTGTTAACACTTTGATTGCTTCGAACCTCAATATTTTATAAAACTGAAGTATGTTATTTCATCGAATTTAAATTGGTAAGTTAAGTTATATGGCATCAATAATTTTTATAACTTAAATAAATAAGTTAAATGACACTTTTCAACGTTCCTACAATTTGTTGATACTAATAAGATTAGAAAGATGTGACAGATTAGCTTAAAAATTCGGCTTTGTATCAAATCACTGCATCAAATCACTTCAGCGATGTCATTTTACCAACATTGATTTCACGGACAATATTAATTAATCGACACGCTAAAATCACCGGCAATGTTCACATCGACAGTCGTTTTACTGACACATTTATACTTTATTCATTTGATTTCCTACTTTTAATTTTCTTCATTTACAGGCGAATGCCCATTATGAGTTAAAACAAAACAAATCGAAACGAAACAGGCACAGTAACAGCGAGTAATGGCAGTCATTCAGTACCATTGACAGGTGAACATAAAGCCATCGACGTAAACATTGTCGGTGATTTTAGCATGTCGGTTATTTAATATCGTCGGCGAAATCAATGTCGGGCGAATAGTTTCAGTTCAGACATTGTCAGTGATTCAATACAAATTCGATTATGAAAAAACTCTGACAGAGCTCCCCATACTCCATACCAAAACGTTATATCACAAAGCGTGCTGTCTACCATGTCTAAAAATTTCTTTATTTTTCGTACCCAAGATCACATGAAGGTCATGGTATTATAGGTTATTAGATTCGTCTTGACCTTAGCTATCATAATATAATGATAGAAATATGTAATCCCATTTGAAAACACATCGATGACCTTGAAATCTCAAAAAATATGATTTTCTTTTTAGATTTACAAAAAAATGATTTCCACCACAACATGTGTCCCTTCGAACCAAACAATTTGTTCCTCAAGCATTTCCGCGTATCATTAACGATAATGGAGATATCGCTTTGTAACAGAGTTACTGAGGCACCCTTATACATATATTGGGTTGGCAACTAAGTAATTGCCGATTTCAGTTATAGATGTCTCTCACTCCCATTTTTATGATATCCGTAAATGTTATATTATAAAATTATTATTATTATTATTATTATGTTATTTTTTATTATCCGTGAATGTTAGCAACTGGACAAATTGAATGCAGCGGTCAAGGAAAAGCGACCAGAATTGGTCAATCGTAAAGGTGTCATTTTCCACCAGGACAATGCTAAGCCGCACACGTCTTTGTCCACTCGGCAAAAATTGATGGATATTGGTTGGGAATTGATGTTACACCTACCATATAGCCCTGATCTCGCGCCAAAAACAAAATGGAAAATACATTACAGATTAAACTTCATTCCAAGTAAAAAGAAATTTTTTATTTCATTGAACAAATCGGCAATTACTTAGTTGCCAACCCAATACATATATACATATATGTATATATGTTACAGTGAAACACCGAAATCTGGAGAATGTCGACTTTCACCGGTGAATGTCAACATTCACATAGTCGCTTGGTGTATGTCCGAAATATTTGCTAAATACCCTTATTTCTGACTTACACCGGTAAATGTTGACATTCACCATGCACTAATGGTGAATGTTGAACATGTTGGAGATTTATATTTTCTTCTCCGTAATTCAGTCGCTATAAAACGTCACGAGGGTGACGTAACTTTTCCGCCTCTCTTTCTGAAAGGAATGACCAAGAATTTAAAATACACGGTACATTCTACATGAGAAAAGAAAATAATAGTAATAAAAAAATTACTTACTTATGTGATTCAAATCTTATTTATTGCAACAACTTAAACTATTATGACACTTTGAATTGCACAAGAGTCCCTTGCTTTTACAACTGCATTTATTTGTGGAACACTTCCTTTTGCAATGACAGGTTTTGGACCTCCATCAGAGCATATCTGTGATTGTCGACACATATCGGAGAGTGTCCGAATGTACAACAATGTAATGAAATATTCGACCTTTCACCGACGTATTTGGTATCTGTTGACATCCACCGGTGAAAGTCGACATTCTCCAATTTCGGTCATTCACGGTAACATATACATATATTACACTGAATCTCATTGAACAGTTAAACTGTTATAATAAACATGGACGCATTATAAGATTATCTCGAAGCCTTTCTTGTTGTAACAATGTTAATTTCTCGTTGTAAACCATCATTAATTTTCTACTCAGATGTTTCAGGAAAGTTGAACACGTTTTTGTTGTAAAATTTTGTTCACGACCGAATCTATCATGGATTTGAAGATTGTAGAGTTCCTTTAACAACGAGCGCCAAAAATTTTCGGCATGATCTTTTTAACTGTATCATGAAACAGAAATGAGAAACGAGTTCGGTCGTCTAAAGCCTTTATGGCGCGTCTTATAATACTTTTGAAGTTGCGGCGCGCTCTTCATTCAAAGCTTAATAAAAGAACCAAACAAAGATCGTACGTAAAGTTTCGAAGGGTCGTTGTAAAAGGGTAGCTGCATTCTTTGAAACTATTATAGACTCGGTCGATGAGAGAAACGTTCGAGCATTTTCCGTGAATTATTTCAAGGCGTCAAAAAAAAAAGAAACAGAGAGACAAACGACAGACTGGAAAAGCTAAGTAGCAGCTGTTCCTTTAATCAAGAATTCAAGTGCTCGATGCATTTGGCAATTCGAGGCAGTCGAAACAATTCAGAGGAAATGCATTTAACGTGCATGAAAATCTCCGCCGTTCTCATTCGGCTCGTCCGCGTTATTTAAAATTAAACGAGTGTTGGATGAACGGAGGCCATTTGTTACCGTGCCAGTTTCCATCCCCGGCTCTGTTCGCGTACGAGCGAACGAAAGTTAAAAGAAGAAAAATCCCTCCATACGTTACGGCGTGGCAAGAGAAACGAAACGATACCGTGTGCATGTTGGATATTATAGGGCCCCTCCCCGTAACAATGGTATCAGCCGCGTCGCGAGAACGTATCGCAGTTAATATATCGGCGGCCGGCGCAATCGATAATTCGACCTGTTCGACGGTAAATCACGATTCCGCGTAAGGCTGCTCGTTTCTTCCGTGAGAAAAACTGCGAAAAGGATTAAATATTATATCGACGGTGTATTGGAACTGTGTGCAGCCGATTGCGCAACGTTGTCTGTCCTAGCTTCGGCGTTAAGCCACGGAAGTGCGCCTGTAAACCTCGATCTTCGTGACATTATTCGCGACTATTTTATCATCGTCCCGACTGTAACGAACGCAACGGTTCGTCAATTATCGAAGAAACATCTGCACCATTGGGTCAGCAAATTTACGGCACGTCGCTGTAGCACCAGCGCGCACTGGCACCTTTTCCCAAAAAGTTGACCACGATTCATAACTTCGTACGATTTTCATGAAAATAGGCATCCCTTTTTTTTTATTAAGGTTACTGAATTTGAATATGTTATCGAGATACAAAGTTCAAAATGTAAAATGCGACACTACTGACATAACCATTGTTTTTAACTTATTTCTTTCGGATGTCAATAATGTTCCGATATTTGGTTCTAATTGTATAATTGAAATATTAAAATGACATTGATGGGTACTACTTGACACATTAGACATGATTATCCTAACACTAGCTTTCTGGGACAGAGGTTTAAGAGTCGCAATAATGTATTTAATCGTATTATTTAATTACAACGTTATTTTATTTAACGGAGCCAGATAAGCAGCCTAAAAATATTTTAGAATTAACTTCACACGAGAGCATCATAATTTGCCCTTATTGGAGGTAATCAAGTCCGTAATTGCGGATAATGAAACTTTAAGAGCTGCAAAATATTAGGTAGATTTTTATAGTAGCCATTGTTCGCGTTTACGGAGTGAAAGCAGCTTTCAAAGGTTAGGATGAGAAGCATATTTAATCGAATATTTAAGAGCGATAAACACTCATTAGCTCAAACAAAGGACAATTATTTCATATCAAAGCGACTAACCCACGGCGATAAGTCTATGATAAGTCTACCTTTTTCTTCGCAGTTACTGCAATTACAAATTTTTCGATCGCAATAGTTTCTTAGATGGGAAAGAAAATTGTTGCTTATTGTGTGTGTGTACCTAAATTTACTTGAATGCTTAAATATTGATGACAAGAGATTCGAATTTTATTCCAATTTTAAAATAACTATATGTAATGTATATTCTAAATTAATCAAATATATTCTAAATTAAATTTTATATTATTTCTAAACTATGTGTATTCAATAAGTTATTGCTAGAAATTTTTATAACGAGTAGGACTCCTCAGAGTACGGCAAGAGGTTAATCTACACCGATTTGTTACGTCGTTCGTAGAACAGTGTCGTTTACTCGGCATCAACTCTAATAACACTTCATAAAATAGCTGTCTCGTAAATCCGTCAGATGATATGCCAAAAATAAAGCAGACTTCATTCGAACGTGCGTCTGTTCCACGTATGTATGATATTTATTATCGCATGATAAATCCACTCCTGCTTGACTATATGCATTTATATGTATTATATGTATACATACAGAAGCGCGCCTTGACATCCGAATTTTATTTATATCATATTTTATATTTCATAATCGTATCTGGAATCGTAAATAATCTGGCCGCTCCTTCATCCATTTTAATCGAGCCATGGATTTTATTTACGGCTGAGCCGAACGGTATGAAATATATCAACTATGAACAGATACGAACAAAAAAACTACTCGAAATTCCTGTTGACGAACAGTTCCAAATTCCGGCGCTATTTTTATTGAATCTGAATATACACCATACGTCAGTCGACATTTTATCGCGACATAAATCAAGGTAGATTGAATCACGAAAATGAAACCAGTTTTGTTTCCTTTGGTTCGCCGTTGGCTCGATGAGAACGAACGGCCCGACAAAATAAACCGTTTGAATATAACCGCTTTAAATGTGTGACGGCGAAAGCACAATATAAATCTCTCTATGCTAATACGAGTCAATATTACGAATGTATCTATGGTAAATACACGGAAACGTGTTCCCTCTTTTCACGGGATTACAGGATTACAGTTTCAATTGAAACCAGACACCTTGGTCACACCGTCACGCGAAAACTGACGTTTTATAATTGATTAGAGGATTGCCAGTGTCATTGCAAAGAGGCAACTTTATACATCGTAAAAGAACTAATTACCCATTTATCTTCCATGTCAAAGCCGTCTGAAATTGTATTGCTCATTTACGAGTTTCATCGTATTCATCAAATTCTCAATGAGCTGATAGGTGTTACTGTTTGATAGCTAATTATCGAACGTCTATTCAACAAATTAAAGATCGTACACTTTGAAAGCGAGCTATATGAAGACAGTGAAGAAAATAAGCAGATCAAAATATTTCTTACATCGTCAATTTGTTCCACTTTTATATTCTCGAATCAAGCTTCCGCCCTGAGATTCTAAGAATATTAATTTTTTTTTTCGTTGCAGTACCAGCTGCGTTTACACGAAATGAGAAACTAAATACCGCCGTTATGTTATTGTTTTTTTTTTCGTTGTAATTCCAGCGACTGCTGCATTCAGACCAAGTGCCATCTTTAATTTGTTATAAATTTTCAGCATGCATACATATAAGTTACCGAGATCTACGAGAGGCATTTTTTAAATTTCCGTTATAGGCTCGGATAAAAAAGTTAAGAAACAAGAATATTTTATTTTTTATTTTTTTTGTTATTCCGAGTAATAGCAAAATTTGAGAAAAGCAATTTGGTCATTGTCCAGTAAACTAGCCTCGCTATCATCTAAAAATGATTCAAGTCATTTAGTCCAGTTTTAAAGAAGCTATTACGTTTTAGAAGGTGCACAAACACTTTTGTGGGCCACTGTATGTAGACAGGCATCCATTCGACACAGTCACGACAGATTATTCTACTTCAATTTCATTTTATGTATTAATTGAAATCGAAACTTATAAGACTACCCAATTATCTAGACCCTAGATCTTCGTTCAAAATGCAAATCTCCATTATCAAGTATGCAAGATAGAAAGAAGCTAGACACATCATTTTTTATTTAACATTTTTGCACTATTTGATATTGCGCGTGCTCATTTTTGTCGTAAATGCGCGCATTCCGTAGAGTCTACTAATAATTTGACAATAATTTAAACAAATCCATCACGGAAATAAATCGAGATCGGACATTGTACAGTATATACTTCGAACCAGGAAATATCAGTTCTCTGCTTCTTGAATATAAATGAAATAAGTTTTGTAGAGTTATGATTCACCGAACGGTCCCTCAACGCCGCCGGAATAATTTAAGTACAGATCATGTAAGTACGACAAGAATAAAACGTTCCCGAGATCAGTCTCTGTAATCCGACAAACGCACCTAATTGCCGTCGTCAAGATGTTAGCAACTTCTGCAACCTCCTCAATTTCCTTCCCCTTTGCCGACGAGAGTTCTTCTTGAAGACGCGCAGGCACGTTTCACCGAAAAGGCCACGTACCTCTTCGACTTCGTCCCTTTTTTCCCTCTTTCTCTCTCTCTCTCTCTCTCTCTCTCTCTCTCTTTCTCTCTTTCCCTCTCTGTTCCGCGTCTTTCGCATCCTCGGCAGCCACGAAAAGCGCGACAAATGCAAGAAAGAAAAGTACGTGACCCGCGATGGGAGTGTCCACATTTATATTTCCTCCTCTCGAGGTTTTCGGGCTCCTGCTTTCTGCGCTGACACTAATTTGCCCCGTTCCTCGTGTCTCCCGGTTCTCTGGAGCCCGTCGTAAAATTCTGCACCTCTCCCATCCCACGCCCGGTCCCCATCGGGCCACCGCCATACCGCTCAAAGGAACTACGTGTTTTACATCCCGCCGTTGGTACCCGCCGCCGAATAAATGTCTAATGAAATTTAAATATTTCCAGCAAGAAACCGGACCGCAACGCGTGAGAAATTCCGGTCGTTCGCCTTTCCGCGGTGTCGCTGCGGCAACGCGAAAAATGAGCACGGAATTGTTACGGATTGTTCGTTTCTGCGACGGGTCGCTTCGACACTTAACCCTTTCGCTACGGCGGGCCTCGCCGCGGAGTCCCTCGTGTAGAACGGAGCACCCTGCCGAAAGCAGGAACATTAAGCGCGCGCAGTCTTCAGCATTCGGGGCCAAATCTTTTGCTTCAAAAACGACGTTGTGACACTGCTTTTAGAAGTAAAATGATTTCTGTTCATAACAATTCGTTCATAATTTTCCATGAACGTATTTTTAATTCAACAATACAATTAATATTTTTACATTACACAACAAAATAGTAACTATAATCATAACATATTATTGAGCAATAATTTTTTAATAATTATATTCTGTATGAAACTTCTCAAAACACGGATACACACATAATCCAACATTGCAGTTCTCACATTGATATCGCGTTTGACTGCTCTTTTGTCGTTCTTTGCGCATACCACACATATTCTTAGTGGATTTTTTCTTCTCGTTTTGTTATTTACATAAATTGATGGAAAGTGCCTTGCAGTAAGACGCGTTGGATTAATATGACCAGATTTATTACAATTGATCGTAGTTTTTGGTAGATGATAGCGTCTGCGAACGGAGGAAAGCGAGGCGATAGCCCTTGTTTTAACTTTTGGCTCCATTGTTGTGACCGGTGACTATAGTCACCCGTCGTGTATAGGAGGCATCCTGTGGCAAGTGACTATAGTCACCCATCGTATGCAGGTGTCGTTTTGTGGCGGGTGACTATAGTCACCCGTAGTAGCGAAAGGGTTAACGGCGCAACACAGATTATACCGTTTCGCCGCAGCCACCGGTGGAAATGCTGGCAAGCGAACGTTTTGTACACGGTGCACAACGATTTTATTGTATTAAGTTTTGCTCCGGTTCTTATCGCGCCCATTGCTAAATCGACGCCCGTAACAATAACGTGAAGCAAAAGCAGTTCGTTTAATGCAACGAAAATTGAACGGTCAGAGTTTATTATGAAACTGCGGATTTTACGCGTTCACGGTACATACATATATGTATGTGCGGACGATGAAAACGATGGGAAGATTGAAATGATTACAATGGTATTTTCAACTCCGCGAAATTGTTTAATAAAGATTTATATTTCTCATGTTCGTTGCGTGCGTGACTATTACCGTGTATTCGCGAAGTGCCGCGGAGGAACGGTAAATTTTGCAGATGCTATTTCGATGATATTTTTATATGGAGGATCGAATATAGTGCAAAACCGTTGAATGTTTAAAGGAGCAAAACAGCAAATTAAATTGTCACGTGACGATGAAATGAAATCGGAAATATTACATTTTTTCAATTTTTTGCTTCAGTTGCACAGAAATAGAAGAACGCGGATGATGTTTTTAATCAAGGTCTGTCCTCCTCTACTGAAACAATAAATACTGAAAAATATAAAACAACAAATACTGAAACAATTCAACCGTGAAACGTCGAATTAATCTTTCCTCTCGACGGAAATATTTGCAATTTACAATCCCGATTACCGATCGATAAGTTTTATTCGCAGAAGGGTCGGCACGATTCACGGAAATTGAGGGGATAATGCAGAAATAATTTCGTATATCGATTAAAGGATCAACAGATTAGGTAACGAACGCCAAAACGAAGGTCTCGTTGCAAATTGAATCGAGTTTCAAAGATCTTTCAATCGTTCTAATAATATTATCGTTTTAATCTTGGAAGTCATTTAATATTTTCTACGATCAAATTTTGTTCTCAAGTTCTTCGTTGTTGTGGATACTGGAAGATATAATATTATAATATATAATATTATAGATATAATATATAATATTATAGAGATATAATATTTAATATTATAGATATAATATATAATATTATAGAGATATAATATTATATATAATATTTAATTTAATTTATAATCTCCTTTGTATTAAACTATATTGTCATAATCATGACAACATTCTGGTAAAAAAGCTTAAACTGGGAAAGAGATTGAATTAAGCATTAATCAGCATTAGTGTAGGAGCCGAAGGTTAACGACCGGAGCATGCGCGAACACGTTACGATTTCGGAACGACCTCCGATATCACAACTACCGATCGGTGCTCGTGGACTCCCGTGCGTCATCTCATGCGACGTACGTGTGCGTGCATACGTAGCGTCGCGATGTAAACATCGCGACGTTGCTAGGGCGGTCGGCGGGCGTTAGGCGCTGGTCGAACGGAACGGTCAAATTCGTAGGAAGACTCGTGACGGTTGACCAGCGCACCAATAAAAGGATGCGCTCGCAGGGCACGAGGCAGAACGCGACGAACGTCGACACGCAATTTACGATCACGCTTCACGGATACGATTACGATTACGATTTACGAAAACGGCTACGAGCACGATCACGATTACGGTTTACGATACGGAATTATATTATAACGAACACAGTTTACGACTTCCGCGTACAATTACGAGAATTATTGTATACTGCTTTACTGTCTTTTTGTATTGTATTTTGTGCGTGTCACTGTTTAGTAATAAATAGAATAGTTTCCAAAACCTACTACACTCTAAATTATCTTGGAAGTCATTTAATATTTCCTACGATCACACAAACTTTGTGCTCAGGGGTTTTTCAATGTTGTCCATACTCGAAGATTAATATTTATGTTCGCGAATTTATAAATTTAATACTTTTATTTAAAAATTTATTAATTTATTAATTTGATTTATAATCTTCTTTGTATTATATTGGGATTATGGCTTGGATTATTTCTCAAATGAATATGATATTTAATTCTTTTTCTTAAAAGTTTCATTTTTGCTTTTATTTGAGAGAAGGTATGTATATGTACGAAATGACTGAGCGACCAAATTCAACTGAGAGACCGGCGACTGAAAATCGCCTGCTTATATACCCTTTTTGGTGTGATCTTCTCCACCAATCAGAGACGGTCATTCATCGCGTTTTACATTGTATACGCGATACTGGGATCACTAACAGTCAGAGCAATATCTATAATATACAGTTTGCATCATCGTCGGTGCGCGCTGACGGAACCGGCGGAAATGTAAACTGATATTTTCGAATCTCAGTCCTAAGTAAACTATAGATTAATTTTTGTGTGTGTCCGAGGCTAAAATTTCTTTTTCAACATATTAAACTATATTTTCATAATCATGACTACATTCTGGTAAAAAATATTAAACTAGTAAAGAAATTGAATCGAGTATTAATCAACATTAGGAACTTTTAAATTCTTGTGGAATATGCGTTTTCGTCCAGTGACATAAAAAAAAGATTTTTATTCTTTTATTAAGTGTGTGCATTGTAAAATGAACTTTGGTGCTTGCAACGTTTAATGCATCCTTGTCGCTCGGAGATGCAATAAACGTCCCGTTAACGATGGCAACTTAGGCGACAGCGTCATTCCGTTCTTGAACGATGGTGGTGCGGTGTCATAGATCGCCAAAGCAGGCAAACACTTTCGCGAAAACTTAACCAAAACTTAAAGGGAAGTGCTGGATAACTTGTGTTAATCGGATTATACCGATACGAGGCAGTGAAAGCTTCCGGTATGCAACAACTATTTCGAAACTTCGTAATATGTACTTGCATTATTCTGGTACGAAAATGATACACAAAGAATAACATTGTTTCACAGCAAGTAAACCTGCCCGAGTTTATGCATTGCGATCAACATATTCGTTGCAGTCTCCTTTTAATTACATTACGTCTGGTTGGAAATAATTTCTGTTTCAACATATTGATTTTATTGTCAACAAAATAGCCAGCAATTACACCTCAATTAATTACGTATTCGTCACAATTTCCAATGGCGTATTGATGTTTATCTGATAAGATAAACACATCGTTGCAATTTGTTCTCCTGGAATGGAATTTATCCATTAATTTACCAAGTACTTATTTTCCTGCCAATTAATCACGTATAGAATATCTTTGAAAATTGTTAATCTCTAACAAATAATGATTTCAAACGTTATATTATTATTGATACTATTAACTACACTGCGAATTTGTTACATTTTTATCAAAAATTGAATAAGGGAGACGAAGACATTAAAAGAATTTAAGGACATTGTTATATCATGTTAAATTTGCTGAAATTATTAAGAGAGGAAATACATTTTTCTTAACTTTCGATTGTGACAATTAATTTACACAATTTATGTATTGCATAATAATCCACAGTATAATTACAAGAGATTATCTCCAAGCCACTCGTCGAATATTCATTCTGTTTATCTGACCATAGATCCTCCTGTACCACTTATCTTATCGCTACTCGCTGTATTCCATTTGCCGACCATACACTATCCCCGTTCTACTCGATTACCAATATGCTGCCCTAGTCTGCGTTTCCGACCACATACTGATCCACTCTACTGCTTACTGATAGGCCTTAATCCTCCATACGCTGTGCCTAGAAGATATTCAGGAAACTTTATATGTTGTCAGATGATGTACACTACAACATAAATAATTTTTCTCTCCAAATACTTTTCCCTATGAATTGAGTCAAGTGAAAGAGAATTACCTATTCTCCGAGACACGGTACAAAATTAGTGACCCTTTGGCGGCTCTAGAAATGACGGTGTTGTTGGAGGAAAAGGAGGGGAGAGCGTTTCGTCCGGGACCCACTAGAGGACACGTCGGTAAGGCTATTTTAGCGGCTATTCTATTCTTTGCCTTGGATGTGGGATGTCGGAAGGACGGACGAAGTTTGTATTAGGGTGTCCCATAAGTTTTTGGTTATTGGGGCTGTTCGGATAAATAATTGTTGCGTGCGGTGTAACTACTAACTTTATTAGACAAATCGCGCAGAGTCACTTCGGGCAGCGTATCGTCGTAGTAAGAGTAACGGCGTTGCGTGTACCACAAGCTTACAAGTCTTTTTCCGTCCGAGATATATCAGCGCGAGCGTCTAACTACCGCTCTTTTTATACTAGTATGTTTGCCCCCGGCAAGGGCTCTGGACACCTCCTGATTGGTTGACCCGCGAATGGGTTTTCCCAATCAGCGTTGTCCATTTCCTTCTCACCGCCTTGTCCCTTACGCCCTGAGCGCGTCCTGTTTTGGGACCGCGTGGTGATCGGAGTGGGTGCGTTTTTTGTGATGTAACGGCCGGGGTTTTCCTCGGGGCTGTTGCGCTCGGACGTCCGGCGTTCGGGTCCGTTTTGCGTGCCCTTCGGAATTTTCAGTTATTTATGACGGTCTCGTTGACTATCGAGAATTAGGTCAAAAACTCTACTGACTGATTGCCATCTGGACAGAAAACAGCTCACGCAAAAATAGCCTTTTCGAAGGAGAATCATAAATACGCTAGTCGTTTGCACGAGAAATAAATCTTTTTTCTGTGCGCCGACTGGTCGCTACAAGTTCTTTCCTTTTTTCTGATGCGAAATGATTACACGATATTTGTTGTTTAAAGTTGATTTATCGAGTTATATATGAACTGTTATGCTCTATTACCTTCTTCCATCTTTCAGGAAACCTCATTGTGCCGTCTTTACAAGATTGTTGAGGCTTATTTGCAAAATATTGATGAAGGTGCGTTTTTATTTCGCTTACGAATTTAAACCGTTCCTCACGGAGAGAATTTTTTAACGAGAAGAACAAGTAATAATCGGATGGAGCAATGTCTGGAGAGTACGGAGGATGAGGTAGAACGTCTCAATCAAACTGCAATAATTTTTGTCTTACGACCAACGCAACATGTTGTTTTGCGTTGTCGTGATGAAAATTTGACGGTGTGGAACTTCGAATCGATTCACATATTCCATCTTGATTAAATGCTTATGTACCGTTGTTCTGGGTATGTTAGTGGCATCCGCTATCTCGCGCACACTATATCGCAGATTTTCAGCGAGCATATCTTTGATAAGGTCCGCATCCGCCATTGTTGGACGGCCGCTGCGGTCTTCAGCTTTCAAATCATAATTGCCAGCTCTAAATCTCTCAAACCAATTGCGGACTGTCCTAATAGTCGTAGAACCATCACCGTAAACGGTACAAATCTCGTTTGCAGTTCACTTCGCCCTATCATTTTTTTTAAAGCAATGAAGCATAACATGCCGCAAATGCTTCTTTTAGCTATCCATATTGAACGGCGTAGAAAAATTTTTATAAGGAACTTTGTCACCAACGAAACGTACTCTGAAAGAGCTCTGGGATGACTGAAACCGATACCCTAAACAGCCAAGAGGTAAGACTGCGTGTTTATATAAACACAGCCAGTTAGATTCATTAACCCCTAGGCTACTGTGGGCGCCCATACGCGCTTAGGAATTTTGCGTTTGTGACACTCAGAGCACCTATAGGCGCTCGATGCAGTTTCGTTTTCTGACACGGAGGGCGCCTATAGACGCCTAGAAAATTTTATCGATATTTATTTCGATAGATCTTATCTCAGTTGGACGAGAAACAAGTTTTACATTAATATTAAATTTGTAACATTTATAGTAATTCGATTCAGAGAAATAAATAATATTGTTTCAATGTAGCGAAATTTAGTTTTTTAAATATTGAAATATGTTTTCACAAAAATGCATCCCTATCCAAAAGATCGCCGTGCTCGGCGTACATCGTAACTCAATTTCTGCCGTATGGTACGGCCGACGCGTCTCAAAGTCTGCCGTATCAAGGGGTTAATAGCGTGGCGCGAAGAGAACTTATGGAACACCCTAATATATTGAGGTTGTTGAAATTTTAGCCTCGAACAAAAATTAATCTATAGTTTACTTAGTACTAAGATACTAAGATATCGGTTTACATTTTCGTCGGTTCCGTCAGCGGGCAACGACGGTGATGTAAACTGTATACTACTGTGATCAAAAAGTAAGGTGAATTTGTTTATAAAATGTAAATTCTTTATTTATTCTTCCAAATCAATTTCATCCCCTTCAAAGTAATCCCCGTCCGATAAAACGCACTGTTTCCGACGCTTTTTCCAGTCCTCGAAACAGTCGGAATAGTCTTTTTCCGGTATAGCCTTCAAGACCTTCTTCGATTCGGTTTTTATCTCCTCAATCGTGTCAAAACGGCGTCCCCGCATTGGCTTTTTGAGTTTGCTGAATAACAAGAAGTCGCACGGAGCCAAATCAGGCGAATACGGTGGTTGCGGAACGATATGAGTCGAGTTTTTGGCAAAAAAGTCGCGAAGAACCAATGCAGTATGACATGACACCAATCGAGACTTGACGCGTTTGAGACACAAAACATCCTTCAAAATGGTTTGGACTGAGCCAAATGATATTCCAACACTATCAGCGAGGTCTCTCATTGTCAGTCGACGATTTTCAAGCACCAAATCTTCGATTTTTTTGGACGTGGCCCTCGTCGGTAGACGTTGATGGCGTTCTCGGCCCGCTTTGAACTCGTTGTACCACTTATAAACGTTTTTTTGTGCCATAGTTTGATCACCAAAGGCCTTCCGCAACATTTTCAACGTGTCCGCACAAGAATATTCGTTCCGCAAACAAAATTTGATGCAAGTTCTTTGCTCAACAAAATCACCCATTGTAAAAATTGAAAAATTCACTTTTGGTCGTTTACTAAAACACGTGTAACTCGGAGATAATTAAACCTTTTAACAAACAGACGCTTGGCAATTGTTATAGACAGTCCTACCAACCTAGGAAAAAAACAATTGCCTGCCTTCCTAATGTCCGGGAGTTTTAAATGACAATTTCACCTTACTTTTTGATCACAGTAGTATAATAGATACCGCGATACATCATCACCGGTACCATTAGATACACATCGTGCCCTGACTGTTTGGGGATCCCAGCGTCACGTATACAATGTGAAACGCGACAAATAAACGTCTCTGATTGGTGGATAAGACGAACCCAAAAAGGGTATAAAAGAAGCGTTTTTTCTTACCGGACTCTCAGTAGAGTTTGGTCGCTCGATCGTTTTCGCCCATATACCTTCTCTCAACAAAGGAATAAAATAAAGTCTTTTTAAGAAAAGAATTAGAATCATATTCATTTTCATTCCATAATCCCAACAGAGGTGGATCGGTTACTTGTGGGAAACGAGGATCCATCTGCTGGCGAGTCTGGAGGTAGCTGCCACAATATGGCATTATGCCGGCAGTACGAAGGAACAAACGCGAAGAACAAACTGCACCGGGAAGATGTCGTCTGTAGCCTCGGTAACGTCCACAAATCGATAAACGGGACAATGATAAACACCGGCCATCGACGAAATTTATTTCCAACTCAGGAGGAGTTTATTTCAATGGAAAGGTGAGCGACGAGCATCGTCCCGGGACAGCAGAGTTCGCTGATAAGGCAAACCGGCCACGTCAGGTCGGTTCTTCCCGCGGCTGTCTCTGTCTATACCAGCAAACCTACCGGTTGCTTTCATCGCGGTCGCGCGCAACTGTAGCGAACATAACTACAAGTTAAAGCACCGTCTAATTAAGTGCGGAAATTACGAGCACGTACGCGAACTCGCAGGAATTAGCCGGACCACGCGTCGCACCGATCCAGCCTGCGGAACACGTGAAACTCGGAACAGACGACCAGTTGCAGACGTACAAGTGCAAGTGCAATCTGCGGTAGATTGCGTTAAAAACATACCATGTAACTTGGGATGTAAGGCTTCTTGTTACTTTGAATTCTATTCGGACTGGAACAAGTATCCCTGGCAGAAAATATTTGTCCGAAATCGTGCATGTTGTTGTTACACAAACAACTTGAACGTTAATTCAAAACGAAACATAATATTGCATATTCTATCAGACAAGTATATATATTGTTTACAACAAATAATAAGACTACGAATGCTTTTGACTTCCTATCGAATAGAACATAATATGACGTCTGTCGTTATGTGAAAATTGTAAAACAATTTAAGGAGTCACGACGATACAGTAGAATCATTTTTAATACTTCGGAGACGATAAGGATGACAATAGAGGTTGCCAAAAGATTTTCCAAAACAATTCAGAATGATTGAACCGTTCCTGAAATCTATGTAAAATTGTCTCATTTTGTGGCTTATAAAAAGGCAAGCATATTCGTATTTACGAAGATTTGTCATTAATACTAGATTTACGGAGTACAAAAAACAACTGTTTTACATTAGTTTATAGAAGTAACAATAAGACATTAATTCTGATTTTTAACAAGGGTTATTGTAACATTTGCCGTAAGTAACATATAAATTCAATAAATAACTCATAAATGTATCTTCACGGTTTGAATAATCGTAAATTAAAATACCCGTCATTTTGATGGGTTCCGTAAATCTAGTGTTAAAATGGCCTTTACCATTTAATAGCCGCACGTCTACGCAGTCAAACGTTGCCTGCAATATTTATGTAAATTCATGAAATAATTCAACATGTGCGAACATACACATAAAACATTAAAAAACAACAATAACAACACATTTAATACACTAAATTTAATATTTTTCCTTTGTGTGATAATTATTAAAGCAATTATCTACATAATTATTAAAGTATCAGTGACAAAATTTTCTACACTAAACATATCAGTAATTATTAACGCTAGACGCTTAAGTTGTTCAGCCAAATACATTCAGGATATACGCAACACAAAAAGTGATCAAAATATAATTTCTCTCATCTATAACAATTACAAGTGATCCAAATGGAATTCGTCTCTCCGACGACAGTTATGAACAATTGAAATAAATGTTCATCGCCGACATCTCGAACTTTCGCGACTAATCGAAACAAATTTCTCCCATAAATCCAGATTAACTAGAAATTAATAAAAATGAAATCTGGCACCGTAATTAAGCATTCCGTTATCCCGACATCCATGTCACTGATTAGCCCGAATAATCGAGATTCTACCGTGTAGCTTGAGTGGCGGCCATTAGCCGGTACTCCCGAAGGTTAACAAAAGAATCCGTAATCGAGATCGAGCGCAATAACCACGATGATCCGAGTTCTTGCATTCGTGGAACCGGTGAATTAATTAGAAACTAGTCCTGCGATCAGCGGAACGAAGGTATAGGCAGCGGCTGTATAACGGCGGGAACGATGCGGCTCTCCTCTTGAAATTCCTAATTAATCCGCGATACGCGTATCCCTGATCGCAAAGCCTTATCGCGAACGAAAGCCGCTTGTACATTGTTAATGCCGATCGATGACTACGATTCCCATGGATCCGGCGTCGTGCAGCCATTCATCCGTTGGAGCCTATAGCGAGACAAGCGGTCGTTCGTTTGGAAAATGTGTGCTCGGGATTTCGCGGTGATGTGCCGGGTATCTCGAATAAGCCAGGTAGACGCCGGAGAGTGCTGCCTACACCTCTTCGTGTACCTGGTTTCATCGGCCATCGGCACGGACTACGGATCAACCGTGTTGCGAAGCTACTCGACCGATCGCCCAGCCCCGCTCGACGACCATAGACACCACCCCTGCGTGTCTCATCCCCACTCGGAGTCACTCTATTAATTGAAACAGCTGTCGGTGCACCGGTTTCTCTTTTGTTCTCCAGCTCTCATATTCCTTTGTCATTGTATCATCGTCCAGACTATCCGATTTCTGAATTATCGGGAACCGATTTTCGCAGATTACGCGAGCGGCGAGATCCGCGTGTTGCGTTCACACCTCCGCGCGCTTCGTTTTACCGTAGACGTTTCTCGTGTACGCATTTCGGAACGCGCAGATGGCGGGATTATTGCGCGCTAATTGTGTTGCACCGGGGATTGTTGCGTCGGCCCTTGTTACAATTTTCATATTTTACACGCTCGTTCTCCACTAGCGAAAAGCATTACCTGGTACGCTCCTGTTCAGTGCCGTCGCGCGAGTTTTTGTTACCGAAATCTAATTTTTGTCGGTTTGCGCTATTTTTCCAGTTCGAGTTATTTTTTAAACTGTAACATTTAACACGTTGACTGCCACGCGTATTTACAACAAAATCTCCTACAGGCCACCCGTGCCGCTATAGGAAGCGTGCGCTGTTAATTCATGTCTGTTTCTGTTCCTGCATGAACAGTTGGAATCTTTGCCGAGTACCGAATGGTATAACTTGAAATCTCTGCCCTTATTTTTTTTCAATAATGAAAAGAGATCGGATTGCCCGGAAGGAGAAGCATAAATAGAATTACATCGTCAGATTCTGATTCGGATACTGATAAATACAATCTTAGTGATAATGAATGTTATGAAGATACTATTGACGAGATTTTATGAGAATTGGTCATGGAAGAAGAAAGAAATGTTGATGATACTGAGGAAGCTACAGTTCAAATAAAAGATACGAAATGGACCGATCAGAGGCACGAGCATATCTGAAAAAACAAACAACTTCTTGTCCAAGCTGTCCTGATCAACCTCAACTTTGCAGAGAATGTTTTAATGTTATACACTGCGAATCGTTTTTTTAATAAACCATTTTTATAAGAATTCAATAGTTTCATTACCTTCTGTAAAATATTTGTCCAAATATTTTCGGAAATCCTTTGTAAGTAGTCAAATCAGCGTCACCCGAATGATGAGAACTTTTGCTGTCACCCGAATACGGGTGACGCGGCAGTCAACGTGTTAAAAGTGACAGTACTCTGATTAATAACAACTGAAAGAGGTGTCGAATTTAAAATATCAATTGCAATTTCGTACGAGAGTCTGTTACAAAAATAAAATGCGTGTTGCTTCGTGCTGGTTTTTTTACTTCAATAAGAAAATTGCACATTTTGGTCATTTCCAGTTACTTGCTCGTAATTCGCAAATCGGAAATGATATCGAGAACACATGTTCAAGAGAAACTCCCCAATACAGGGCGTCCCAAAATTATTGTACAAGCGAAAGTGAAATAACTTTTTCCTTTATAAAAATGTTCCCCGAGGCATCGTTTATGAGTTATTAACGAAAAATAGTGACCAATGGGAGGCGAGATTAGCTGGCGGTAGACGGCCGAGCCAATGAGCTGAACTGGGCTTCGTCCGCTGAATGGCTCTGCCGCTTCGCGCCAGCCGAGCTCGCCACTCATTGGTCACTGTTTTTCGTTAATAACTCGTTGACGATGCCTCGGGGAAAATTTTTGTAAAGAAAAATATTACTTCAAATGATCTCAGGAACTCCTTATTTCCCTGAAATACCATAATTTTGGGACACCCTGTATATCGCGTATTATGTGGAATAACATTACCACACCTTTTACACTTTGTAATAATCTGTCGATTTGATTGAGTGTTCGCTCATTGGTCGTTCGCCTCATTTTCCACTAAATCTTAAATTCTACAACTAGTAAAAAACGCTAGAATTTTGTCCAGAGATATATGCACTCACTATTGGTCGGAGAATTAAATAATTTTAACAAACAGCTTCTTTTAACTAACAAGCTTTTATCGGATAACCTTGGGACTGTGTGTAATTCGCCCCAAAAAATTTCTCTAATTTCAAGCAATATTTAAAACCTATTTAATATTTATTGCCGATAAATTTATACACAAAGTGGAAGCGACTTTTAGTATATCGTATCAAGTTCGCGGTACCAGGATACGGTGTAGTTAGATTAGCTTCCAATGGAGAGGTAATAAACTCTATCGTGTGTTGGAACCGGCCCAGCTCCGCCTTTTATTCGACTGTCTAACGTTCCGCCGTGCGACAGCTAATCGAAACACCGTTTCCCAGTTTCAGTACCCCCAGTCGTTCTCCACATTTTACATTCCTTTGCTGCCGTGTCTCTGTTATTCAATTTGTGAATTATCCAGATACGATTAGCGTTTTCGAAAACTACCACTCTTACAACTTTCTTGCATTTCTCCACAGTACGCGGCGAAATGCGAGGCAAACATTTTAAGTCTGACGAGTCTTCGAATTGAACAGCGAATACGGTTAATTAATACATTTATGCAGTATTGATATTTCGTCCATATTTCTTGATTAATTTTATAATTCGACCTGTTGAAACGCGAGAGGACAGTTTCGCAGCACTCGATTCACGGACATGATCGCAATCTCGACGAAAACGTCTCGCAGCGATCGTAATTTACCCTTCGCCGTTCTCGTTGCGCCCAGATAATTGCCAATTAACGTATTCATAATCATGCTGCTCGCGAATCGACAAGAAACCGCGCGAAAAATAAAACTGCTAGTGAACGTTACTCGTTTCATGAGATATGATAAATTTCTATAAACTGCCGCGCTTATGGATATTTATTTCCGCGAAAATTAATATTTATTTCTGACAGTGATTCGCGTTTTTTTGGGAAGCGGCACGGCAATATCTGATATATCGTCGCGTAAATAAATGCCTGTTATAAGTAAATATTAATAATAATATTTGATATATTAGGGAGCAGTACATATACATAATTCGAATCATTATCTCGATTTTCAGATGTCAATCCTACAATTCCTCCTTTTGTTGGTTATATTCACCTTTCCTGAAAAATCAAATATACTCTTTTGCAAATCGAATTCATTTTGTAAGCGTCTCGAGAGCGAAACAATATAAATGTAACTTCAAATATTTCTTGCAAATTGCTGCAGAGATCATTGTAGAATCTGAATGAGCACAATCGAATGAAATACAGTTAATTTTCAACAGTGTAAGTCTTTGTGAGATCCAGGAACTGTGCATGAATTTCTTGGTCCGACAAGGTCGATTCAAACTTGTTGAAAAAATAAATTCTGTGGAAAAGATATTTTTCGTGGATGTTAATAAATAAGTATTTTAAGTTCATTGTGACGTACATACAATAAAACTAAAAATTTCAGGACAGCAAACTTACGTTGGACTTTATTTCTATTAAAATAGTTTAAGTAAACAAAGTAGGAGGTCATGCTGAAAAGTCAATTTGATCTGCGAAAGGATGAATTTGACTTGCAAAAGACGGAATATTATTTGCAATAGGATGACTATTGCAAACCAATTAAAATATTATTGGTTATTATTGTATTATATTAAAATATTATTGGCTATTATTATATTATATTAAAATATTATTGGCTATTATTATATTATATTAAAATATTATTGGCTATTATTATATTATATTAAAATATTATTGGCTATTATTATATTATATTAAAATATTATTGGCTATTGGTTATATTATTAATTATTATTATGTTATAGGTTATATATTATATAACCTATTGCACCAAAAACCTATTATAGGATGACTATTTATAAAACGGTAAATTTGATTTAAAAAAAAAACGTGAATTTGATTCGAAAAATGCTAAAAAGGTTTTACCGTTATCATTTTAATATAACATAATCACTTGTATATATTGCGGAGCAAGATGTACTCAATTGAATCGTCAATAAAACGCTTAGTTAGCAAAGCCAGGCGTGCTTAGAGTTTAGAGGAACAGTAGAAATTAATTTCGCATTTTCGTTTGGAACTTTCGTGTCTAATCGAACCTCCATAATTGAACACCCGAGTGGTGCCGCACGTATCAAACTGCTCGTTACGATAGTCCAGTCTCGAAGTGGTCAATTGTAATATCATTTTGAAATTCTAGTAAGAAAATAATGCGTGTGAATAGAATGATTCAGTTTCCGTCACGAGCACCCAATTCTAACGAGGATTCCGTGTTCGAGTACCAGTCGGATTTCACCAGTAGATGCAACGATCGCGCACTCATACAGATTTTTCTATTACAGGAGGGCTCATGGATGAACGCACGATGGACATATGAATCGAAGCCATCATGGTTGAACTCGAATTGATCCTGCTGCTGCTGGCATCATCGCGCTACCTCGTCCATCCGATCGGTGAGCCGAGCTTTCATTTAACGAATGCGCGTACTCAAAGAAAAATTTACGCCACGGACCATTTCTTTTCTTTTTTTTTCTTTTTTTTTCTTTTTTTTGAAGTGGCCCTACGTAGAAACTGCCGCTTTCAAAAGCCGACGTGGATTTTCGAAATCTTCGTAATATCGACGATTATTCTTTTCATAACTTTGCTGGAATTACTGAAATATCACAAAAGCGTTTCGATTGCTTGACAATTTTGACATAATCTTGACATAATCATTTTCACTCGAATGATGACTCTCTCTCTCACTCTCTCTCTCTCTCTCTCTTTCCTCTCTCTCTCTCTCTCTCTCCTCTCTCTATCGTTGTATCGTGTTCTAAAATAATTTTTACGCTATCAAATTTATTGTGAATCGCAAGACTCGATTTCATGTGGATAAAATGCGCTAAGTCATATAAAATGGAAATATTTCAAGTTAGAGAAACTATTTTGGATTTAGAGTTAACTCTTTTTTTTGGAGGGAACACAGCACTTCAGAAAATAAAATAGATCCATGTTGCACAGAAATTTTATCGTATTTTAAATTAAACAAAATTGATATATTTTTATTAACAAAGGAATCGCATGATATAAAAACATAAAAAATAATAATAATTCAATTCAATTTGTTTTGTTACTACAAAATAGGTTAACGAATGCACGTGAAGCTATTGCAATATTTCAAAGTGGGTCTAAAAATGTCCCACCATGCATTATCGTGCATAAAAAAATGGAACATTTTTAATCCCACTGTGCCCCAAAAAGTTAAAATGGCTAGCAGTGCAAAGGAGTAAATATTATATGTCAGGCGTTCGCTCGTGGATATCAGTTATTGAGAGGAAATTTCAATTGCGTTAATTGTTAATGTCACCGAGATTTCATCGATTTCGTTACCGTTACAAGTTCGAAACGGAAGCATCCGCGTAGCTCGAGGACTATGTTCTCCAGCAGCCCCATAGCGACGAGGCTTTTCTCCCTATCTGATACTCCTCATCTTGATAACAGTTAATATCGAAAACTTGGCGGAAACTTGGAACAGCAGGCCGCAATCTCTATCGTCCGATCATAGTCGCGTGACACGTGGTACTACATCGTTTGATGAGCCTTATCGTTTTCCTCATTCTACAGTTGTACAGATGCTCCATAATTTATGTTGCGTGACTGTCTAACTACTTAACCAACACTACTGTCGTTATACATTCAGTATAGAATCAACATTCGGTCAAAAATATCTAAATAAAATCTTATAGCTACGAGATTGTCAACAAAACATAACTCCTTGCACGATGATTTCTTACACAATTTTTCTAACCTAGCCAGACAATTTTCGTTTCTACAGTTCTAGATTTTAATAACGAAGAATTCAAATTCTGTTTCGACTTAAAAGAAATTCAAATCATTAATAGGTGTGAAATCATCAAAAGTTTGAGTCGTTGTTAGAACATAAACGGTTAATTTCTGTTTTACTTTTACCATAAGAAATCTTCCAGTTAATAAAAGAAATTCATCTTTTCGACACCCATAAAATTTCCATAGAATGATTAAACTTTATTGCATATCAAGAAGGAATTCAGATTTGGAATAGATGTGTACCATTTTGGTCCACGTCTGTGCCAATCTAAAACAGTGCATTTAAACGTAGTTCTCTGGCTCACTGTTTCGAACACCGCTTCAAGTTCAATTAACCCGAGAGGAGAAATGAAGATAAGACTCTCACTTCGTTTCATTTATTATAACTGAAAAGAACCGAGGAGAAATTGCTTAATCCGAAGCAAGCTGTCCGGCAAACTGGCACAAACTCAAAGCAATGTCCCGAGTCATGCATCGCCCATTTAAAAAAGATGCAAAGTCTTAAAGTGCGAGACCGGCTGGCAAGTATACGACGCCGCGTCAAGCAGGTTCAACAGAGATAAAGCTAAGAAAGTAGCTAAAAGGCTCCGGACAAAGAAAGCTGATAAAACGAGGCAACCGGCGCAGGGCCGCGAAGTCACGAAACTTTTCAATTTTAATCGGATAGTCTGAGAACGAGCGATCAATCTCGGAAAACTGATGGCCGAGAGGAATAATTTCTATCGCGGCCACGAATAAAACTCCAATTCAGCGAAACGACGGGGAGTTCCCCTTTTACGCTAAACATCCGCGGGCCGATCCCGAGATACGTCACTTACGAGCGGCTTGAACCGCCAAGAATCGCCGGTTTCCCTGGTGGTTACCCGCTAGCAGCGGGAAGCCGCCTAAAGGAACAGGCCTTAATCACGAAGAAGAGGAATGGACGAGGAAGACTTACCCCCGGAGGTGGTCGGCTATCTTCATCCAGAGGAAACACTAGCGGCACCGTCGTGGAACTTTCTCAATTAGTGCTCGAGCCCGATCGACCAGGAGCTCATTCGTATTCACGATGAACCTGGGACCCTAGATGGAGTAGACCGATAGGCCGGCTGTGTCTTCCGCTCTCTCTTCCCTCTGTCGCCCTATTCTCCCCCATCTCTCTCGCGCTTTCTCCATCCCTCTCCGAACACTTTCTCCCGTTACCCTTCTCTTTCGCTCGGCTAGGATCAATCCTCCTTTGCTTGACTTTCTTCTCGGCGAATTCTGTCGTGGACAAAGAGGGACGTCACCGTCTAAAAGAGCCGAAGGGGCGGAACCAGGGGACCGTCTAGATTCGCAGCTTTTAATTACTGTCGTTCGTTTGAATCAGTGAGCGGTCGATCGTCGATGTCCTTGTCGAATCGTTGCGGATGGTGGCTCGTGCGCCTGCAACCGGAAAGGTCTGCGTTAGTTCTCCTAAAAGTTCGAAGGTTCTCGGAACATTAATTGCCGAAGAATAACGCGCGCGCGGAAGTTCGGGTGAATTCGAACTGCGTTACATTTGTTTTCGATGGATTAGTTGGACTATATTTTTGTATATTAACCCCTTGCCGTACCATTATCTTCACAGTAACAATGATTGGAATTTTTTTGATTTTAATCATTTCTTAGAAGGAGAATATTATTTGTATTTATCGTGTTCCGACATATTTACTTGAAGGATTAACACGTTGACTGCCACGCGTATTTACAACAAAATTCTACAGGCCACCCGTGCCGCTGTAGGAAGCGTGCGCTGTTAATTCATGTCTGTTTCTGTTTCTGCATGAACAGCTGGAATCTTTGCCGAGTACCGAATGATATAACTTAAAATCTCTGCCCTTATTTTTTTCAATAATGAAAAGAGATCGGATTGCCCGGAAGGAGAAGCATAAATAAAATTACATCGTCAGATTCTGATTTGGATACTGATAAATATAATCTTAGTGATAATAAATGTTATGAAGATACTATTGACGAGATTTTACAAGAATTGGTCATGGAAGAAGAAAGAAATATTGATGATACTGAGGAAGCTACAGTTCAAATAAAAGATACGAAATGGACCGATCAGAGGCACGAGCATATCTGAAAAAACAAACAACTTTTTGTCCAAGCTGTCCTGATCAACCTCAACTTTGCAGAGAATGTTTTAATGTTATACACTGCGAATAATTTTTTTAATAAACCATTTTTATAAGAATTCCATCGTTTCATTACCTCCTGTAGAATATTTGTCGAAATATTTTCGGAAATCCTTTGTAAGTAGTAAAATCAGCGTCACCCGAATTACGGGTGACGTGGCCTGATGAGAACTTTTGCTGTCACCCGAATACGGGTGACGTGGTCTGATGAGAACTTTTGCTGTCACCCGAATACGGGTGACGCGGCAGTCAACGTGTTAAATATTGATGATGAGAGAACTGAATTTGATTCCGACTTAAAAGAATGGAATAACATTTATAATTGACAGGCCATTGCTAGACATCTTCATCACGAGTCACACTCGTCAATGTACGGCGAGGGGTTAATCTCCATAATGATGTTTCTGAAGAAATCATTTGTTGGATGACACCAATTGTAAGCTTTCTGTAGTATTTCACGAGGATCTTCTTGAGGAAATGCGAACAGATTAGGTGTTACGAACTTGTGACAGGTAAAGGATATGAACCTGAATTGATTAGTGAATTAGTGAATTAAACGGCATTGTTGCATATTCGAGGATAATTTACCGAATCTTATACCAATAGTTCTGATGCGGAAAAGAAGTATAAAACTACTCAATACCATCAAAAAATGTTTGGGCAACTACAAACGAACAGCAAAAGTTATGTCATACTTAGAAGAAAGCAAATTGTTCAGCGAAATTATATAATAACTTAAAAAGCCTAGATTAACACTTTGACGGCCGTTGTCGCGTTAATCGTTAAAAATTTGTCTAAAAGCATAAAGGCTTCATTCATATTTTTAATTGTCAAAGTTTTAACCTCTTGATCGGAACAACATTGTAATCCGATGGCTATAGTCTGATGTCCCCTGAGAGGGGGCATCCAATTACAATGTAGCCTGCTCGACTCACGATGTCCGCTGAGCGGAAACATTCGACCGCAAAAGCTTACAAAGTTGAATTTTTAAAAATGTGCGAAGTAGCGAATTGTGCGAAAGTAGAATGTGCGAAAGTCGAGAGGGCCGCCTGTACAATGTCAATGCCGCTTACACGATGAAATCTGGGCGTCGCATATTTCCGTCCTATCTCATCTACAATTAAGCGCAGCGAGTGTAAGGTAAACAGTGCCGTGGGAGCTTGAGGGACAATCCGCGCTCGGCTTTTATTACGCCGTAACTGTCACCATTAATGCTTATAAACCTTTAGCATCCGGCTAACAACAGATTTCTGATATACTAGCAAGCCAGACCGAGCCGACGTCCGGGAGTAGATACAAGCGGTAAAATATGTCGGGGCCGAACCGGCGCGAAATACGCTTAACGAAGATAAAGGTATCGCTTGTCTCGGAACAAGTTGTGCTACCTGGCTAAGAAGCAGGGCTTATTCTTCGCTGTAACGACGTAGATAAATCTTGTGAAATTATTTCCCGGGCAAAGCACGTTAACGGGGAGCAACCGGTTTTTGTCGAGTTTTCAAGCCGGACGAAATAAAAGGAGCGTGGCTCTCCCGATGGGGTGTCGACAACCAACGCAAAGCGAAGCTCTCCGAAACACGCGAGAAATAAGGCGGGGGTTGCGGAGCAGACGACCGGAAACTTTCTTCCTCTTTGATTCATCCCGGCTCGCGAAAATTTTCCCTCGTCGCGCCGCTTCTGGATTCATTCTCTTCCATTATGTCGAAACTTAGGAATTAATGGAGAAATCAGAATTAATAGAAGAGGACGTTTGAAGTTCATAAGAGTGGACTAATGAAACTATCCGAGGGGATTTGAAACGAGTTGCTCGTGAAGCAGGATACCCAAACTTCTGTATTTTGTATTTTGCGTTTTAAATTTTGTATTTTGTATTTTGCATTTTGCGTTTTGCACTTTGCACTTTGCACTCTGCACTCTACACTCTGCAATTTGAACTCTGCACTCTGCAATATGCACTCTGCACTCTGCAATTTGCACTCTGCACTCTGCAATTTGCACTCTGCAATTTGCACTCTGCACTCTGCAATTTGCACTCTGCACTCTGCACTTTGCACTCTGCACTTTGCAGTGTGCGCTTTGCGCTTTGCACTTTGCACTTTGCCCTCTGCACTTTGCACTCTGCACTCTGCACTCTGCACACTGCACTTTGCAATTTGCGCTTTGTACTTTGCACTTTGCACTTTGCACTTTGCACTCTGCTCTCAGAACTCTGCACTCTGCAATTTGCACTCTGAACTTTGCAATTTGCACTCTGCACTTTGCAATTTGCACTGTGCACTTTGCACTCTGCAATTTGCACTCTGCACTTTGCAATATGTGATTTGCGCTTTGCACTCTGCACTCTGCACTTTGCAATATGCGCTTTGCACTTTGCACTCTGCACTTTGCAATATGCGCTTTGCACTTTGCACTCTGCACTTTGCACTCTGCACTTTGCACTCTGCACTCTGCACTTTGCACTCTGCACTCTGCACTCTGCACTCTGCACTCTGCACTCTGCACTCTGCACTTTACACTTTGCATTTTGTATTTTGTATTTTGTTGACGCGAATAAACGCCACTCACTTTTATTTTAAATGCTTCGCATAAATAGCGTTTTTCCCTGTTCTTTATTTTCACATTTCTCTCGATCGAAGATAGTATTTCAGCCTATCCATGTGAAATAAATAAATTGCATTGGTAGTTCACCATATCATTAGTTATGATCCATCCTAAATTCAGCAGAATAGTTACCGCAGGAGATCAGATTTCAACCAAATCGAGTTATTTGGAATATGGCTATAATACACAAATCTGCATAAACGTGCACAGTTGTACGAACAGCAACAACACACGATAACGTGTGTTTGGCAACGCGTGTTCTCATTTAAAAAATGTTATTTTCCTGGAACGGCAGCTCTCCTTGAACCATTAAACATTTTTGTGCAACACATTTTTAATTGCAACCAGGAAAGAGTTACGACTTATTCCGGTCGCGTACAATACCCTGTACAATCTGGAACGCAATAATTATCCCGTGTGACCATGCTTCACCTCTGCAGCACTTTCTCAATTCTCTTTGGATAAAGCTTCCCTGGTGTTTCTTTAAACCGTGGAAGATAAATTAACGATAAATTTTCACCTATCTAGCGAAGCAATCCTAACGTGAATTTTCAATAGCGATGTTAACAATACTTCGTGCATGCTGAGATAATTAATTTTTACAAACTGAAGTTCGACGATATTTTCTGATCTTGAAAGTAACCGTCAGAATGATATTCGCTACGATTTCTTCCTCAGCTACGTTGATCAACGCTTGTTTTTGTCACCAATAAATTTCTATGTGAAACAGATCATAAATGATCTATTAAATTAATTAAGTCTTAATTCAAAGTCTTTTTTCCTGTAAATACACATATATAAATTATATTTATATTTAAATATAAATATTTAAATATATTATATTTTTGTCACCAATAAATACTTATGTGAAACAGGTCATAAATGATCTATTAAATTAATTAAGTCTTAATTCAAAGTCTTTTTTCCTGTAAATACACATATATAAATTATATTTATATTTAAATATAAATATTTAAATATATTATATTTTTGTCACCAATAAATACTTATGTGAAACAGGTCATAAGTCTTAATTCAAAGTCTTTTTTCCTGTAAATACACATATATAAATTATATTTATATTTAAATATAAATATTTAAATATATTATATTTTTGTCACCAATAAATTCTTATGTGAAACAGATCATAAATGATCTGTTAAGTTAATTAAGTCTTAATTCAAAGTCTTTTTTTCCTATAAATACACATATATAAATATAAATATTTAACGTTCCCCAATATTTACTTCAATGTTTAAATGATAACGATATCTCGAGAGTAGAATTTTATTTCGATTTAAAAGATGTAAATATAGATTTAATAGATCATGTACGAAATCTTGATAATGAATCTGCCACGATATTACTAATAATCAGCTACACGTGTATTTCCAGGAAAAAAGAAAAAGACTTTGGATTAAGAGTTAATTAAAATTTAAAACTATTAACCGCCTGCTCCCAATAGAGCAAGTACCGTTAGTTGCATTATTTGGTGCACTACCATTGTGCAAAGACTGATCCAAAAGTCAGAGTTACACTTGGTGTCCTCTCCTTGTTGGGCGAACAGAAAAGCATTGGTACTTAATAATTTACTGCTATAAACCTTTATCGCGAGTCAGACTCATCGAAGTACGTCAAAGTTTTAACCCCCTAAATGTCACGATCTCCATTTGGGGATTTTGGAATTTTACGTACACCACTTGTCGCGAAGAATGTATCAGATGCGTTTAACAGTTTAATGTCATTTCATACATATCAGTCAATATTGTTTATAGCAGACGGTGTGCATTTTGTATTTCGTTTCTTTCCAACAAGTGAACAAATTTGAAAATCATCTATAAGTTGAACGCAACAAAATTATCATATTTGAAGCACGATCTTTTTGGCTTGGTTTTTACATTATAATCAAATACACCATACATAAATATGTAATTTAGAGGTTACAACACTTAGTTGTGTTACTTACTTACTTTTTGTATTTCATACGATTTTTTCATTCTTTTTTTATTCATGCAACCTGCCAGAATTCCCATTTGGGGGTTGTCGTGCATCAGAAAGATGGGACATTATTAATCCCGTCGTGCCCCAAAGGGTTAATGGGTTAAACACGATCGAAAAACTCGCGAGAAATCGTTTTAGTTTCGAAGCAGGCTAACAAAGGGATCCCATAAAGCGGAACGCATACAATTGACATCGTTATCGCAAAGCACACACACGCACACACACTCTTTCAGCGGCGCCGCATCGTCGAAACGAAATTGGCAAAGAAGTTGCGAGTGGTGGTTCCAGGAACGTGCAGTATGCAACGGTGAGTGAGTAAAGAGCCGCGGCGGGGAGGGAAAAGAGGGTTGAGAGTATTCGCAGTGTTCCTTAACGAAAATTCCGCCGGCACGGTAATGATGAGCAAACTTAGTTTGCGAGTGTACAAGACCAAATATATTCTCCTCGTTGCGATCCCCGACCATTACTCGTGCATCACCTTGCCTCGTCTTGTTCGCGGCCGATGTAACAAAGAAGATGCTCCATGGCGCGGTCGTTTCCATTAAAGGAAAATTTTCTTGCGCGGAAGAAATGGGGAAGGCTGCGAGAATGCCCTTGCGAGTATCCTCCGCTCTAAGTTGCGACGGTTCCCAGCGTTTTGTTCTCGGTAGAGGAGGACCACCGACGCTTTCCATTTATGAGGAGCTATGAGCACCGCGTAATAAAGGGAGGATTCCTCGCGGTAAAGGTGTCTCTAATTCAAAGACTGGCAAAGGCTTGGCAAGCGTGCACGCGGCTGGATACTTCGCGAGCCTTGTTTTCTAGCGAACAATGATCAACTTCGTGAGATCCTTACGCAACATTATCAAGAACTCGGTATTTACAGACCCAAGGATCCCGCGTTTCATTATACAATCGCTTCCCGAGTGCTCGCTAATAACGGAACCTGTAAAGTGATAGAATGTTACTGGTTTCATCATTTCCCGTTCGTAGCTCGAAGCGAGATTCTATAGAGGAAATCCTTTTTTCTCCACTTTCGCATTAATATTCCTTTAGTCGATCGTGTAACCGTTTTGAAACGATTAAACTGGTTTCGACTATTATTCAGCGAGACGCGGAGCAAATATTATCACGCTCAACCCGATAAATTGAATATAACTTCCTGCTGTATTGATCATAAGTCAAAGATTTCGGATTTCGCTGCGTTGGATTTGAAAAGACGAACAACACTGGTACAGGAAATATACAGTACAAATAAATAATAATAAATACACAGGCTACAAAAGTGTTCGTACATCTTTTAAAACGCGATAACTATATTGAAACTGAACCAGATGACTTGTATTTTTTTAGATGATAAATAATGATGATATAATAGATATATAGATGATGATATAATAGATGATAAATAACTTGTATTTTTTTTTAATTTTGCTATTACAGTAATGTCTCCCTAACTGATGGTCAGATTGTGCACAGAAATAGACAATTTGGGAAGAAGAGACACAATTAATCGAGTCTTGCAGCTCGTTTTTATAGTTGTTGATAATTCATAATTATAAAAACGAACCGCAAGGCTCGAATAATCGTATCTCCTCTTCCCAAATTGTCCATTTTTGTGGACCATCTGAGCGTCAATTAGAGAGACATTACGTAGAGCTCGGTAACTTATACGTATGTTGAACATTTTATCGAAATCGGTTCATGTTGTCATGAGTTACAACAAATTGAAGATCGCAAAAATCGCAGTTTTATCACGATTTTGATCAAAAACTGAGTAATCTGCAGTTTTTAAAATTCTTCAACGCCTGTAGCTTGACTCTAGGTTAACCGATTTCGACCAAATTTTCAGCACGCATAGACGACACTGAGATCTACGAAAGGCATTCTTTAAACTTTCGTTATAGGCTCACATAAAAAAAGTTAAAAACAAGGGTTTTTAATTTTTTCTTTTCGTTCCAAGTAATAGCAAAATTAAAAAGAAGCTTTTTAGGCATCGTCTAGTAGACTAGTCCTAAGACTAAAAAGAATTCAAGTCATTTAGTCCAGTTCCGAAAACTTTATTGTGTTTTAAGAGGTGTACGAATACTTCTATGGGCCATTGTAAGTTCACATAAGAAGAGAACAATTATTAAATTCAACAACTCAATGTCACCGTTAATGAAACAAAAAGATCAAACGGAAGTATATATCTTCGTTCAAAAATTCCAATAGATCATAAATAACGATGTCCACTCTTGCCATAAGTGGATAAAATCCTCAAATATACCTTCTCACCCTGGCCAAAGATTTTTTTAACGAATTCCTAATAATAAGGTTAACGAGAAGAAACGCGAAGACAGAGAGACTCTAACTGCATAATCATGCATGGAACAGAGATCGTTAAATTTCCTCTAAAGAAAAATTATGCCGCGGAGCCGACGTTAACGTTTGCCAGAATTGGCGGACAGAGAGGGTGTCAGAGAGGAGTTCGACGACGGAAGAAATTTCACGGAAAAAGTCGGCACTGCGAACTACCCGTTATCCCTTATCGGAAAGAAATAGTTTCTTATTTCCTGCGCCGAGGTCCAAGCAAACTTGTTTGCATCGTTATTGGCTACTTTCGAACGCCCGAGCAGAACCGTACTCTCTCACCCCTGCATCCCTAAGAATGACGCAATTTCCGCTGTTTTCCTAGGACCGGCACTGTCCTGCAGGCTCCTGCAGTAGTCCACGGAAAAACTGGACAAGCTACTCGATTGTTCGCCGCGCAGCTCGAACTTTTCGACGCCACGAAATTCATCTTTGCGAATTGCCCAATTGTCGTGACGACGGTACTCCATTTTTCGAACTATGTATTGCTTCCTCGGAGATGCTCGAACCGTTCTTTCCGACACGCCGCGTGTTAGATTTCGTCCTCTTAACGATCAAACTTTCTCGGTTCCTTTCTTTCTTGCATTTGTTGTAACTTTGGGTGAAACTGTGAAGGCTGATTCATTGAACTATACCATCTCTTATTTGAAAAATGTTTGTTGGAATAGATGTTTTAAACAGACGTTGTTTACATCGTACGGAATGTGTACCTCGTATTGATTTATAGGGTTAGAAACTATTTATTAAGGTATTCTTTAGCGTATTTTTCATTGGAATAATGTGCTTACGGTGCTGACGATTACATGCAGAATAAATAGGTACATGACCCACGAGAGACGATTAGTTATACAGGATGTCCAAAAATTATGGTACTTCCGGGAAATGAGGGGTTCCTGAGGTCATTTGAAGTAACTTATTCTTTAGCGAAAATGCAATCCGCGGCTTTGTTCACGAGCTATTAACGTAAAACAATGACCAATGAGAGGCGAGCTCAGCTAGTGCAAGGCGGCCGAGCTAGGGGAGCTCGCCTCTCATTGGTCAGTACTTTCCGTTAATAACTCGTAAACGAAGCCGCGGATTGCATTTTCGCTAAGAAAATAGTTACTACTGTTACTAATGCAATAGTAGCATTTTTAGCGCTATTTAAACGAAAAAAATGCAGTAAGGAATACCTTAATAAATAGAGATTCTAATCTCACATCTTGCTAAATAATGAAGAACTTTTAAATGGTTCCATTATACAGCGTGTCCCAAAGTTATGGTATTTCAGGAAAAGAAGCAGTTCCTGAAGTCATTTGAAGTAACTTTTTCCTTAGCAAAAATGCAATCCGCGGCTTTGTTTACGAGTTATTAACGGAAAGTACTGACCAATGAGAGGCGAGCTCCCCTAGCTCGGCCGCCTTGCACTAGCTGAGCTCGCCCCTCATTGGTCACTGTTGTTCGTTAATAGCTCGTGAACAAAGCCACAGATTGCATTTTTGCTAAGGAAAAAGTTACTTCAAATGACTTCAGAAACTCCTTATTTCCCTGAAATACCATAATTTTGGGACACGCTGTATAATGGAAGCATTTAAAAGTTCTTCATTATTTAGCAAGATGTGAGATTAGAATCTATTTATTAAGGTATTCTTTACTGCATTTTTCGTTTAAATAGCGTTGAAAATGCTACTATTACATTTAATACAAGCACGTGGATGGTCAATGAGAGACGATCAATCGCATAATGAAAGTATTCATAAATTCTTTGGTATTTAGCAGGGTACACTTCGCGTCAAGATGTGCGATTAGAATCTATTTATTAAGGTATTCTTTACTGCATTTTTCGTTTAAATAGCGTTGAAAATGCTACTATTGCATTTAATACAAGCACGTGGATGGTCAATGAGAGACGATCAATCGCATAATGAAAGTATTCATAAATTCTTTGGTATTTAGCAGGGTACACTTCACATTAAGATGAATGGGTGAAAATTATTTATTCAGATATTTATAAATTTATTTGCAATATAAATGCTAGTGAAGAGAATACTGTCATTACATCAAATAGAAACAAATAGCTGGTCAATGAAAAGGCAATCAATTACATAATGGAAGTACCAGGTGGAAATAACAATCATAAACCCAAAGGAAATGTGGATAGCAATAAGAGATTGGTCCATTATACTAATGGCAGTATTGAAATTAGCAACCCGGATAGCAACCATGTCAAGCGATTACGATAGGAGCGATAAACCATAGAAATGTTACTATCAATCGCGGGAAATGAAACATTATTTCCGAGTGCATATCGGTTTTGAAATGTAATATGTTACATCTTGATATATATTTAATACGGAATAATGAAACACGAAAGTACAAATTATTATGAAATTTATGGAAATGTAATTAGAAGTTCCAGTTATAATAATAATAATCTCCCTATAATAATAATTCTCTTCCACGTTTAATGTTTACCTACCGCAATTGTGCTCGTTCTCTCCCTCGCTCTGTTTCGCTAGAACCAATATTAACTTATTGAACTTATTATACGTTTATTCTGAGATCCGTGCCTGCCTTCGTTGTATTCGGATTGGATTTACGCGTACATGCACCGAAATGAATGAATAAAAAAAGAGAGGATTTCAATCTCGTCAGAAAACAGGAGGAAAGTGGATTTCAAGAGAACCAAGACGAGTACGAAATCGAATTTCAGTGCCATCAAGAAACAGGAATTTATAGGATTCCAACGACATCGCGGAACTGTGTAACAGCATTTTAATGGAAGACGAAGTTTAACAATGACGGCGCGTTAAACATACTAAAGTCGTTTCCTTCTCCTGTAGCTATCGAGCAAACATTTATTCAATCGCGAGCCTAGCTAACGCTGAAAAGAATTTGAATATTCGCAAAAATTACAATAGAAAACCTAGAATTGATTAGATTGAAATTTTGCGTAATTTGATATCACAGAAGCGCCTTTCTAATTTCAATGATTACGAAATCGATTGGAACGGGATACCTCGACAATGGTATGTTCGGTGTAAAAAAAAAAAAAAAGAAAGAAAGAAGTCTGCGCGTGATTTACGAGACACGCTGGAAAAAGCTTTCGCGGTGTCGATCGTTAACAGTAGCGCGGGCCATCTCGATATTTATGCGTATTGGTAACCTAGCCTCGATCCCGGCGCGATAGTATATCATTTCCAAACTGTAATTCACAATGGCCGCGGTTATAAAACGATGATCACCCCTCGTCAGTAAGCACCATCGTGGCCGGTCGATCGATAGTATGAAACCATAACGGGTTAGTGGTCCTTAAAACACTGATCAAGCGACTTCGAGCCGGCATTATACGAAGTCGAATTTCAACAATTCCAGAAACTAACAATTCAAACGCGCAGAAATGAAACGCGGCTCCGATACAGGACCGGCAGCCAAAGCAGCCGCCTAACGAACTTTGATGCGGTGATCTGGTTAGATATCGTTCATAGTTCCGAGAATTTACTGGAAAACTGTGCGCGTTCTCCTGACAGTGTAATTAAATCGGCAGCCCGTACGGATCTGTAACGATAACTCTATTCAACGATTTCATGAATCGTGAATTGATAAACTTTCCTCGAACGAAATGAACGCACACGGCTTTACCTACTAGCCTGCGAATTAATTTATCGACGATCATTTGTCCGTTTCATCGTGCTTTTTCCGATTTAGGGCAAATGCATTCGTTACCGCGGGTGTACATAAATTGTCTGTCGTAAATTGTTCGATTAGGGAAATTATAAACGGCAAGGAATTGCTAATTAACGCAGCTGTGATGGAGATTGTAAATGTGAGTAGTGCAAGGGGCGAAGAAAAAATGTTTTAAATCTCTCACCTTATTTTTCTAATCAGAACCCTAAATAGGTATTTTATCTTAACTAACTTTAGGGCAGAAGATTTCAGGAAATAAAATAGGCTCATGTTGCGCAGAAATTTGATTGCGTTTCAACAAAGGAATCACGTAATATAGAAACATAAAAAAATAATGATAGTTCGGTTCAATTTGTTGTTATAGGGTGGAACTGAAATAGTTCCACCGTGCCACGTGAATTCATGAATGCGCTTGCAGCTGTTGCAATATTTCGTGGTGGGTTTAAAAAAATATATATATATATGTCCCACCATGCATTACCGTGCATCAAAAAGATGGGACATTCTTAATCCCACCGTGCACTAAAGAGTTAAGTGCTGAATATCAACTCGAAAAATTCACACGATATTTAAGTCATTTAATTAACCTATTAACTACATCATTTTATATACATAACAGTCGATATTGTTTATAGCAGACGGTGTGTATTTTGTGTTTCGTTTCTTTTCAACGAAGCGAACAAATTTGGAAATCATCTGTAAGTTGAACACAACAAAATTAACATATTTAAAGCATGATATTTTTGATTTGGTTTTTATATTATAATTAAATACCATACATAAATATATAATATAATATATGAATATGTAATTTAGAGGTTATGACAAAATTTTTCTTTCTTTTTATTCATGCAACCGTCACAATCCCCATTTGGGACTTTTTAAAAAATATGAAATATTTTAACAACAAAGCATAATTTGAATATAACTCAAATTAAAACATAACCTTTCCCGTCAAAAATTAAGAAAAAAATTTGGCAGTCAACGGGCCGATGAAACCGAAACTAGAAAGTGAAAATTTTCCATCAAAAATATTAGTTCAGTTTTGTATTCTACAAATCCTGGTAACACATTCAATTTATTCAATGAATCACAATAAAAATGAATTAAACGATCGAACGGATTAAACGATCAAACTATTTTTGCTATACAACCCAAGAAGCGCCCGACGAAATGCAAAGCACAGAAAAGTCAAGCTGTCAAAGCTCAATAATCGTTCCAAGACATTTCTTGCTCGAACGATGAATTAACAGCTCAACTTCGTTCCACTAGATGTCCATACCATTCGACAATGTTCCGCCATTGTGCCGTTGCACAAAGGACACGTTGCAGAAGCGACGGGGCAAGTTCCCGCCAATTAAACGCGGGATAAGTTTTTCTTTTTTAGCATGGTGATCGGGTTACGTGTCGACGCTTGCAAAACTCTGCGCACGTGGTAGATCGCGGACAATCTCGAACGCGCGGAGCTCGGAAAGTTCATCCAGACCTTTATCCGGTGGTCAAAGCCCTTCAGAGAGGCATCGATCGTGCTCGCTCTAACGTGGATAGTTGAAACTTGCGTCAACGAGCATGACGATATAACGTGCTAGTGGTCACCGGTGCCTGTACGCGGCCAAGTACACGCGCCCATATGTCACGTATGGCCGCATTGATACAGCGTTCAAGGTATATTTACGTTCTCCATCTGCACCCTGCTTTTGTCGGCCACGTTGATCTACCAGTATCGAATGGTCACTGTTCCAACTGTACAATGTTAGCAGCTGCAACAGGATTGGCAACGCGAAAATTGATCCGTGTTGCTTGATTCGACGGGCGCGGGAGCGGCCTCGCCCCTTCGGGCACTGCCCGGTTTTCTGCTTAATAATTCAGCGCGATGCTAGAAAATTGGCCGGCTCGGCCGAGAATCAATGAGGCTGATCAAGCTGCGAATGTCTGTGCATCAGCTGCAGAAATAAATTCGTTTCACTGGGATATTGGAGAAGTAGTTGGCAGATCTTGATCATCGAGATATGATCATCGTCGTTATTAGACTGCGGATATTCGTGCAAAATTAACTTTCTATAACTCGGTGTAACTTCGAGATCATATGAGCCGTTTATTTTGAAAGTGGCATAAGTCACTTTGTTTTTAAGTCGATATATTTAACACGTTGACTGCCGCGTCACCCGTATTCGGGTGACAGCAAAAGTTCTCATCAGACCACGTCACCCGTAATTCGGGTGACGCTGATTTGACTACTTACAAAGGATTTCCGAAAATATTTCGACAAATATTCTACAGGAGGTAATGAAACTATTGAATTCTTATAAAAATGGTTTATTAACAAAATTATTCGTAGTGTATAACATTAAAACATTCTCTGCAAACTTGAGGTTGATCAGGACAGCTTGAACAAAAAGTTGTTTGTTTTTTCAGATATGCTCGTGCCTCTGATCGGTCCATTTCGTATCTTTTATTTGAACTGTAGCTTCCTCGGTATCATCAACATTTCTTTCTTCTTCCATGACCAATTCTCGTAAAATCTCGTCAATAGTATCTTCATAACATTCATTATCACTAAGATTATATTTATCAGTATCCAAATCAGAATCTGATGATGTAATTTTATTTATGCTTCTCCTTCCGGGCAATCCGATCTCTTTTCATTATTGAAAAAAAATAAGAGCAGTGATTTTAAGTTATACCATTCGGTACTCGGCAAAGATTCCAACTGTTCATGCAGGAACAGAAACAGATATGAATTAACAGCGCACGCTTCCTATAGCGGCACGGGTGGCCTGTAGGAGATTTTGTTGTAAATACGCGTGGCAGTCAACGTGTTAAGGGTTTGCGTTTTAACGCGTTTAAAAATATGGACGCTAACTTTCGAGAAGATTTACTTGTATTTGTTATCTCAGGATCATTTCGTATAAACATTAAGAAATCACCACTTTTCATTACGGCAAAGTGACTTATGCCACTTTCAAAATAAACGGCTCATATAGTGATTTATCTCATTGTTCTCTTTTTTTTTATCTAATTTCGTTTCCAGCCACGTACATATTTTGTTCTCTTGGTCCTTCCCCGCAATCGAGCAGATGCATTGTGTTTTTCAACTTCTGCTTCATGTTGGTGCGTCAAAGTAAATTCGATCAAAAATTGTGATCTCTATGTTTATACGTAGAGATTCATATTTGCATTTGAATAAACAATTTCATGTAAACTATTGAAACCGCAAAGGGTCGAAGTTTTCAGATTCAATTGCAACCGAACGGAAGTTTAATGAAAATGTATTTCTTTTTTTAATGTCTTCATTGTTTGGTATTTTGCATAGTCAATTTTGTGTGTCATAAATGCGTGAAATCTGCAATTTAATCGTTATCATTTTTTGACGTTATTTTTATGTTATTTTATATTTGATTTGATTTATTATTTATTTATTATTTATTATTTAATTATTTATTTATTATTTATTTATTATCTTAGTTATTTTATTTTAAAGAAAGTCTGAAACGGTCTTCGCATTGGCTAAAATATTCCTGATGAAAAGCATGAAATAATAACCCAATTATATTTCATTAATATGCTTGCCTTCTTGCATTTTACAAATTTGCACGTGCCGTAAATGTGTAAAGATCCGCAGTCTAATTATTAATCGCTCCACGAAAATCTCGCCGTATATGTAGATATCGCGAGTTTAAGTAAGATTTCACAGAAAAGCAATATTTTCTGGAGGAGGGATAGACGTGGCCTATATGCCTCTAACAAGTTGCTGACGTCGTGAGAGAATGCGTAAACCTGTTGGTAATCTTCGATAGTAACGTCGGCGATGACGTCGCGAAACGCTCGCGCTGGTTACACAATCTTGATCCACAAAATAAACCGCACTATACCGTGATGCCTTGTGATCCCGTGGCAGAAGCGGCATTGCCTTCGTGGTAGTGAGGCCTCTGTCGGTGTAAGCTCCTCTGTCTTCTGTGTCATCCCACGTAACACGTTAGTAATATCTGTTCCCGGAAAGGCATAGTATATGCGGCCGGAAATGTCAACCTACAGCCGCCTGATTATTTACCAAGGGAGCCAATATAGGCTACAGATCCAAGTTTTTGCGTTCGGAAATCCCGCGTTGCCTCTTGAACGTTAACATTGACACGTTTAGTCGTTTAATTATAATTAATAACAACGGAACTGAAGAGTTAAAATATGCTATAGTAAATATTAGCTTAACACGTTTCGTGCCAAGCTGTTTTTACTCGAATCTTCACACTGGCCATTTTGATATTTTACTAAAACTTGATATATTATATGTAATTATTAATTATTTATATGTAACAATGAAATAAACTCACTATGACCCATTCTCTTGTGACGGAAATGAATTCTTCAGTTCTAAAATTTGTTATCAACTATCTTTTTAGCGCATTAAATAAATATGCAAGGGTGTATGCATCGGTGGTACACGTGGCACGGAATTTGTTAACTGTCGCGTATTCTAAAAATCCTAACAATATTCGGTTTGTTCAATATGTTACAATAAAAATTGATTTCAACACCTAGTTAAAAATCAGTGCCACCCACGTGTGACCAGCTCGGACTCAATCTATTGAATTTCTTGTCGCATAGCACAAATTATACAGGGTGGACATTTAAAACTGGATAATTCTTTTGCCTTTAACAATGAAAAAGAAAAGTTCCAGACAAAACGTGGTTGGTGTCAAGGGGCACATAATATTGTGACAATAATTTTATGGTGCGTGAAGGCATAGAAGACATACGAAGGTCAAACCTATTTATTTAAATTGAATGACATATTTTTTATTCTAGAGTCGCATTCTTATTAGAATTCTAATATAGTTTAGAATCAAGCTGGCATCAAGTTAGACAGTCGTAATAATCAAAGCAACTCATAATATTAGTTTTTAAATTAATATCTCTATTATTATTATTATTATACTATTATTATTATATATTATATCGCAATTATGTACATTTTCATTTTGTCACAATTGAGTTCTTGGATTATGGACACGTTTGCACATTTAAATCAATTAGGTAATTTATGTGCAAAAGCAAGAACAGTCAACACCATTGTCATTTACATTTCTGAGCGAGCAGTTTCGATGAATACTAAAATATATCACGTATACTATAAATTCACATAAATATGAAATATTAATTGAACAGATCCAGTTTCCACGTGACGACATATGCATTGAATATTTCATATGCGCCGTCCAAAGATTGCATTTCGTGGAAATTCGACCGTGTTATACGTATCCACAAAAATGTGGCATTCTATGCTTTGACTTTCAGATTGACAAATTCGATTCTTTTAAAACAGCGCACCAGGACCGTCGCGCGGTACAGCGCAGATTTTCCCCCAAAAAAATTTTATCGAACCGAAGAAATATAATTATTTTTTGATTGGACAACGAGACGTGTGGTATCAATTTTTGTCGTATATATTGCTGGCAAGGAAACCTGTTATCACCTGAATGTAATGGGGATTAAAACTGTGATAGATGCGATCTGTAAAAAGAGCTATTAAAGGATTATAGCGATCGTTCGTTTACGGCGATTTAATTTGACATGATTTACCAAATGATCGCCGCGGAATCCATTTTGTTTATGCGCTCGTTCCGTCAGCCATAAAACCTATGAAACGAGCACTATTATATACGGCCACGTGAAGATATTACATCCCACGAATGATTGTGACACGGAATGATTTAGCGGTCAGTTCACGTGATCCGCGAACCCTCGATCGTGACAATGGCGCCGCTCGCAAAAACAAACCCAGCCCGTGTTTAAATCGACGTTTTACCAACAAAGTCAATATACCCGGAAAGCTGAGGATTCATTAGAGGACGCAATTTAACCGTGATTCAATCGATATTTCATTACGTTTCAATTTACATTCTATAGACACTGCCGACCGAAAGTGTAGATCCAAGGCTTATAATGAAACTGCGGATAGTTATGCAAATTCCTGCTTTTATTCATTATTTTCCAATGACAAAAAGCAAAGGAAATATTATTCGAAGGACTGAAGCCTATTTTCCAATAAGGAAAAGCGATAAGAAAATTCGTGCCAGAGTTGAAAGCTATTTTCCAACGACGAAAAGCAAACGGAAGATTATTACGAAGCCTAATAGTATTATTAAGAGTAAATGGAATAAAGTATTTTCAGAGATTATTCCTTCAACTGTCGTTATGTCACTTATTTTCAATTTCTTTCTCATTAATGGCAATATTATTTTGAGTTACGGAGTTAATTGTATAGGTTTGAAAATTAGCTTTTAAATTTTATTTCTTTGTTTCATCTCATTAATATACGCTAATGTAATTATTTAGAAATTCATTTCAACCCTCTGTTAACTCATCAAGTTCGCAATGTTTCAACGTAAATTTACTAGCACTTTCTAATTTGGAAATATGCAATTTTTAATAAAATAATAACTGGCAGTAATTGGCAGTCTTCAGTTAAGGGTTAAGTTTAATATCTTTCCAATTTTATTAAGATGAACGAAACGTAAAAATTGTTTATTAAAATAAATTGATGTCACACAATTTAACTTTGAAGTTGAAATTTCATTATATATACCATCGATAATTCCTAACATTTCATATAATATTTTAATTTTGTACAATTTTTGAGGTTGTTCCCGCGGCAGTTAAAGTGTTAAAAGTTAGAAGATCGTCGAGGTCAGAGGATGGTACCTCTTGTATACATTTGTCGACGTTTCCTGCCACCCTTATTTCACGTACAGTTACTCACAAAATTCAGCGTATACCTTTTAAAACGCAATAACTTTTTTAAAATTGCACTAAGTGACGTGAATTTCTTTTTACATGACGTGGGACCAGTCTACTAGATGATAACCAAAACGCTTGTTTAAAATTTTACTATTACTTGAAATGACAAAAAAAAGATAAAAACCCTCGATTTTTAACCTTTTTATCTGAGCCTATAACGGAAACTTTAAAAAATGCCTTTCATATATTTCGGCAATTTCAGCTCAGATAAAAAAGTTAAGAAACGAGAGTTTTTTTATCTTCTTTTTTTCATCCCGAGCAATAGCGAAATTAAAAGCCGGCATTTTAGTCATCGTCCAGTAGACTAGTCCCTCTATCACCTAAAAAAACATACAAGTCACGTAGTCCAGTTTTAAAAAAGTTATTGCGTCTTGAAAGATGCAGCCTCAATTTTGCGAGTAACTGTACGTATATGCAAACATTGCATCCCGTGTCTCATCTTGTATTTAAGAGAGTCCCGCCTCGTCGGCAACCTGTCCAATTTGAGTACGGTTCGTCGACACCAAATCGATGCCAAGCCAAGTCCCGAAAGTATGTATATGTATACTGGCAGAGGGTCGCCCTCGGAATTACTCGGAATGGTGGCGCACGCGAAGGAGACGGCCGCCATAATTCTGTCTTGGGGGAGTCAAAAAATTGTCGCATTAATCAGGAAGAGACAGGCGCGGGAGAAAAGGACAAAAAGAAAGAGAGAGAGAGAGGGAGAGAGAGAGAGCCAGGCAGAGACAGAGAGAGAGAGAGAGAGAGAGAGCCAGGCAGAGACAGAGAGAGATAGAGAGAGAGAGAGAGAGAGAGAGAGAGAGAGAGAGCCAGGCAGAGACACAGAGAGAGAGAGAGAGAGAGAGAGAGCCAGGCAGAGACAGAGAGAGAGAGAGAGAGAGAGAGAGAGAAAGAGAGGTAAGGGCGAGGAAGGAGATATTCGCAGCCCCTTTGCGAATATTGCAGCTGGCCAGATAAGCCGGGCTAACCCCGAATTACCGGGCCCTCTCTTTGCCGGCGCAAATTAGCAGGCAGACACGGCCGGGAGCAAGCAGTGGAGGGTACAATTTTAAGGCACTCGCTCTAATAGGTAATGCAATTTAAGAAGCTCGTCAACCCTGGATGGCAGCAGGGACCGTAGGCAGATGGCTGTCGACTGGATGGGGTGGAGCGGGGGAGAGAGAGAAAGAGAAAGGCAGAAACACAGACAGAGAGAGCGAGAGAGAGAGTGAGAGAGAGAGAGGGGGAGAAAGACAGAGAGAAGGAGGTCCGCAACCGAGATAACCAGCAGCAGTTGAGTGGTGTACGTAGTGTGAATCTTAAATTCTGTGGCCGCCGCAACCGGCTTGCTTCCGTCTGCATAGCTGAGTGAATAACTTCGGTAATTACCGGCGACCTAGTTACGACTGTGGCACCGGGGACGGTTTACATTTCCGATCTGACCGGTCGTGCCCGGCGAACGCTTCTGATACGGTGCCACCGATTTGACGAAGGACACTTCGAGCGTCAGCCAGCAAACAATTGCTTTCCCAGCGGGGAAAGCTGAGGGCGCGGCTTACGCCTCGATCTCCGGCCCGTTTAAGTCTGCGCAACTTGTTCCCGTCGAAAGCCAGGGAATTCTAAACGATAAACGCGTTTAATAAAGAGAAGACGAGGCCGAAAGTCGGCCCCCACCGGCTTGGCACCGGTCTGCTCCAATCGGCATCGGGAGCAACGACTTCTGCGGTCCTCGGCGATCGCCCGACGATATTCTCGGGTAATGCAATTTCTTGAGTTTTCGGCCGAGCTCCAAGTCGTTACACGTACGTTACTCGATGCCCGGAGACTTTCAGGTGCACGAGTAACGCCCGGGGCGCTTCTCCCGCGATCAAACCAACGAAACTCTGGGAACACGACGGAACGACGACACCGTTGCCCTTATAAACCGGCGGGTGCCAGCGATACGCTCCTGCGAATCGAGGCACGCCTCGAGTTCGAAGCTGCAAAAATCCTGGAAAAAACAGGGCCGACATAAAACCGTAACGACCCGAGCGTTCCCTCGCAGAGACGAGACGAATACGTACATACGTGCGCGTCCAGGAGCCAGAGTTTCTCTGGTCCCAGCAACTTTACCAATGCGCCGCCAGAAGCTGTCGTTACGCTGAACTCCGTCTCATTAAATGCTCCCGCTAATAACTGTCGAGCCGAACGCACGCGAGAAGCGAAAAACAGAAGCGAGTTTCTACGAAATAGAAAAACAAAATGTATGAGGTCTTTGAATTATACGGTGGCTCGCGATAGTTTTCGAACACGTTGCACAATGGAGTCAACTTGCTTCGAATCTGACCAAACGACTCGAACTTTTTTTTTTTAATGTTAGAGGGACTGGTTTAGCAATGTCTAAAGCATTTGATTCAAAGATTGCAATTACTTGGAGTGACAAGAAAAAGCTCGAGAATAATATTCTAGTAAATAATTTAACTTAAATAAAAATAACTTAACTAACTAAGTAGATATGTCTGGCAAATAAATTAGATAGCATATTAATTTATTAGAGAATATCTACGAAATTTCTTCCAGAAATTGCAATTTGTTAGAACGACGGAGACAGCAAAGGACGCAGGTTTTTTAACTTTCTTATTCGAGCTTGAAAGGATTTTAGACTCAGAGATTTAAAGAACTTATTTTCTTTGATCACTTTAAGTTATGACATTTGTTTTGCAATGAAGACACTGCAAAACTATTTTATGCATGGTACCTTGCATTTAAGTCAATAACAGAAATATGAAAATAAAGCTAAAATGTTGCTTAATCATCCTTATAAAAATCTTTCTTTTTACATTATCGTTATATTAAATAAAAATTCTCGATTCACACCATTTCATTAGGTTATTTATGCATGGTTACTTATCCTCTTACTGGAAGACGAAAGGTATAACAGGTTGATTTAATTCGGATGAAATTAACACTCAAATACGATGAATATTGAAACTCCTGGAAGTCGTTGCATGGAATTAGATTTTGCTTATGCGAGACAATGCTGACGTAAGTTTCCTCTTGCATTCCATCAAAACCGACTAAAATAACTTGACATATTCTTCTTTCTTCATATTCTTGCAATAAAACGTATTCATTTAAAAGGTATTTGAATAATGAACTTCCGTCGTAAAATATGAACAGAGCTCCGGAAAAAATAAATTTTTGAGATAGTACATAGACCATAAATGTTGTTATTTATTTTTATTGTTGTTATTTATTCTCATGTAATACAGAATTTGGTAAATAAACTTCTTTTGAAATAGTTGTTACGTATGGATAGTCCGTAGTCAAATATATTTTTGAAATGTTGTTTCCATATCTAACTACTACTTAAAAAAAAAAGTTTATTTGTCACATTCTGTGATACACAAGAAGATAAAAATATTTATAGTCTATATTTACCATTTCAAAAATCTATTTTTACTCATATTTCCTGAATATAAGGAACCGTGGATAACGAAGGTTTTAAAAAATTATTACCAAATTATTACCAAATTGTTTAGCGAAATTATATGGTAATTTAAGAAGCCTAGATTAAGAAAATAATGTAAAAATGTAATGCAAAACTATTATACAGGGTGTCCCAAAATTATGGTGCTTTCGGGAAATAAGGGGTTCCTGAGGTCATTTGAAGCAACTCTTTTCTTTATAAAAATTTTCCCTGAGGCATCGTTTATGAGTTATTAACGAGAAACACTGACCAACGAGAGGCGAGATATGCTGGCGCGAGGCGACCCAGCCAGCGAGCGGTCGAAGCCCACTTCCGCTGATTGGCTCGGCCGCCTCGCGGCCTGATCTCGCCTCTCATTGGTCACTGTTTTTCGTTAATAACTTGTAAACGAAACCACGGTTTGCATTCTTGCTAAGGAAAAAGTTACTTCAAATGGCCTCAGGAACCCCCCATTTCCGAATTACGAGACATTTTTGGGACACCCTGTATACCACTTCCATAGCGCCTTTAAGGGAGATCATCGTCCAATGCGCCAATTCTTCGGTGGCTTCCTTTCACGAGAGCTCGACAGCGCTCGACGCTTAAGACTCTAATATCGGAAATTAGGTTGCACAAATTCCTGCGATCTTCGCGTTCTTTTCTCACGATACGTGGAAACGAAACGATGGAGTTCCATTAATTTCAACCACACAGCTGGATGCATAATGGTCGATCGTATAGTGGCACACGCAGTCGTCAGAGAACGACGGTTTCTCGGCGAGGCTCTTTTTCCGCGGATTTGAATTACCGTCCCGCTAATTTCCTCCGTCTATTTCCCGCTCAACCTAGATCTCATTGACGGGTACACCGGTACATGCACTACACACGGTGCTTTTCAATATTTCCAGATGGCGCGACTCGGAACGAGAAGCCGGCCGCCGAAGAGACCCGGAGCCAGAATAATGTTCTTTCTTCGGTGGCTGCATCTGCCAAGAATGTCCTGGCTCAGACCGGCGGCAGCGCTATGCTACCCTGCAGATTCACTGGCCCCGGAATAGTAAGTACATATATAGCTGCGTACAGGCAAATATATGCGTTCTAGATGATGTACACAAGGGAGATGGCTCGTGCACAAGTGAGTCCCGCATACACGGCGAGCCTCGTAACGGGATCGCCGCCTTGAATTATTCTGTTGTTGATGGACCAATCGAATTTGTTTTCGCGTCGCGTAATGCACCCGGTGGCACCGGAACGTATTTGAACATTGAATTTCCGGATTTCGAACAGCTGCCGTCGTTGAATTTGCTTTATACTTCGTAGAGAAGAATTTATTTGTGCCGCGAAAATATTGTAAATTCGAACGAATCTGGAAACATCGGACGGCTCTTTTCCTGGCCGAATTTACTATTGACACGAAGATTGAAGCTTCCCCTTTACAACGATGCTTTAAAACTTGATGTACGATTTTTCGTTCCGATGTTACGCGGCAAAATGGGGAACAGTGTCTTGTGGTGTATATTCTGCTACTGTAAAATTGGTAGCACAAGCTTCAAACGAAAGTGAATAAAACGGTGAAAAGAAATTACCGGTCTAGCATCGAAGGTTTATTGGAAAGGGAAAGCTTCAAATCTACAGGGTGTCCCACAATTATGTTTATTATGTTTATGGCGCGATTCCTCGAGTCGTTTGAAGTAACTTTTTCCTTAGCGAAAATGCACTCCGCGGCTTTGTTTACGAGTTATTGACGAAAAATACTGACCAATGAGAGGTAAGCTCGCCTAGCGCGAGGAGGGCTAACCAACGAGCGCACGAAGCCCTGTTCCACTGATTGGTTCGGCCGCCTCGCGCCAGCCGATCTCGTCGTCTCTCATTGGTCACTGTTTTTCGTTAATAACTCCCAAGTAAAGACGCGGATTGCATTTTCGCCAAGGAAAAAATTACTTCAAATGACCTTAGAAATCATCTTTCCATGTGTTACCATAATTATGGAACAACCTATATAATAGAAGTTACAAAAATATCTCTGTCGTCGGAAATACTTAAATAAGCCCGTTTATGCAAATTCTATCATATTATCCATTTCGCTGCAAGAGATATTATCCCGAAACAGGAGGTACATTAATAAATTGCAGGAAATTAAAAGCGTCTATTTATAAAATGTAACCGGGGTTTAAAACGGTTCTGGAAATAACAGTTTAAAACTGTTATTTGGACGTTCTAATTAAAACAATTACGAAGAACCAGAATTGTCTCTTTTGTTCACAGATCGATACTTTATGTAAAATAAAAATGGTCTGCATTATTTTCAACACACAGCAGCCGAATAGAAATTTCATTCATTTGAATGTATTACAATCAACGTTCTTAACGTCTTATCTATTTATTTAATACATTAAACCAGCCGATTTGTGCAGCAATGCAACATCGTTACACGTAATTTGGTCAACGTATCATTTTTAAATTCTTAACCCTTTCCTCTACGATTTATATCACAACTGCGTGTTGATTGGTGCTTCTTTGCTTCTGGTAAATCCCTACACGATAAAGGAAAATTTTAATTTGTCGCGTGCCAAACTTTTCCTCGACGATCGATAATAGAACAGCAGAATGTAATTTCGATTTCAAAAACACAAATAACATCCACATTTGGCGGATTATGTACTAAATCTTTATAACGAGTGCGACAGGATATTATACGGCGTGAGATTAACACTTTAATGACCGCACATCTACGTAGTCAAACGTCGCCAGGGGCCGGCAATATTTTTGAAGAATTAATTTAAAAAGACTTTATGTAAATTCATGAAATAATTCAACATGCGCGTACATACACATAAAACAAAAAAACAACAACAACAATAACGACACATTTAATAGAACAAAAATATTTTTCCTTTGCGTGATAATTATTAAAGCAATCACCTACATAATTATTAAAGCATCACACACATGTGTGAGCGGCCATTAAAGCGTTAATACAGTAGTATAATTCCAAATGCAAAGTAAATTCTCCCTAATTTTCCTTCAGCTCGTAAACAAAAGTGGACAAGGCGAGTGTGTTTCAGAGCCGATTGAAAATTTCAACAGTTTCTCGCGACCCGCTGCGTGACCGTTCTCTTTACTGTCTTTTTGTGTTGTATTTTATGTGCGTCACTGTTTAGTAATAAATAGAATAGTTACCAAAACATACCGTAATAGAATCTACCTCTACCGTAATTTCTCCCTAATTCGCGCTCAGATTTCGCACAAAAATGGACTATTTGGGAGAAGAAAATACGATTATTCGTGGCTCACTTTTATAATTGCCAATTGTCAAAATTATAAAAGCGAAATGCAAGTCTCGAATAATCCCGTCTCCTCTTCCCAAATTATCCATTTTCATTTCCAAGTTGAAGGAAAATCAGGGAGAATTTACTGTAATTTCCTTCCATAAGCTACGAGGATCATTCTTTGTACTTTCTTAAACTCTTTGATTTCATCTCGTTTTTTCGACTCGCCTCCTCGTTATTGCCACATTCAAGATATCCATAACCGTTTCGAGAGCTCGAACGGCTATTGTAACTGTTTTCAATCCTTCGTTCGCCAATAATCAAGAGAATCGCCGACGTCTATCGTCTGCGACGCTCGCGCGAACAGCAGATGCTTGGAAGTACCGTAATTTCTCCCTAATTCGCGCTCAGATTTCGCACAAAAATGGACAATTTGGGAGAAGAAAATACGATTATTCGTGGCTCACTTTTATAATTGCCAATTGTCAAAATTATAAAAGTGAAATGCAAGTCTCGAATAATCCCGTCTCCTCTTCCCAAATTATCCATTTTCATTTCCAAGTTGAAGGAAAATCAGGGAGAATTCACTGTAATTTCCTTCGATAAACTACGAGGATCATTCTTTGTACTTTCTTAAACTCTTTGATTTCATCTCGTTTTTTCGACTCGCCTCCTCGTTATTGCCACATTCAAGATATCCATAACCGTTTCGAGAGCTCGAACGGCTATTGTAACTGTTTTCAATCCTTCGTTCGCCAATAATCAAGAGAATCGCCGACGTCTATCGTCTGCGACGCTCGCGCGAACAGCAGATGCTTGGAAGTACCGTAATTTCTCCCTAATTCGCGCTCAGATTTCGCACAAAAATGGACAATTTGGGAGAAGAAAATACGATTATTCGTGGCTCACTTTTATAATTGCCAATTGTCAAAATTATAAAAGCGAAATGCAAGTCTCGAATAATCCCGTCTCCTCTTCCCAAATTATCCATTTTAATTTCCAAGTTGAAGGAAAATCAGGGAGAATTTACTGTAATTTCCTTCGATAAGCTACGAGGATCATTCTTTGTACTTTCTTAAACTCTTTGATTTCATCTCGTTTTTTCGACTCGCCTCCTCGTTATTGCCACATTCAAGACATCCATAATCGTTTCGAGAGCTCGAACGGCTATTGTAACTGTTTTCAATCCTTCGTTCGCCAATAATCAAGAGAATCGCCGACGTCTATCGTCTGCGACGCTCGCGCGAACGGCAGATGCTCGGAAGCCACCGAGCACAGTACCGAGGAAAAATTCTCGCCTGATCACGTTGCAGGATTCACCTCGTATAAGCTGACGCTACGTACCGCGTGCTCGCGTTATCCACGGGTCGCCGGACGTGAAGGAAATATGCAACAATATGCACAAGTTCGTACGGCATTGTATGAAGCAGGAAACATCGATAAACAGTCGCGCTCGTAGATTGCGTGTGCACCGAGGGAGCGGAGCATTGCGCATTCCGAAACCGCGCGCGTGAAACGCGCCCGCTCAAAGCCGCTCCGGGGACAAGAAGCGTGCTCCCCGACGCTCATACACCGCCCGCGCTGTTACGCGACGGTTTTTCGCCCCGCTTCTAATTCCGCGGGACGCACCCAGTCCTCAATGGCCCCGGAGGCCACGTCTTTTCAGAGATCTTTCAAAGACCGGTCACCGTCTTTAAGATTGCACGTGTCACGGGACGGAGGGGAACCGGCCGCGCGCTTTCCGTGAGTTCAACCGCGTTCCCGCTTCCTACGTCGGGCCTGAAAGGATTCAAAGGGAACGGTCACGCAGCCGGTCGAGCGGAACTGTTGAAATTTTCAATCGGCTCTGAAACACGCTCGCCTTGTCCACTTTTGTTTACGAGCTGAAGGAAAATTAGGGAGAATTTACTTTGCATTTGGAATTATACTACTGTATTAACGCTTTAATGGCCGCTCACACATGTGTGTGATGCTTTAATAATTATGTAGGTGATTGCTTTAATAATTATCACGCAAAGGAAAAATATTTTTGTTCTATTAAATGTGTCGTTATTGTTGTTGTTGTTTTTTTGTTTTATGTGTATGTACGCGCATGTTGAATCATTTCATGAATTTACATAAAGTCTTTTTAAATTAATTCTTCAAAAATATTGCCGGCCCCTGGCGACGTTTGACTGCGTAGACGAGCGGTCATTAAAGTGTTAATCTCACGCCGTATAATATCCTGTCGCACTCGTTATAAAGATTTAGTACATAATCCGCCAAATGTGGATGTTATTCGTGTTTTTGAAATCGAAATTACATTCTGCTGTTCTATTATCGATCGTCGAGGAAAAGTTTGGCACGCGACAAATTAAAATTTTCCTTTATCGTGAACACGCAGTTGTGATATAAATCGTAGTGGAAAGGGTTAAGAATTTAAAAATGATACGTTGACCAAATTACGTGTAACGATGTTGCATTGCTGCACAAATCGGCTGGTTTAATGTATTAAATAAATAGATAAGACGTTAAGAACGTTGATTGTAATACATTCAAATGAATGAAATTTGTATTCGGCTGCTGTGTGTTGAAAATAATGCAGACCATTTTTATTTTACATAAAGTATCGATCTGTGAACAAAAGAGACAATAATTGGAAATTCTGGTTCTTCGTAATCGTTTTAATTAGAACGTCCGAATAACAGTTTTAAACTGTTATTTCCAGAACCGTTTCAAACCCTGGTTACATTTTATAAATAGTCGCTTTTAATTTCCTGCAATTTATTAATGTACCTCCTGTTTCGGAATAATATCTCTTGCAGCGAAATGGATAATATTATACGATCTATCTTAACGATCAATTTGTAGAGACGTTATATTGCCACGACGCAACGGGAGAGTTCGTCGGACAGGGTTACCTTGTGATCAGCAATAATTATTTCACCGACACGATTCCAATGACGCCGCATTTCACCGACATTGTTTATATGAGCCGTTTATTTTGAAAGTGGCACAAGTCACTTTGTTTTTAAGTCGATATATTTAAGGGTTTGCGTTTTAACACGTTTAAAAATATGGATGCTAACTTTCGAGAAGATTCAATGAAGCTGATCAAGCTGCGGATGTGTCTGTGCATCAGCTGCAGAAATAAATTCCTTTCATTGGAATATTGGAGAAATAGTTGGCAGATCTTGATCATCGAGATGATCATCGTTGTTATTAGACTGCGGATATTCGTGCAAAATTAACTTTCTATAACTCGGTGTAACTTTGAGATCATATGAGCCGTTTATTTTGAAAGTGGCACAAGTCACTTTGTTTTTAAGTCGATATAATATAGTAAAAGCCATAAGTCGTAAAGTGACTTATGCCACTTTCAAAATAAACGGTTCATATACCGACACGTTGAAATCGCCGACGAAGGTTTACATCGACTCTCGTTTCGCCGGCAAATGTGACGACGAATGTTTTCTTCTTCCAATCTGAATAAACAAATACATTGAAATTGATTAATCCTCTCAAGACGATGGCTAGGTCAAATTCGACATACACTGTTTAAATCGTTCACTCAACCGTTCAATTTTCGACAATTAAATAAAATAAATTGCTATTACATTGGGCACAGTAGAAAAGTTAATAAGACTGCAAGAAATATCTTCAAAAATGCGTTTTGAAAAATTTCTGGACAAAGTTCGGAATTGTTGTAAACATTGTCGATAATACCGTTGTGAAAATGATTCGCTGTCCGAGGGTTGATGACTTTCATATTTTGTATAATTGACGAATCTGATTTTATTCTTGTTTTCTGGAATAGAAAATCCTTGGTAAACGGGAAAATCGTTGATTAAGTGGAGGATTAACATTTAGACAATTAAAGGTAGAAACAAAACACGTTGATATCACGTCAGGTGAAATCGCATGCTGTCTCACGTTGCATATGATAGCCCGGGATATCATGGTTGGGAGCCATATTTGTGTCACGTTAAAGCAGTGACAGTGACAACTATTTAGTAATACATTAATACATCGTGTTAATTACGGAGCGTGAAACATCAAGCAATAGCTCACGTAAATGTAAAATTCTGGCCCTACGTGAAAACGCGATGCGTCCCGTATGTGAAAAATGTGACATAATTATAATTTGTTTCCAAACAGATTTTTGAACGGGATTTCACGCGACATGATATCAGAGAAAGAGTCGAGCGTTGATTTGAAAAAAGTAAAAAGCGATGATTTCGATCTTTGCGGCTAAATGAAATCTAAAAGACACATTAAATCCGAGAAAGATCTTGCATTGGTTCAAATCGATATTCTCTACTTTTCACTAAATCTAAGTAGTGTATTGTATTCAGCAATCCACATAGTTGCTCGCAATATTGAGTAATAAAACGTAATAACTTTTTCAAAATTAGACTAAGTGATACGAATTTTTTTTAGATGATATATAGAGAGACTAAAATGACCACGATAATAGACGATGACTAAAATGCCTTCTTTTAATTTTGCTATTACTTGAGATGACAAAAAAATAAAATAAAAAATTCTCGCTTTTTAACTTTGCTATCTGAGTCTATAACGAAAATTTAAAAAATGCCGTTTGTAGATCTGCTGAAAATTTGATCGAAATCGGTTAACCTAGAGTCGAGCTGCAAGCGTTGGAAGATTTCAGAAACTGCAGATTTCTTCCATTTTTTGGTCAAAATCGTGAGAGAACTGTGATTTTTGCCATCTTTAATTTGTTGTAACTCGCAACAACGTCAATTGATTTCGCGTATAAGTTACCGAGATCTACGAGAGGCATTTTTTAAATTTCCGTTACAGGCTTAGATAAAAAAGTAAAAAAAACTAGAGCTTTTTAATTTTCTTTTTGTCAGTTCAAAAGTAATAGCAAAATTTAAAAAAGGCACTTTGGCCATCGTCTGGTAGACTAGTCCCGCTATCATCTAAAAGAAAATTCAAGTCACTTAGTCCAGTTCTAAAAATAAAGTTATTGCGTTTTAAGAACAGAACTGCTTTTCATAACCGTAGCAAACAACGTATTGCCTTAAAACCACAGAATATTCAATGCGAAACTTCGAGCACCTCCTCCGTGTCCACAAAATACCAAAGCGATTAATTCGAGCAGCACGCTCCAGGCCACTAAGCGATCCAATATCGCAGGAACGTTTCAAAACGGTTTACGTTACGTCAACGCCAATCCGCGCCGTTTTCCTCGGAACAATTCTCCAGTTACTGCCGCAAAGTCCGGCCGACTCTTCAGAATTGGCCATTCCGCGTCTCCCCGACTTTCCCTTACGATCCAGACCATTAATAAATGATCGAGCCGGGAGCGTGTGCAGGCCTCGGGCCGGGGTCACCGTTGGAAAAGGCCGGAAATCGGGAAACGTATCTCGAGAACGCGCGAGCGAGCCAGAAGAAACCGAGCCGGACCGGGCCGGGCCGAGTCGGGTCGGGTCGGGTCGGGTCGGGTCGGGTCGCTGTGAAAACCGTGCCCCTACCGCCGGGAACGTAATTTCTCGTTATTAATGTTGCAAGCGTCAACGCGCCGCGCCGGGAACCGCAGTTCACCGGCTCGGCGCAAACCGGCCCGGCCCGGCCCGGCCCGATCCGCGCGCGCGCGCCACTCGCAGACGCGGCCCGAGAAATTGCCGTGGAAAATTTGTATTTCCCGCGAGTATGTACAATGAAAGCGTGATTAAGATTCATGCTGCATTATTCAGGACGTAGGTGGGCGGAATCGTTCCGGCATGACGTAATTTTGTCCGCGGCCCGCCTCGGTTGATCAACACCGGGCGAAGATATTGCCGTCTTCGCGGCAATTTCGCGCGGCCCGTTGTTCGAGTGTCGCGCCACGGCCCCAATTAACTCCCGCTGGTGACTCACTCGTTCTCCTGTCTGACGGTGTGCGCGCTTTTTTTTTATGTTTCACGAGTCAGCGGTGCTCGCATACCGGTGTCGGACCGGCTACATACAGTGGCCTATGAAAGTGTTTGTACACCTTTTAAAACGCAATAATTATTTGAAAACTGAACTGAATGAATTGATTTTTTTTTAGACGATAGATGGACCAATCTACTAGTCGATGACTGAAATGCTTTCTTCTGCTATTACTTGGAATGACAAAATAATAAAAAAACTCCTGTTTTTTTAACTTTTTTATCCGAGCATGATGTAAGATGTAAATCAGTCGACCAGCATCAATCTCCCAGTTTAAAAATACTGTGAACAAAATAAATACTTAAAAATACTGAACACAAAATGTTCGTATACCTTTTAAAACGCAATAATTATTTGAAAACTGAACTGAATGAATTGATTTCTTTTTAGACGATAGATGGACCAGTCTACTAGTCGATGACTGAAATGCTTTCTTCTTTAATTTTGCTATTACTTGGAATGACAAGAAAATAAAAAAGCTCTTGTTTTTTTTTAACTTTTTTATCTGAGCATGATGTAAGATGTAAATCAGTCAACCAGCATCAATCTCCAAGTTTAAAAATACTGTGAACAAAATAAATACTTAAAAATACTGAACACAAAATGTTCGTACACCTTTTAAAACGCAATAATTATTTGAAAACTGAACTGAATGAATTGATTTCTTTTTAGACGATAGATGGACCAGTCTACTAGTCGATGACTGAAATGCTTTCTTCTTTAATTTTGCTATTACTTGGAATGACAAGAAAATAAAAAAGCTCTTGTTTTTTTTAACTTTTTTATCTGAGCATGATGTAAGATGTAAATCAGTCGGCCAGCATCAATCTCCCAGTTTAAAAATACTGTGAACAAAATAAATATTAAAAAATACTGAACATAAAATGTTCGTACACCTTTTAAAACGCAATAACTATTTTAGAATTGAATTAAATGATTTGAATTTGTTTTTAGATAGTAGACGGACTAGTCTACTTGACTATATCTAAAGAGCTTTTTTTAAATTTTGCTATTAAATTTGCTGGAATGAATAGAAATAATAAAAAATCTCTCATTTTTTAATTTTTTTTATCCGAGCCTATAACGGAAATTTAAAAAATGTCTTTCGTAGATCTTGTTAATTCATATGCATGTTGAAAATTTTATCGAAATCGGTTTACGTTGTTACGAGTTGCAACAAATGAAACATCGCAAAATTCGCAGTTTTATCACGATTTTGACCAGAAACTGAGAAATCTGCAGTTCTTCAAATTCCTCAACGCCTGTAGCTTGACTCTGTGCTAACCGATTTCGATCAAATTTTCAGCACGCATACAAGTTACCGAGATCTACGAAAGGCATTTTTTAAACTTTCGTTATAGGCTCGGATAAAAAAGTTGGAAGACGAGGGTATTTAATTGTTTCTTTCAATTCCAACTAATAGCAAAATTTGAAGAAAACTCTTTAGCCATCGTCTAATAATCTCTTTTGGATGATTCCAAAAGAATTCCAGTTTTAATAAAGTTATTTCGTTTTAAAAGATGTACGAACATTTTTGTGGGCCACTGTATTTCTAATCTGAGAGATTGTTGCTGGTCGACTGATTTGCATCTTCTTTGCGACTTCGGAGGCATGCTCGCTGTCACGAAACTGTACGCGACGGCAGTCAAATAATCAAAGAACGTTATTAAAGAAACTTGGCCTAAAGTTCGGGTGAAATTACCCGAAATGAGTGGCTGCAAACTTTGCACGTTAGTGGATCTATGATTCTCGCGTTTATGTCGCGCGATAATTTCTTTAATGGACGCCTGTGTCGAGAGGCGAGATTGCAGGGACCATATTTTTCTACTAATGAGCAGTTTCTAACGGTGTGATCTTAATTGATATCGGACGATTCGGTTTATACGACAATTTTATAGAGCTAGCGTGACCTGTTAGGTGAACGAACACTTCAGCCGCGGACTTGCTAAAATAATAAAATAATAAAATCACCTATTTTGCTACTAGTATGTTCGTACACACTTGAACACAGTTCTAGCCTTTTTTCGATAGTTATATCCATTATTTTAGAATCGTTATTATAAGATTTACTGAAAAATGCTTCAAATGGCCAATGAATGAAGAAACATTTTTAATAGATCAATTTTTAAACGATATCTCAGAAAATGATATTGTACATACAAATTGATCATTGTTTCACTGAACGCGCCATAGAATACAATTTATAAACGAAATATGAAACAATTATAGACAACTATGAACAATTTTAAACGAAATATGAAACATAGTTATAGCGCTATAACGTTGCATGATCAAAAGTATACGACGCCATTTAAGAAAGTCAAGTCTTCGTTTTTCATCAGAATAAAAGATTTTTCGAAATTTTTATTATTGCAATTTGTTTCCCTCAACGAACACGTTATCTTTTATTCGAAACATTTTTTTGTCAAATTAGCGTAAATGCCTCAAAAATCGGTGCGACCGTTAATCGTATAATCGTATAACCCGAACACCCTGTATAACAGGATTATTGTATAAATTATAATGAGAATAGAATCTGATGACCGTTACTTTCTCATATAATACAGGAAAAGTATTTCATATGATACACTAAAGAGTATTCTCACATTGTACCTCACATTGCCCCCAAAGTTTGATGAAACCAGAGAGGAACGGCTTTGTATGATCTTGTAACACCCTGTATAACAGGATTATTGTATAAATTATAATGTGAATAGAATCTGATGACCGTTGCTTTTTCATATAATACAGGAAAAGTATTTCATATAATACACTAAAGAGTATTATCACATTGTACAGATCGTCCTATTAGTACCAAAAAATACACCTAGAAGTGTATAAATTATAAGTACGTAGAAACATACGTTGCTGGAAAAGTTTACTTTCCATTAACGTTTCAGCGCAAACCAGGCAGACATAATTTTCGGCTCGGCGATAAAATCGAGAAATGTTGCCGACATTAAAATCATTATTATCTCTGAAGAAAGAATCCTCCAACAATGAACTTAGACTGGTTTTAAAGCTCGAAGTCTGTACTTTCGCGATTCAACGTTCATTTTCTATCCGGATGTTTACGCGCAATACGACGGGCGTGCAACTGGAGCGATCGAGGACGGACGAATGGATGAAATTAAATAACCGGAGCATCGTAATCGATAGCGGTTTAGTTCTACGTGGATTGAGGCGCATAGAGGTGCAAATAATCGTAGGCGAGAGAACTGGGACGTGGAGAAGCCAGTAGTTCATTTGCGAGAGAAATTGCACGAGAGAATCGGATTTCCCCTGTCCTTTAAGCTCGAGAACGTCGCAGCTAAGCTTTGACCGTGTCGCGGACCATTACCACTCAGGAAGGACACGCAGGATTGATTTTCCGTTCGACTGACGACAGAAGAGCTGCGTGTACCCAACGGTGATAAACGTTCCCGTACACTGAACCCTTTCAGGGACCAATACGTCAACAATCCGAGACAGAACCGCAACTCGTATATAAAAATCGCCGGCGAATGTTGTCCCGATCACGTTTCATCACCGTCCAAACAGTCGTAATCAATAAAATCAATAATTTAATAAACTTGAATCGATAACGCGATATTTTAATATCTTAAAATTATTATAATACCGATGATAGGAATGAAAAGGGTAGGATGAAACTATCATTTAAGACGTTCGTACCATATTCCTAAAAGCATTTTAAAAAGCGATATATTGATTACCTATATCTGAGAAGGTCCCATAGTTGTTATAAAAATATAATAGAATGTTCGGATAATAGAACATTTACATAGTTCATGTTCTACACTCAATCTTCGCTAACAATAAGTTGTACAATAAATAGCATTGTACGTAGATATCGGATAATCGAGGTTCTACTACAGTAGAACAGTGTGTGTGTATACACTTCAATTCGTATAAGACCATCCAAACAGTCATAATCAATAAAATCAATAATCTAACAAACTTGGATCGACAACGCGATATTTTACTATCTTAAAATTATTATAATACCGATGATAGGAATGAAGGGTAGGATGAAACTATCATTTAAAACGTTCGTACCATATTTCTAAAAGCATTTTAAAAAACGATATATTGATTACCTATACCTGAGAAGCTCCCATAGTTGTTATAAAAAAATATAATAGAATATTCGGATAATAGAACATTTATATAGTCGATGTTCTACACTCAATCTTCAATAACAATAAGTTATACAAAAAATAGCGTTGTACGTAGATATCAGATAATCGAGGTTCTACTACAAATCTGGAGAATGTCGACTTTCACCGGTGAATGTCAACATTCGCATAGTCGCTTGGTGTATGTCCGAAATATTTGCTAAATACCCTTATTTCTGACTTACACCGGTAAATGTTGACATTCACCATGCACTAATGGTGAATGTTGAACATGTTGGAGATTTATATTTTCTTCTCCGTAATTCAGTCGCTATAAAACGCCACAAGGGTGACGTAACTTTTTCGCCTCTTTTTCTGAAAGGAATGACCAAGAATTTAAAATACACGGTACATTCTACATGAGAAAAGAAAATAATAGTAATAAAAAAATTACTTACTTATGCGATTCAAATCTTATTTATTGCAACAACTTAAACTATTATGACACTTTGAATTGCACAAGAGTCCCTTGCTTTTACAACTGCATTTATTTGTGGAACACTTCCTTTTGCAATGACAGGTTTTGGACCTCCACCAGAGCATATCTGTGATTGTCGACACACACCGGAGAGGGTCCGAATGTACAACAATGTAATGAAATATTCGATCTTTCACCGACGTATTTGGTATCTGTTGACATTCACCGGTGAAAGTCGACATTCTCCAATTTCGGTCATTCACGGTAACATATACGCTTCAATTCGTATAAGACCATCCAAACAGTCGTAATCAATAAAATCAATAATCTAACAAACTTGGATCAACAACGCGATATTTTACTATCTTAAAATTATTATAATACCGATGATAGGAATGAAGGGTAGAATGAAACTATCACTTAAAACGTTCGTAGCTACATTACCATATTTCTAAAAGCATTTTAAAAAACGATATATTGATTACCTATACTTGAGAAGCTCCCATAGTTGTTATAAAAATATAATAGAATATTCGGATAATAGAACATTTATATAGTCGATGTTCTACACTCAATCTTCGCTAACAATAAGTTATACAAAAAATAGCGTTGTACGTAGATATCAGATAATCGAGGTTTTACTGTATCTCACACACACACACACACACACACACACACACACACACACACACACACACACACACACACACACACACACACACACACACACACACACACATATTATATATTCAATTCGTGTAAGATAGTTTGAACACAGCAGTTGAAAACACACTGTTTCCGCATCTCTTGAATGCCATTCAAATCGTTTCGTACGAAAGTCATTGTTTTAAACCCTCGTCTATCCAGCGTACTTCAAAGGAACCGTCTACCCCCGAAGTTTGATAAAACCAGAGAGGAACGGCTTTGTATGATCTTGTAACACGTTGCAGGACAAGCCCACCAACCGCGTGAACAAAGTACAGGAGATCAATTTCACGAGTCGAGACACCAGACTGGAGTAAATAGGTAGATAAGAGCAGAAGTTGGACAGAACGTTGGCAGGCCGGTTGTCTAAGTGAGAATGTGATCATGACAGGGTGAGAAATCCTTGCTCCGGGGCAATGGGCTGAGGAAACTACTCTCTCCCTCTCTCTCTCTCTCCCTCTCTCCCTCTCTCTCTCTCCCTCTCTCTCTCTCTCTTTCTCTCTTCCTCTCTCTCTCTCTCTCTCTCTCTCTCTCTCTCTTCCTCTCTCCCACCCTTTCTTTCCCCGTCCCCTAATTTTGTCTTCCTCCCAGCTCCGGTGTGTCAGCTCGCTCGGCGCGCGTGTGCCGTTGACAGCAGTTAATTGCGCTACCGGCGAATCAAAGTAAACCGGCGAACCGTCAGGGAAAGAAAGGAAGAAATATCGCGAGGTTGGCTAAACCGCAACGATCTCAGCAATTCGGGTGACCGGAAGCATACTTTCTTTACGTAGAAAAGAATTACCTCGCGAACTTCTTGGCAATCAATACAGGATGTTCACCGTAACGGTTGCCGCGATTTTTGTGGCAATTAGGCCAATCTGACAAAAAAATGTTTCGAATAAAAGTTATTCAGTATTTTGATGGGAATAAAGTGCATTAATAAAAATTGCGAAAAATATTTTTATTCAATAAAATACTAAGATCACCTTGACTTCTTTGAATAGTACTATGTATTTTTAACTCCATATTGTTATAGCAGATGAAAAAATGAGTTTTACAAGATCATTCGAAGGTCATTGTATGGTACATCGCTGAATTCATTTTTTCATCAGCTATACCAATATGGAGTTAAAAGAAGAATAAAAAATTTTTTCGCAATTTTTATCAATGCACTTTATTTCCATCAAAGTACTAAATAACTTGTATTCGAAACATTTTTTTGTCAGATTGGCCTAAATACCTAAAAAATCGTGGCGACCGTTACGGTGAACACCCTGTATACCTTGGTATAGTAATATCCAGTCAAAACGATCACCACACGGCCTTTAACCCTGTATTGGTACACAAACTTGCGTAATTTGAAACCAGGAAGTATCGACCTCTATACAGAATAACCCATTTAAATCGATCCAGTCAAATATCTTCGAAACCGTCGATGATACTAAAAAAGGCTTCAAACGAAATTTGAATGGTTTTATGGTGTACGTAATCTGATATCGATAAAATTGTTCTAGGTGAACGCGTCGAGGACATACGAAGATCAACATTATTTTTTCAAATGGAATTATATATTTTTTATTATACTAGTCGATTCAGCTCGTCGTTCTCTTCATAAAAATACTACGGAATTTACTGCGAAAAATCATTGGTTTAGAAGATATTTGAATCTTAGTAGTGCATAGTGTTAGCACTTGCCTATCTAAAATTGGTGTTCGAAAATACGATCTTCGGCCTGAATGCAAAGATTCACTTTTGTCTTTAAAAAAAAGATACTAAAATTCGAATATATTCTAAACCAATGATTTTTCGCAATGAATGCCTTAGTATTTTTATAAAGGGAACGACGAGCTGAATCGGCTAATACAATAAAAAATATATGTTAACATTTTAAAAAATAAAGTTCACTTTTGTATGTCCTCGACGCGTTCACTTAGAAAAATCTTATCGATATCAGATTACGTGCCCCATAAAACCATTCAAATTTCGTTTGAAGCACTTTTTATTATCATCGACGGTTGCGAAAATATTTGACTGGATCGATTTAAATGGGTCATTCCGAACAGAGGTCGGTACTTCCTGGTTTCAAATTACACAAGCTTGTGTACCAATACAGGGTTAAAGACCGTGTGGTGATCGTTTTGACTGGATATCACTATACCAAGGTATGCAGGGTGTTCACCGTAACGGTTGCCGCGATTTTTGTGGCAATTAGGCCAATCTGACAAAAAAATGTTTCAAATAAAAGTTATTCAGTATTCTGATGGAAATAAAGTGCATTAATAAAAATTGCGAAAAATTTTTTTATTCAATGAAAAACTAAGATCACCTTGACTTCTTTAAATAGTACTATGTATTTTTAACTCCATATTGTTATAGCTGATGAAAAACTGAATTCAGTGATCCACCATACTACGACCTTCGGATGATCTTGAGCGTTCATCTAGAAATCTTGCCGATGAAGGAGAACAAGATGCTTTTCTTACAGTGTGACTAGAAATGAAATTAGATTTAAAAAAACATGATAAATCACTGTGCGACTACAAATTTACGCTTTGACTGTCCTATAGAGTGTTGAAATGAAGCAACGAGAATTGTCGTCGCGTACAAAAGGAGAAATTGATAAAGGAGAAGTCACAAACGGATAAAGACTGTACACAATCATTTAAGCATCGTTCGCAATCTAGAAAGTCTGTTGCTCACTTTTCAGCAGATCCATTATCAAAACAACTAAAGTCTACTTTAGATCGCATTTTCATTTCCATTTTCATTATGGCATGCATCTTGCCCGGTTACGGCGATATAAAACTGTTTTATAAAACAACCTATAAATAAGATACGACCATTATGAATTTCAATGGTCTTTGTACCCGCAATCGTCTGCTAGGCGTGCAGGTACAAGAGGTATACGACTCGCGAGGCTTTTGGCTTGCATTCGAATAAAACAATACGACTCCCGCCAGTGCTCACCTTATACTCCATAAACGGATAGTATTCTATTCTTCATTACACCGTTATATTCTTGATGCGTTCGTGAAAGCGTAGGAGAACGTGCTCTCCAGTCTGGCGAAGACGAACGAAATATAGCTTGCATCGTTAGGAAGACGAAGACCAGCCGGCCACAAGTCACCCCCATGACGTTCGTTCAGACGACTCGAACACCATCGAAGTAAGTAATGTATGCGCCGATCTGGATGACCGTTCAACACCTCCGAGCACCGCGGATAGATTAAACGTTTGCACGACCCAATTCTCGCGATTCTGCGGCGGTAATTGCGCGGAAACCCTCCGACAGCTACGAGACCTCCGCGACGGAAACCTGGGGCGGGCCGAAATCGCCAGAAAACCGCGAATCCCCGACCACAGTTCCGCGTTAAATGTTGCGTGCGATATTAAAACTGCCACTCGCTTCCGAACTCTCGGCATCGAACTTTTCATTTCGGGAACCACTCGAACCACCCCGTTTACCGCGCCGTGACGCTCTCGAGCCGAGGGCCGGAACTTCGTAGGGACTGCAGGGCTGTTTGACCTCTGAATCGCAACAATTAACGCCGTTCCTACATTGCTACGACCCTGGGAATGGATGACTTAAGTGATCTCTTTTGAAGCAGTCTTTTGTTAGACCGCTGTGGCAAAGTTTCTACGGGTTTTCGACTTGTGTTCGGATAGTAGAGGGGAAAATAATAATTCGTAAGTAATCTGCGGTTTTAAGGTGGTATACACAACAGTAAATACAAGGAGAAAATTTGGCAGAGCTGTTGGATTATTTTCGACTAAATAGAAATATTTAGAATTAACACAGATAAATATAAAAATTAATATAAATAAATGAATATGAATAATAATTAATATGAATAAAAATTATAATATAATTATAATATAGATAATAGATTATATAATGTAATCATAATATTGGTAATAGATTATATAATATAATCATAATATTGATAATAGATTATATAATATAATTATAATATAGACAATAGATTATATATACTATAATTATAATATAAATAATAGATTATATAATATAATTATAATATAGATAATAGATTATATACTATAATTATAATATAAATAATAGATTATATAATATAATTATAATATAAATAATAGATTATATAACAATCAAAGAATTAACAATTATCTCGAGATACAGCATTTTTATTTTGCATAATGCGAAGTCTGCTATTTATAACTTGTATAAACATTATCGCAAGTTTTGAATTGAAACATTACAAAATACCATACCGTAATATTAAACATATGCAATTGATAAATCTGTAATTGCAAGGAAGAACGCCACGTGTCGCATGTTTTCACTTTCAAGATTTTATCGCTCGATTTTTGATTTGACATTGATCGATACTTCGTATTAGTGGTATTTCTTTGACTCTTTTATTTTTTGAGCCTACTAAATTTATCTTCATGATTTTTTTCTGACGAATACGTAAATCCGAAATTCTGCAGTTCGAATAATGCATTGAATTTTATGAAATCGTCACATGCGACATTTTTCCTTGGGGTCACAGAAATTTGCACGGAGGGTGTTTCATTTGAAACTATCACCATAATTTTTTTCATTACTGCTTGTCACAATAAAAATCGTTCAGATGAACGTTAAATGAATTCGTGTGACGCGTGTGCTAGTGTTATCGATATTTTTATGGATGGATCCGTCAAGGTCTTGCGAAGGTCAACTTCTCAACCACTATTTCAACAAAATTGTCACGTCAGCTTCGACCCCTAAGAAGCTCCTAGTCAATCACTTAACCTACGACCCGAAACAAACTCTATTAGGCGTGGTCTATCAATTTTTTGCTTGACAAGCAGAAATGCACGCTCGAAACGAGATCAGGACACGTCGGGGACGGTCCCCCAGGGCGGGCATTCCTCCATAAACACCGCGCGCGCCCGAATTCAGCTAAAAGTGCCTTCCAAACACGTCAACGTTAACATATTGGCATCCCGGAGTGTGCTAATATTGCCCGACTTTGTGTGCGTTTCCTTATGCCCGAAGACACCAGCGACTTTCGGGTCCTTCTCGTCGATTGCTTCCTGGTAGTTCAAAGGAAGCAGACGTGGAGCAGTGAGAAAGAGAAAGCCGAGAAAGCCGAGAGAGAGAGAGGAGAAAGGGGAACGGGGAGATGTCATCGGAGTTCAATTACAGAAGGCATCCGCGACAAAAGCAACATCGCCGCGAAGATATCGATATATTGCCAGCGACGGACGGTTAAGTGGGCCATTTCCGAGTGCTCGTTCCTTTGCCTATTGTTTCCGGAAGGCTCGATTCGCCACTCCCGCTTTCCCGTGGATGTGTGCTCGCCTCGAAAAACTAGGCAAATAGCGCCCCGGGGCGGTAAACACGACCAAGAAATACGACGACGTGTGTTTTCATAACGGAGGAGCCACTGAAGCCTGCAACGATACTCTTCTTAGAGCAAGCGTACCAGATTTTTTTCAACGCTTGTTGCCTTTTCCCTCCGGTCCAAACAACGCGCGGTTTTAAATATTACAGGCGGGTGAAAGTATTGTGTGCCCTGCTGGCGAAATTCAATGTTTACGCGCAACTACAATGTGACAAACTCGATTGTTCACTCGTAGCATTCGTCGCTGCTTCAACTCCTTGCGGTCGAGAGGTTTCTCGAATGAAGCGTGTCGTCCAGTTATTCGGTCACTTTGATTTGTAAGAATTGCAAATGAAAACTATTGTTGTTTAATTTTGTTATTTAATATAACAAAAAATTTTGTTATTTAATATAACAAAAAATTTTGTTATTTAATATATTAATATATATTTTAATTATTTATATATCTTAATTATTTACATACCTTAATTTATTATTAATATATCTTGACCTAAGTACTAAGTAGTACCTAAGTAGTACATAGTACCTAATCAATAATCACTTCGTGCATCATCGTACATCACTCGCTCGTCTCGTACATCAAGCACACACACATACGCGCACTCGCATACTACGGACCGCATAGTAATTTTTGGGAATTTTCTACAGGAAGGTATCGAGTTCAACGTATTTCATCATCGCATAGAGAATATAACGTGAAGTGATAGAATAGTCTCCGGTGGCTGCACCCTCATGCAGTGCTCCATTACTTTGAAATATGATACTGTTAAATCGAATGTCTTCCTTCTATTCGATGTAAAGAGTCATAAATTATTACGATGATAAACCACCATCAACTTTTTAATATCGTCCACCCGAGGGCTACAATATTTATGCAGATAGTTTCTATATACGGTAAATTCTCCCTAATTGACGCTCAGATTGTGCACAAAAATGTGTATTTATAAAATTTGGGAAAAGGAAATACGATTGTTCGAACCTTATAGTTACCGATTGGCAACAACTATAAAAACGGGCCCCGCAAGGCATGAATAATCGTATCTTCTCTTTCAAAATTGTCCATTTTTTTTTTAGAAGTTGAGGGACAATTGGAGGGAATTTACTGTATATTGCTCCGTACGAAAAAAGCGGTATACTAAAAAGACACGGCAGCAAGACGTCAATTTTTTGTTACAATTGCAGAGTAATTGCTGGCAGTCTCCTATTGAACGAATCGTTTAATCCTTTGCACCACGATTTCTTTTAGAGCTACGTTGATTAATATTTCTTCGTCATGATGTCTTCGCTAAAACAATTTCTGTTTTTTCTTTTAACGCTTTCTGTTCACTTTTCTCTGAACAGTTTCTGTTTCTTCTTTTAAGAATCTATATTTAGAGCAACTGTTTGAAGAATGTATCATAATTATATTATTAATCAAATTTATCCTATTTGTATTATTAATAAGGTATATCATAATTGCACTATTTAAAAAAGTGTATTATAATTACGCTATTAATACTTTAACCGCCGCGACAGCCACATGTAGCTAACAAAGTTATTTAAAATCTATTTTTCGAAAATTCATTTCTTCGCCAGTCAATTATAATTTCTTAATTTTATTAAAATTCGCAATTTTATGAAACTTTCGAGGTGTTTGCCACGACCGTTAAATTGTTAAGATTCGTGTTCCTTCTAGATTTTGAAAAAGAAAAATCAAATTTTGTCCCAATCTAGAAAAAATGAATAACGTTCGTGCACATTATAGTGCATTACAGTAACATTATAATACAAGGGGTTAATAAACGTGTAACACCTAGTTAATATTGATAAAATATTACTTGCACCTCCTCGGTTCGATGTCTTTCGGTTGCAGCAACTTCTCCGTGCAATCCCAAGTTGTCCGTTTTTGCGTACAATCTGAGCGTCAATTAGGGAGAGTTTACTGTAATTTCGACATGTAGGCGACCAAAAGAGGAAAACCTGATATTGCGCAGGTCCCAGTTGCGAACAAAGCAATTCGCGGCGGGTACAATTCGCAAGAGGAATGTTTCATAGATGCGGTATTAAGCGTCGTATACCTCCGTATGCAACGCACAATTACAGATCTCCCAGCGTGGCGAGAGTAGAAATGAACGTCGCGACAGATGTACCCGATGATGCTCTGTTCCCCGTTCGAATGCAATTCCGGTTTAATGTAAATTCACTGCTCGATTATGATCCGAGTGAATAGAAAATGGCGGTGTCTCGTTAACGCGATTAATCGCAGTAAGCTCGGTTTCTATCGGTTCCCTGCGGATTTTCACGCATGGCCCATGAAAGACGCTCGTTACCAGCTCGCTATTTATCTCCGCCGGTTCTAGAAATTCATTCGAGCAAGTAAATCCTCTAATCTTTCAGACTAAAGTAGGTGAGCGTAACTTCCAATGTCCCAATTTCTTATGCTCTGGAGAACGCGTCTTCGACGCGAGTGTCTGCGGCAGCGACTCGACAAATTAAATGGGTAGTCTTAAGTTTGAATTACCAGCGGAATCTTGATCCTGGCATGTATCTTCTGGAAACCGTTGGAGTGCTCTTTCGGATTTCATTCGCACAGATCCAGCTTCGAATTTCAGGCCTAGGTCATCTTACATTGTGTAAAATAGGTACGTATAGTATTTTCTCTCTAATTCGCCCTCAGATTGCGCACAAAAATGGACAATTTGGGAAGAGAAGATACGATTGTTCGAGCATCGTGGCTCGTTTTTATAGTTACAGATTGTCAACAACTATAAAAGAGGCAATATAAATAATACGATAAAGAGAGGCAAGACTTCGATAATCGTGTCTCTTCTTCCCAAATTGTCGATTTTTGTACGCAATCCGAGCGCGAATCGGGGAGAAATTACTGTATTTATTAAATCAGATTATTAGGAATCGATAGAAATTTCTAACGTAGCTTCCGCTTCACGAAATCGATGCACTTTCAGCATCGCTTAAAGATTCGCAGTCTAGTTTCAACAAACGGCCTGTCGCCCCGATCGAATCGTGGCCAATCGAGCAAAAATCGCGTCTCAAGTTGGCTTCACCTTTTTCGAACGTACGGTCAAATATATCCTCTTATGCCAATAGTAAACAACAAGTCGATAATAGGGCCAACCGATTCAGAGCGCCGAAGACTAATACGGACACCTAATTGTATATAGTACAAGAATAAATTGCGAATTTGCATTGCTTTTGTTACAACACGGTTGACGAAAGAATAGACTTGGGAGATACCCGCTGTTATGGTACACAGTAATTTCTCCCTAATTCGCGCTCGGATCGCGCACAATTATGGACAATTTTGGGAGAGGAGACACGATTATTCGAACATCGCGGCTCGTTTTTATAGTTGTCGACAATCGATGACTATAAAAACGAGTCGCTAGGCTCGAAGAATCGTATCTCCTCTCCCCAAATTGTACATTTTTATGCGCAATCTGTGCGCGAATTAGGAAGAAATTACTGTACACAAAAATGAAAAATCTGGGAAGAGGAGATACGTTTTTATAGTTGTTGACAATCGATAACTATAAAAACGAGCCGCAAGGCTCGAGTAACCGTATCTCCTCTCCCCAAATTGTCCATTTTTGTGCGCAATCTGAGCGCGAATTAGGAAGAAATTACTGTACTTTCTTTCGCAAGAGTTGCAAGAATACTGTCCATTGTGCACAATTGTTAATTTACGGAAACCAGTAAAATCTAAAAGCGCAAATAACTTTTACCGAAATTTGTTCACGCGACTGAATCTTCCATTGTAAGATGCACAATTTGAAAAAGTTAGGCAGATACTGGAGAAACATCCGACTAAACGGCGAGTCGAAAAGTTCATATTTACAACGTAAGTATCTGTACTCGCCAGCAACTTTGCTGGCAATAAGTGACCAAGTCAGGATCATCGCCGTGTATGTATATGGAATATAGGCGGCATTAATGACACGCGTGACGTCGGTACAGTGTTCACTGGATCGAGAATATCTCGGATCAGTAGTAAAACCAATCTATAACGCGACCAAGAAGTCAGAGTTTGTTCCGTGAGCCAATGCCTTAATTACGACTCCACGTCCTGTCGCGACTCGTTCAATGTTGTTACCTGATTGTTAATAACAATGTGAATCACACCGCCGATCGTATATTCGGGTAGATTAGTCAGATGCATGGTTTCGTAAACGATACCTTGCCCAGAGAAAGCGGCATCGCCGTGAACCAATATAGCCATCGACTTCCTACCACCTGAAAGCAATCGCAGTTTTAATTCTGAACAACCTACGGACATTTTTGTTACCGTCGACGTTTCATTATCCTACCGCGTCTATTGTTGTATTCCAACATTAGAAAGGTTCCGAAAATAACGGTTTCAAACTATGTATTATGCTTATATCGATTATATGAATTACTGTACCGGGAATATCTTATTCTAAAATTCTCGTGGCGCATGTATTGAAATATTTGTATGGAATAATAATAATATTTAATGTATAATAATATTAATATTTAATAATATTATTTTTATTATATTATATAATATTTTGTATTATATTATATAATAATAATATTTTGTATGGAAGTAGCCACTACTGTCACTAATTGTCAGTTTTGATGCTGATCACGAGTTCGAGCCAAAAATTGCCCTTAACTTCTCGCGTCGATTTCTAGAACCTCTGATCCACCCTTTGCACTATAACGAGTCAGGTTCGTGATGAAGATTTTATACATAATCTATTAAATGCAAACATTCTTCGTTTCTTCTGAATCGAAATAAAATTTGATTGTTCTGTTATCGAAATCTAGGAAGCAAAGTAAATGAAGACGTACAAGATGCAAAAATTGTCTCGTTTTATCAGAGTAATGATTGAAGACGAAGAACAGCTGATCAAGATTGCTGTAAAAGAAATCATAGTGCAAGGGGTCAAACGTGGGTTTACGAGTACGACATTAAAGTAAGGAGGTAATACTCACTCCCCCCTCCCTCTCTCCCTCTCCCCCCCTCTCTCTCTCTCTTTCTCTCTCAGTTTTCTTCGATTACCGCGGTGTTATTTGTTCGGAATTCCATCCAGATGTACAAATGCTGAATAAAGAATATTATTCGAACGTCACGAGACATTTGCGTGAAAATATTCGTCGAAAGTGGCTAAAGTTCGAAGACAGTTCTTGGATTTTGCACCACAATAATGGTCCGTTGCACGCGTCGATCTTGATTGTCATCAATCAAACGTCATATTCATCAGATAAGCGTGGCTTTCTTCTATTTCGTAAACTTAAATTACCACTTCGGGGAAAGCATTTTAAATCGATTGGAGCTATAAATGAGAATTCACTGTAGGAGCTGAATGCTATAGCTTGTTCAACGTTTGAAAAATGTTTCGAAGACCCGGAGAAACGTTGATCTACATACATGTGTTGTTTATTGCCTTGGATGGATCCTATTTTGAAGGCGACAAAATTACTTTTGATGAATATACGAGTATAATAGTTCGTATTTTATTTACAAATTCCGGGTATGTACTTATCCTAGATTTATAATGCAAGTACCGTCAAAAGCATTGTGATTTCCAGAAGCCTTTGTATAGTAACAAGGCACGCGATAAATAAGTATAATAGTTTACGTTTTATTTACAAATTCCGGGTACTCTTATCATAGATTTATAATGCAAATATCGTCGAAAGCGTTGTGATTACTAGAAGCCTTTGTATAGTAACAAGGCACACCATAAATAAGTATAATAGTTTGTGTTTTACTTACAAATTCCGGATACTTATTCTAGATTTATAATGCAAATATCGTCGAAAGCGTTGTAATTTCTAGAACCTTGTATAGTAACAAGGTGCACCATAAATAAGTATAACAGTTTACGTTTTATTTACAAATTCCGGGTACTCTTATCATAGATTTATAATGCAAATATCGTCGAAAGCGTTGTGATTTCTAGAAGCCTTTATATAGTAACAAGGCACACCATAAATAAGTATAATAGTTTGTGTTTTACTTACAAATTCCGGGTACAATCATAGATTTATAATGCAAGTACCGTCGAAAGCGTTGTGATTACTAGAAGCCTTTGTATAGTAACAAGGCACACCATAAATAAGTATAATAGTTTGTGTTTTACTTACAAATTCCGGGTACTTATTCTAGATTTATAATGCAAATATCGTCGAAAGCGTTGTGATTTCTAGAAGCCTTTTATAGTAACAAGGCACACCATAAATAAGTATAATAGTTTGTGTTTTACTTACAAATTCCGGGTACTTATTCTAGATTTATAATGCAAATATCGTCGAAAGCGTTGTAATTTCTAGAACCTTGTATAGTAACAAGGTGCACCATAAATAAGTATAACAGTTTACGTTTTATTTACAATTTTCCGGGTACTTATCCTAGATTTATAATGCAAGTACCGTCAAAAGCGTTGTGATTTCTAAAAGCCTTTGTATAGTAACAAGGTACACCATAAAAAAAATATAAGTATAATAATTCGTGTTTTACTTACAAATTCCGGGTGCTTATCATAGATTTATAATGCAAGTACCATCGAAAGCGTTGTGATTTCTAGAAGCCTTTGTACGCTAACAAGACCCACGATTGTCCCGTTGCATCGTTTGCATCCGTTTCAGAATTTATCGCAAAGCGTGAAGTGTTCGACGCTGCATCACTCCAATAAAACGTTCCGTGTCCAGATTTCTCGAATCCGAGTTTGAAAAGCACTCAGCCTAAATTCCGACGCTTGCAGCGGGAGATTTGAAGGGTCCCCGCTTTAAATGGATCTCCTTCGAGATATACCTCGGCATTCGGTATCGTATAATATGACGACACTCGAAAGTAACGAGGCACGTCCCCGTGACTGCAGCAACTAAGGCGCCAAGCTCATGGGCCGCTGTATAACTGAGAATGCACGACGACGCGCATTCGCCTACAAAAGGACACCCATAAGTGCTTGCCAAAGATCGATTCGTACCCGGCTAGAATTTCAATTCGGTCCGCGGAGGAATGGCTCCGATTGCAACTGCTGATACGGCAGAGAAACCGAAAAAATTCGATTGGACGTGCCCCGCGCGGTGCAACACAAAGCTCAATGATTGTAATCCGGCAGATTGTTTGGCACGCTGCACCTCGCGCAGATAAAATAATAGAAAATTTCATCAGGGGCGCCGGATCGTAAAATAAACTCCTTCTTGCATTCCTTATTCCCTTTCCCCGTCTTTTCCACGCGATGCCGTGCGAACGAACCGATGTAAAAACATCACCTCGGTGCCTCGATAAAGGATCACCGTTATCGCCGCCATTTCCAGAAATTCCTGTAAACAAATACGGGCCGAGCGATGCGCGCATACGGGCTCGGCTGTACTGGGCGTCGTGTAACTGGCGACATATTTGGATAGGGGCTAATTCTAGGTCAAAAATAAGCCGAGAAAAAAGAATAACATTTCCTCATTTAAAGCTCCGTTTTCGGGAAAACTTCGTTGAAAAATGCGTCCAGTATATTTATATACTGAAATATAAATGAAAAAATGTTATTCTTTTATATATGTTTATATATTATATTTATATAATTAGATATGTATATATATACATATATAAAATTGTTTGGGACATTCGGAACACGACATGTATATATATTGTTATATATATACATAACAATTTTTACAATATGTTTAGGGTCATTTCCGAGATATCACCGTTCAAATCTCTCATCGCTAATTCTTCGTATTAGCAGCGTTTTTCATGATTTCTTTCTGACGAATAAATGAATAAATAATAAAATAAAAAATAAAATAATAATAATAATAATAATAAATTAAAAAATAAAATCATGGCACGCGACGTTCTTCGTTGCAGCCAGAGATTTCATCAAACAAGCAATTTCAAGGAAAGCTCTGAATTTGGAGGTGACAGCAATTATAAATATTCGATGCATCTTAAAAATATCTGCAGAGTAATTGAGCGTGTCTCTTTCATCAGGAGAACAGAAAAAACATCGATCCGAGTTTGCAGAAAAACGCTTGAAACGTGAGAAAGCCTGAGAAGTCACTTTCGCAGACTAAAATAGTTTCATTCGAATGAGTGGAAAATAGGTCAAGATATTACCATGACCTGCTGACACAGGGAAGGAATCCGTGTTTGAACTAATCAAGGAAGAAGTACCAGCGCATGCAGTACGTATTGCTGACGAAGATACTAGAAATCATTCTACGTACAAAGAAAAACATTTTCGATAGGCAGACCGCGAAAAGTGTCCACCGTCGACTAAACGAAAATATTTGATGACGAAAATACTAAAAATCACTCCACGCGCAAAGAAAAACATTTTCGATAGGCAGACCGCGAAAAGTGTCCACCGTCGACTAAACGAAAATATTTGCTGGCGAAAATACTAAAAATCGTTCCACGTGCGAAGGAAGACATTTTCGATAGGTAGACCGCAAGAAGTATCGATTAGTCGTTGTAGAAAGAAAAGAAAATTGACTTTGCTGATCCATAAACCTTGCATTTTATAAAATCTGCACATGCCGTAAGTGCATAAATATCCGCGATCTATTGACAATGCAACCGAATAAACTTGAAGAGACGATTTAACCGAATGGCTGCGGCGGTACAAAATAAATACGGCTTCTATCCGTCGCCTTCAGTTTCTGTATATCGTTGATGCGCGCACGGGAATCGCGATGCGATGAATACAAAATCTAGAAAACCATTCGCACGAGTATTTTCGGGGATTATTTTACGCGGCGATTAATCGGCCAATGAAAGCGGATTCGCGTCGCTGTTGAGAATCTTCAGAAACCGTAAAAGTCCACCACCGAGCATCGGTATCGGTGAAACGTATCATTCTCATAATGCGGAATCTATTCCCGAAGGTTTTACGCTGCGGGCGGGTTCTATATTAAACAATTTTTTTACGGCGCAAGTTGTATAAAGAGTATACGAGCCATTGGTCGGGACGAATTTTCTCTGGCGCACCGTAACTCGTGTTTAGGGGAATTTTTTACCGCTTCCTGGCGGCTGCAAGGAGGAAGAGCGCCCATTGTCCTGTGAAATAATGCGGACACAAGGAGCGTTTGTTCTCTTATTGCGAGAGATTAAAGCGTCTGAGAGGCGATAACAAGGAAATCGCGGTATGAGCGCAACACCGGGACCCGTTGGACACGGAACGCGCGCGCGGGCTAAATATATTCTTCCGCATAACTTTTTCATATAATGGAACGATCCCCTCGACCCTACCGATAGACGAGTCACCATCCTACGTTTAATATAGGCGTAGATTCACGGGGGAGCCAGGCGCCTCTTACCATCGAATATTTTATGCGTCACAAACTGTATATTGCCTACGCTGTCGATTCGAGAGAACCGCCGGACCCGTTTCACGAATATCCCAGGGAGTTCTGAAAAATGGGCTTCCCAAGATTACACGTTTTTTCGACCTTGACCCTCCGATATAGTTGCTGCAGAAGTCTGCCGTTATATTGCGTGTCGCTTTATTCGCCGAACTCGATCAAGACACAGACGGTGAAACGACGAAGGAAAGCTTCGCAGTAAGGCAAACATTTGTTCAAATGAGCGTTGTTAATCGCCGAAGTCAACGTGGAAAGAGACATCACCAGATTTTGCACCAACTTTCTTTGAATCATGATCCGCGCAAGTTAATTTTTGCAGCCGATCTAGCCACTGTAATTATGCTGTGTATATGTTTGATTTTCTTCATACTTTATTTAAATACATTTTTATGAAATGTATAATTTGATCAAGAAAATGCCGAAGTGTATGGTACTGTCTATATTCATATATGTATATAACGTATATAATGTATGATTCATAATATGAGCATAAGTTAGGTAGAATTAATATGATCTGAATCAAATTCACATAATGCAGATAATAACATGAAGTCATGAAAATAGTAGGAAAAAATTAATATTTCTTCTATTATAATTTTTTCTTTTTTCTTTTTTTTTAATCGGCATTGTAAATGCGGCGAAATGTTTTTGTACAATTGTGAATTCGGTGAAATATTCCATTCCTCTAGACCAGTGGTCGGCAAATCGCGAACCACATGCGGCTCTTTGGTCCCTTGAATGTGGCTCTTCCTTCCTCAGTCAGATTGAGGACGTTTTTATCAATGGCCAGCTTAGGAATATCCTAATTAACACTTAGCCGCTATAAATTCAGTCGACTGATGACCGAATGGATGATTAATGAAAAATTAATTCCGAAGCATTCCGAAGCATTCCGAAGCGTTCCGAGCCCTGTCTTGGACGTACTGCATTGTAAGAAAGTCGTGGTTGTCCGAGTGTTCAGATATACATATTGTGTTAACGAGACAGGAATAAATAATTTCCACAATGGCTATAAAAACTCTATCATATTTAGAAGATAATCTCACGCAGAAATAAAGCTGTCCACTCAGGTGCCTCGGAAACTAAGTTAACGAGCGCAATTTGTGAGGAAACGAATATAGTTGTGTTTCAAATGATGACATACATTTTGGTAACACGTTTTAAACTATGATAGTAATTTGACTTTGTATGAGCAAATACTAAATGAACACTTAAAATGCTCTATTATAGCAATACTTTGTAAATACTGTAAATATTTGCAACGTTTGATTTAAAAGAAAATTAAGTCGACATCTTCGTTGTACTCTATGAAAACAGCTTTGTGTACCAGGTATTCCACGTAGCTCGAGCATCTGAAATGTATCGCTTATGTTTCGTGATAGGAAACAATATCACGAGACAAAAGTCTTGACCACAGCTATCGTATCACGATAACGAAAATATGATCGGTTTAATCCTTCGCTGTTAAACTTCATATGCGAAACACGTATGTAATTCTTGGCCAATTTTTAAATAACTGTTATTCAAAAGCTAGCAATACTATGGAGACCCTAAAATTTGAGAGTATAATTTGAACATTCCATAACATCGTTTCCTTTATTAGGACTCGATATCTTACTTCCAAGTATATCAAATTAATTGTTAGTTTCATTCTTTCCGTGACGATACCATTTTTTCGGAAAAAAATAGGTGCAACACTTTGACTCAGTGTGACAGCGGAGAATTAACTCATTAACTGCCACGATCCCTATTTGGAGATTTTGGAATTTCGCGTGGACCACTTGGCGCGAAGAATATGTCAGGTGTGTTTGACAGTTTAATGTCATTTTGTACGTATCAGTCAATATTGTTTATAGCAGACGCTGTGTTTTGCGTTTCGTTTCTTTTTCAATAAGCGAACAAATTTGGAAACCATATTTAAATACAATTTTTAAATACAATTTAAACACAACAAAATCATCATATTTGGAGCATGACATTTTTGGTTTGGTTTTTATATTATACTTAAATACCATACATAAATCTGTAATCTAGAAGTTATAATAACTGTGTTACTTACTCAGTCTTGTGTTTTTCGTACAATAAAAAGAAATTTTTCTTTTGTTTTTTATTCATGCAACCTGCCACAATCCCCATTTGGGACTTTTTAAAAAATATAAATTATTTTAACGACAAGACATAATTTGAATATAATTATATTGTGGCGCAACTTTTTGCGCATACACATAACTTTTCCCGTCAAGAATTCGAACGAAAAAATCTTGGTAGTTAATGGATTAAAACAAAAAGCAAACGTGACCGATTCACCAGACACTCGATCGTGGCGTAAGCATTTTCTGATATCGCAATAGAATTCGAACGGTATCTTTAATATTCGAAGAAGGTCGTAACGTAGACAGAAATTTGACAATGGCGAAAGCTCGGTGGAACCGAAGAATTATTTTATCCGCAGCTCGGTATTGGAGTGGCATAAAATATTTGTATCGGTCCAAGCGATTGTTCGGCCACGTAGACAGGAGGAGGCGATCGTGTGTGGCGTGTCGATGGCTTCGCGCGGAACCAACGAGGAGTGTTTCAGCATTATATTCGACCGTTGTGCCGAGTATAAATTTCACGGTAGTTGGAGGCAATATGAATATTTCGGAAATCGGCACACGTGCGTTCGAAATCCAGGAGGAAATCCCGCCGGGCGGTGGGCAACTTCTCCAATTTTCTGCTCCGGGTAACGAATTGTCTCTGAAACGCAGCGGAAAGTTCATCTTCGGCCGGGAGACCCGTTTCCACGAATTCGTCCTTCCTAAACATAGTGATCAAGCCGCGCAGATGAAATATCTTGTTAATCCACTTTCGACGAGCGACGCAATTGTTATTGGAACAGTTATGGAATAATTTCATATTATTCCGCTGATCGATCCGTGATTATAGTATTCTCTCGAGCTGATTGGAGCCGGCAACCTGATCATAGAGAATGGTGGTCGCGACACTGCACTAATTTAATTGGCTGCCTCTTGGCGCCATTCTCATTGTTCAGTGATTCGACAGCAATATCAAACGCTGTTACAATATAAATGCTATGGAAGAAACACTCGATGTGAACGAAATGATTGGAAACCTTAAAATTGAGTAATCATCCGAGCGCTTCAATTTATATTAAACTTCTCGCGATAAAGGTAAACAAATTTGCCGATATACGGATTGTCGTTCGTTAAATTTCAATGTATTACAGCGGACGGGATTATTGTTGCAAAATATGCGAACGAGAAACTCTCTTTGCAACAAAATTGATCGTGTGTCGAACCGGACAAAAGCAATTTTAATAATGGGAGAAAAAGAGGAATTTTAATAATGGCAGATTTTGATGCGAGCTTTAACCTCTTTATTTATACGGATTTATTTGAAAAAATTCTTGCGTTTGAAACGCATTTAATTTGCTGATGCGCGGAGTAGTTATATAAAGGCCGGTAGATTTTGTGTGAGAATTCATTTATTTGAGCGGTATAATAATTAGTTAGTTAGTTAAGTAATTAGAAGTTTGAATGACGAATTAGACTCAAATACAGGACATGTCTCAGTTGTCAAATGTACCTAAGGGGTTAAAATTCGACTTCAGCTTACGCGTAAAAAGTTTTAGAGCGTTTGTTAACTCTTTGATTAAACTCGTCGTCGGTAAACGTTTATAGAATAAGTAGTACAACGCGAGGATCGGTTATACGCAATTTCATTAATCCTTTGTTTCTTTTCACTTCTGCTCTCGTTTCTCAGATTTAATGGATAATGCAAAGCGCGCGCGATTAATTGCTATGTATTTATATCAGATCGGTATAAAGTTGGTTGATAACTTACAAACATAAGGAATTATCTATCAAAGTATGCACCCACATTATCTATACAGTTTTGCCATTTAAGCGATAGGTTGTTCAGGCCGGTGGTTAAAACCCTGACGGACGAGAGTCGATGAATTCCTGGAAGGTCAGTTTTACAACATTGTCGGAATTAAAATGTTGTCCTATTAAAAAGTTGTCCAAATTGCGAAAGAAGTGGTAGTCAGTGGAGGCTAGGTCTGGGGAGTATGGTGGATGTGACAGAATTTCCCAGCCTAGCTCTGCGATTTTCTGACGAGTCGCCGAAGCAGCATGTGGTCTGGCATTATCATCGGTAGCCATGTTTTCACGATCGCGTCTCACTTAATAATGACATGAGACATCTTTGTTTCAGTTTATTTAGGAGAGTAAATGTGTGTCAATGCAATGATAAAGAGAGATAGTCATATATGTCTCAAATCAACATGTGCATATGGATTGAAACTTGAAGTGACACTATTGGACAGAACTTTCCGGTAGACTTAAAATAGTTACTAATTATTGATAACTATCAAAACGTCGAGGGTAAAATTTGTAGAAAAGAAGGAATAACTTACAAATATAAGGAATTATTTTATTCATCAAAGTATGCACCTACATTGTCTATACACTTTTACCATTTAAGCGACAGGATGTTTAGGCCAGTAGTATAAAACCCTGGCGGACGAGAGCCAATGAATTCCTGGAAGGTCAGTTTTACAGCATTGCCGGAATTAAATTGTTTTCCTATTAAAAAGTTGTCCAAATTGCGGAAGAAGTGGTAGTCAGTGGAGGCTAGGTCTGGTGAGTATGGAGGACGATGAAGAAGTTCCAACTCCAATTCCTGTAGTTTTGCTACAGTCATTTGTGCACTGTGTGGTCTAGCGTTATCATGCAATAAGATAGAAATCGATCTGTTGACCAATCTAGGCTGTTTTTCTTTAAGTTTTTGCATCATTTCGTCCAGTTGGTTGCAGTATATTTCTGCTACGATCGATGAGTCGGGTCTCATGAAATCATAATGGATCACACCTGTGCTAGACAGGTGTGATAACCTTTGATTCTAGGCGACCACGTAGCTCATTCGTGAGACCAAAGTTACTTGCACGAAATTTGGCGAACCAATTTGATTCTGTCTGCTGCGTAGTAACACTAGAGTCAAATACATTATTAATGTTTCGCGCGGTCTGCAATGCCGTAGTTGCACGCAAGAGCTCACACTTCATAATAGTGCGAATTTCCGACCGTTCTATTTTCAACAAAATTAACTTTTAAAAAAGGTTTTTAATATTTTTTAGAATGATCTCTTTAAACAGGCGAGATGTGTAACTTTCCAACAAAAGGAAAACAGAACGGTAAAATATTAAACCAATGTCAAATAATAAGCTGTTGAAGCTGGCAATATTATTGACTACAAATTTCATCCTTACCAACCCAATAACACTGTTTTCAAGACGAATCCGCCATCAACGATTCGTGGAATTCGCAATTCGAAGGAACCGGAAGCAATTTAGCGAGACACAATGATGGAGAACCGGTACTACGAATGCATACCCGTAGTTAAGGGGTTAATGATCGATAATTTTGAATTGACTCGATCGGGGCAGCGTACTGAGAGTTTCGGGACCGTATTGATACAGAAGCTCCTACGAAACCGCAAACTCGGGAAGCTAGATCGAACTTTCGCGAGACGGGAGCGGTGCAGCAGTCTCGAAGAAGAATCGGAACTATTTGACAGGAATTAGGAGACCGGTTTAACATTTACCCGAAGGGCTCGCTGGATCGTGCCGGTAGTTAAAGCGTCAGTGGTAAAACACAAACGAACCGAAAACTGGATTAACCTATTTACCGTTCGATGATACGCTGTCCCGTGAATTCGCTCGCGAAAATGACGTTGGCTTATTGATGGAAATCGAGAGCTGTATTCCCGTTTCTCTTGTTGTCCCGCGCTCGACGTATATAGCGCTATAGTGCTCGATATGCGAATTAACGGATGATACGAATATCTGCCTAATATGCATAATTATTTCCTGAGCAACTGCTTGTTATCCGTATGTCGAAATCGAACGGTCGAAACGCGTACGCGCCGTATTGACATGCATACGTATATCGACGAATTAGAAACACTCCGCGTCAATCTGCAACAACGGCAAACACCGTGAGTGAACGCTCAATCTATTCATAGGATCGTTATCGTAACTTCGCACTGCGACTGACGAAAAACAGACGACAGAATCGGTTTTGTGCCGTTGCAAATTTGACGCAGAAGATATGCGTGCTTCACAGAATCGGCATTGTCGAACTTTGACACGCTTAACAGAATCAGTGTTCTGTCTGCGAATTTGGACGCAGACGAGATCCATTTAACAGGCTATTGGCATCGCAAAGCTATTCCATTTTTATACGATTTTAACAAGTTTCTAAAAACGTAACAGTGCTATCAGATTCTTCTGCAGCTTTTCTCATTTCGTGTTCAAAGTATGTACATTTATATCTTTTGTATAAATATATAAAATCACGAAACGCTAGCAAATTATGTGTGTCATGTTGAGTTCTTAAGTGTAAAGTTAACGTATTACTACTTATGCGGAACAATTTAATGGAGAATATAGTGGTTTAAATAAAGTATAAGAAGAAATGCGAATGCAAGACGAATGCAAGACGAAGAATGCAAATGCAACATACGAAAACGAAGTCTTTTAATCTGCGAGTAAGTGTTAGAAAGACGAGTATGTAATACTATTATCATTATTAAATATTAATTGATAGAAGTTTAAGAAATTTAATATGTAGGATATATTGTACATTATTATTATATTATTATATATTGTACATTAATATGTAGGATAATATGTAGGATTGCGTGTATCATATTTATTGTTAGATGTCGCGTACGATAAATAATAATTAATTGAATCACAGAATACGCGATTTAGTAGGCATTTTTCCCGTAATCTATTTCTGTACCACCAGTTACAGTAGATTCTCCCTAATTGACGCTCAGATTGTACACAAAAATGCACATTGGAAGTATTCAAAAACTACAGATTTCTTATAATTTTTGGTCAAACTCATAATAAAACTGCGACTTTTGCAATCTTTAATTTATTGTAACTCGTAACAACGTGAACCGATTTCGATAAAATGTTCTACATGCGTCTAAGTTACCGAGATCTACGAAAGACATTTTTTATAGGTTCAAATATTAGGCATTTTAGGCATTTATATATTTATAGGCATTTTTGTTATAGGCTCAAATAAAACAGTTAAAAAACGAGAGATTTTTATTTTTTTTTGTCATTCCAAGTAATAACAAAATTTAAAAAAAAGAAGCATTTTAATCATCGTCTCTATTATCTGAAAAAAATTCATGTCATCTAGTTCAATTTTAAAACAGTTATTGCATTTTAAAAGGTATACGAACACTTTTGTAGATTACTGTAGTTGTTGACAATCGGTAACAATAAAAACGAGCCGGAAGTCTCGACTAATTCGTATCTTCTCTTCCCAAATTATCCATTTCTATGCGCAATCCAAGCGTCAATTAGGGAGAATTTACTGCGTTAAGACACACTTCACCAGATCATTCTGTCGTGCATGCTTTAGCCATCAGCGAGTCTCCTCGTTTTCGAGGGTATTAAGCAAAGTAGATTGTTGGGCAGGGTCCAGTTCGGACATCGAGGCGATAACTTTCGCGATAATCGAAATTCAATATCGAATAAACTTTCGTAACGAACTGCCGCGCGCGATAGGAGGAAGTTCGTCCTGCTTCGCGTCGGGGGATTATAAAAGCTGGCCTCGCGTAAACGGAACTATTGTTGTTCAATCTCGACAGCCGTGTCTTCCTTCCATTACCTTCCGTCATTAAAAGTCCAGCTCGCAGCCGATACCATGGAACTCGACGGTACAATTTCCCGATCCCCCGCCCGCGACGCGATTGCGTTTTTTAATGGGTTTTTAACCTGGCAAGTTTTTACCGTTGCTGCCGTCGCTAGTAGCATCTGTTTTCTCTGTGGAAACTCGTACGAAAGTTCGCCGTTTTACGATGAAATCGCCGCCATATTGCCACCATATGGCACGGGCCGAATCGTTTCGAGAGAAGTACGGAGAAACGAGAGATACACGGATCAGAATTGTTTCTCGATCGAGTTCGCGCGCGAACTTCGTTTCGGCATATCAGAAATGTTCCGGCGCTTTTTTCGCCCTTCATTTTCCCAGAAGCTCGGCGGACACGTTCGACTGACATTTCCTTTCTCCGATGACAGCTCCAGCTTCGGAGGCTCGCGCGGATTATTGCCGTGATCCACTCCATTGTTTTAAAACTTTCGACGACGTTACTGCGCTCAAATAAATACGAATGTAAATATCGCCGGGTCGATTCGTTGGCGCGCGAAATAAATTCATTTTAAAAGCGCAGAGGAGGCGGGCCATTTTTCTTCGTCCGATCGTGAATCATCCCGCACAAATTGGTAAGTAATGCAGTATGGGCGCGTGGAGCTGCAGAAAAAAGGGACTGTTTTGTTTGTATGCCAGCGAAACAACGACAAATAAATAAACGTGCACAATATTAATTCGCGTCGCGTATTCGGCTCGGATACGGTAGAACCGATAGTTTGTACGGATCGCGTCGAGCGGTTAAATGGAGAACAAATGTTTGCAACGATCGGTTACATGACGGGAAAGTATCGTTACAAACTAGAAGATGGAAGAACGGGAACACGGTTAAGGGACGCCGGCGTAAAATAATAGAACGACGGACGCCTCTGCTAAATTGAAATGAACGGACAAGTGGATTAGGGCGCAGACACGTGGTGAACGACAAGGCTGTCGTTTGCAAACTATCAGGACAATCTGTGTTATCGATTGCGTGCATGCATTGAACAAACAGAGTTGAGTTCTACGCGATGAACCGGTCAGACGGTAGACGGAAGACTGTGTTATTGCTCGCGGTCGATTTTTAGGAATCGGTCGAGCCTTGTGAAATTTACACGTACTGTGTCGACTAGTGAATACTCGAAGGACCACCTCCCCTATCAGGAGGAACAAACTTTACACCGTGAGTGAGGCAAAACAATTTATTTACACTCTCCGGCGGAGATACCAGAATGTTGAGTTGCGAGTTTCGAAAGGTATCTAAAGGAAACGAGAGGTATCTAAAAGTGTCCAAAGGTATCGAAAGGTGTCTAGAAGGTATCCAAAAGGTATCTAGAGGAAACGAGAGATATCTAGAGGAAACGAGAGGTATCTGATCTGTAGACCGAGGTTCGCCCATAACGACACCTCGGTCCTCCCTACCCTAGTAAATTGGGGGTGGGTGTTGAGGAAAGCCGCCCAATCGCGACGAGCCCGAAAGACAACGCCTGGGACCTAAGAAGGGGCAGTACCGCATCTTTGCACGGGAGTTCGAGGCCGCGCATGGGCCCGGGAACTTCCCGACATCTGCAAACCATTTCCTAAATTGACCCTTGTCCCAAGACGTACCGTCTTCCGCGACCCGCGGCGCGCCATGGGCCTAGGGTCCAGTGTTTATGGCGGGCAATACTGCCGATGCCCAAGAGTGTGGACCATGTGGCTTGGAGCGACCGGAAAACTCCTTTCTACATGGAGCGGGTGACAGGCCCATACCCTAGCCGGTTTCACGGGTCCCAAGCACATGACCCCCCGCCATAAAACCCTCGCTCGACAATCCTCAACAGACTGTTTGAATTTCAAGATAATTAATCTATGGTTAACAGTTTATATGAGCTTCCACGGAATTCGGAATCTAATTAAACTTTTTGATTCCGATCTTTAGTTCGCGTATGTACGGTAATTTATGATCGAAGAAAAGCCCAACCGAGCGATTCAAACTTCGGAACACCAAAACGCGTGCCCCTCGTATCGTCGAAATATGTTTCTACGGTGATAGCAATATAACTATGATGCATGAATCACAAATCCGGCATCCCCGCAGGGCGTAAGCAACGATCGTAAATCTTCTACCATTGCTTCCAGGTTTTCGTAAACAGAGAACTATATACAAAATATTCAATTAACCGATTGTGAGTTTCTTTCAATTTGGCACATTAGTTTCTCCATGATTCTGACGCCGATTCTACGCGAAAATGTTTCTTCATATGAAAACGGTTTTATCAACATTGACAGCAAATTGATTGATATACGATTACTTCTAATAAGATCGATAAAAAATTGTGTGATTGGAATACGAATACTCCCAATAATACTGAGAGAAAATTGTTTATTGCACGATTACTCCCAATGACATTGATGACGGATTGACTGAGATATATTTACTCCTAACGACATTGATGAATGTTGTGATGTCATAAAACACGATAAATTGATTGAGATATGAATATTATTTATGAAAAATTGTATAAAGTATGTATACTCGAAATGAAAACATTATGAAAAATTGATTGGCACATGAATATTCCCAATAACGTTGAACTTTGTTATGTTTATGGAACGCAAACGTACTCATTAGTGTTAATAATTGGAATGTGGAACAGTTAGTCACATTTTTTGTCCATTTAACCGCTAATATTGATGTAATATCGGAAAAATTAACCAAAAATGCATTGCAATTTTACAAATTTCTTCGGATGCATTAACAAATTAAGATAACAAATTATATTTACACGTGTCTTATACATGACCGTGCATCCCGATAAAGCCCGTGCATCGATCATAAAAGTTGCAACGAAAAAAATACATACTACAAACAAATCATAAAATCGCGTAAAATACTCACATATAAAACGTGATCGACCGAAAGTAAAAAGTAACTTTAAAAATGTCAAACTTCTTGAAACATATTGTTAAACAATAGAGGTATAAAACTAGTAATACACATTTTAAAAAAATTTATTTTTACAACTTTTCCATTTAATTTTACAAGGCGTTCGAATACTTATGTGCCGCGAAAATTCGATGTTTTCTTATATTTTTGGAATTACGTAGGTAACGTTTTATACTAAATCGAAAGTTTTTTGCATTTTGACATTCATATACTCTACTATAATATACTGTAAAAGATTTTCTCCCTTCGATGCATATTTATTCAAATATATGGCACAGGAGTCGAAATTATACTAGCGTTCGAATACATTCGCGACTCGCAGTAAGTACACATAGTTGTATTGAAAGGTTCGAGAATAGATTGAAAATAACTTATTCCGTTCGAAAGTGTTTAGCTGGGATTTACCGTCCGATTGTAAAAGTCGACCGCTGTACATTGAATCACGGCCGAGTGACTCTATCGCAAACGAGGGATCCCGGTAGTCCGATTGAGGCCGAGCTCGGATCTCTTCGGCTCTAAAACTTGCGTCCCTGCATTAACCGTCGACCGGCTCCTGGTCATAGGTGAGCAGTAAATCTCGTCGAGCCGTGATGGAGCGGGGGCTCGTAGATGGTGAAAAAAGCCCATAAAGTAAGTTCACGGGCTGAAGATAACCCGTAGCTCGGTTCGGCTCGTATATCGTGGCAGATCAAAAAGCGTGAAGGAAGCAATCGATACGTAGGGGGAGGGGGAAGGGTGAATCAAGTCGAGCCGAGCCGGGCCAAGCCGAGCCGAGCGGGTCGGACCGGGCCAAGCCAGACCGGGCCGGGCCGGGTCGGACCGGGTGCCGAGCCATGCGGAAATTCGCGCGCGATCCTTTTCACGATCTTTTATTCATGGCGAATTCCCGCTGCCTAGCTTTCTCTCTTGGCACCCTTCGTCCTGCGTGCCGGGAAAGATCGAGAAACCGAATCGAGAAGAGACCTGACACGCGGGATGCTGCAACGCCGCGTCACGGCGACCCGCAGCCCGCAGCCTCGCGTGTACACAAGACGCGAATAACGCCGTATCTTGTACTCTCTCGGTGAACGTCGTCGAGTGCCCTCGGAGATCCACTCGATACACCAGGCTGCGGTATAATGAATGGGGAATCGCGTGTTCCCGATCGCCGAAGGAATCTGCCGCTTTCAACCCCTTTCCCGTCACTCGAACAATCAGTCGGCGAGGGTGAAACATATTTCGGCCGTGTCGTTATTGTAAGTCCCCCGTGCGCCGTTCCGGTCAATTTGTCGTAAACCGACTCAGAAAACAGCTAGGGGCTGAGCGTCCTGACTGCAAAATTTTCGTTCGTAATCACTCGGTTGACACGCCGCAACATTTTCATGGCGAAGCGTAACGACGGAGTGGCCGTATGTTGTCGAGCGTTCGTGCGAATTGCGCGATGTCCTTGTTGTTATTCATGTTGAAAAGGGAAAATGTATGGCGTTTCTCCCTTCATTTCCCGAGGAAGCTTAATGGACGCTCGACTGACGTTTCCTTTCTCCGATGACAGTCTCAGCTTCGGAGGCTCGCCTGGATTATTCCCGTGATCCACTCCGTCGTTTAGAACTTTCAACGACGTTGCTACGCTCAAATAAATATGAAGTAAATATCGTCGGATCGATTCGTCGGCGCGTGAAATGAATTCGTTTTAAAAGCCCGGTGAACGCCAGGCATTTTCCTTACTGTTGTTCATGTTAGAAAAGGAAAATGTACAGTGGCCCACAGAAGTGTTCGTACACCTTTTAAAACGCGATAACTATTTTAAGACTGAACTAAATGACTTGAATTTTGTTTTGGATGATAGAGGTTCTAGTCTACTAGACGATGACTGAAATGCTCTTTTTTTTTTAATTTTGCTATTACCTGCAATGACAAAGAAAGATAAAGATCTTTCGTTTTTAAAATTTTTCAAAAATTTAAAGAATGTCTTTCGCAGATCTCGGTAACTTGTATGCATGTCGAAAATTTTCGTTATAAAAAAAAGTTTAAAAAAGAGAGCCTTTTTACCATTTTTGCCGTACCAAGTAATAGACTAGTCCCTCTGTCAACTTACAAGAATTCAAGTTATTTAGTCCGACTTTTGTGGACTGACATTATACAGGGCGCAAAAATAATCATCTAAATGTCTTCGTCCGGTAAAAAGATATTTTGTATGCAATTGGTTAGACATTAATTCGTGAATTTGTTCATTAACACAGCGCTCGAATTGCACGGAAAATATATTTTATAACAACAGACTTTCCCAAAATTCTCGTTTCAAGTTTCTTCTGTTTATTCTTCGCGCATGATCTCTTATGGTGATGGTTGTTTACATTTCAATGGTCCAGACTCTCTTAAGTTAACGTGGAGATCCATAATAATCGTTTAGCTTTACGAGACTTCTCGAGTTTTACGATCCAACACGCACCGCGCTCTACGCCCCTTTTACAACCCGGAAGGATACGATGCGCCATATTGGTTCATTACCATGGATTAAGCAGACTAGTTAATGATATTAATGAGGAACATCAGCGGCCGGTATATACTTCGTTCGTAGAGAATACGTTTCCGAGTCGCGGGCGCAATTAAAGGCAACCGCTTTGCAATGGCGGCAGTTTGCGCCACTATGGCCGTTTTAGTAGCCATAAATTTTCCGCTGGTTATAACCTGTCACACGTACGTCGTAGGGGGAAGTAGAACGGTGTCGTTCGGCGAGATGAACATGAAATTATAAAGTTATCCGTAGGTCTGGCCATCAAAGCATGCTGGAAACAATCACTCGTTCGCTTTATTCGAATGGGACAGATTTTCATTCAGCGGCCACTACTTTCAGCTTTGCTCATTAACACTCCGCACTGAACTTATTTATTAATTAGCGAATCTGTGCGCAAAATGAAAATGTTTGCAACGATTACAAAAAAAAAAAACAGGAGCCAAATAGCTTTTTTTCTTAAATCATTTTCATCGGTGTAAACTAGTACATAAACATACTTTTTTATAGAAAATATTCTTTACGAAGTAATCAATATTTTTCTTACATTTGTATCACATTGTGTATACAAACATTTTGAACTAAAATTTTGATGTTATTATCATCATTGTTATTCTTACTATCACGTTATCGTACTATTTTTACATGGTAATTACATTTGGTACATTCGTCTCTGTATTTGTTGTCGTTGCTCTAACATAAACAAACGGCAGGTGGCATCAAGCGTCAAACGGTCAAGACAGGCCTCGAGCACTGGATCCGAAAATAACCCGGACGTGGTACGACGAGGATCAAAGTAGATTCATGTTGGTTTTGAAAGTTGCCATGATTCGTGAAATAATATTCGGAAACGTCGTCGTTGTTCATCCGTTCGATAATGATCTCTAAAGGAATGCTAGCCATAATCTTCTGCCTATTCCAAAAATTGCCAGAACACTGTGCAAAATCATTGAATGAATTATCTTAGCAGGAAATCCTCGTATAGCATTGTGAATAAAACTTAGCACTGCAGGGTGTCCCAAAATTATTGTACTTCCAGGAAATTTGAGCTTCCTGAGGTCATTCCAAGTAACTTTTTCCTTAGCGAAAATGCAATCCATGGCTTTGTTCATGAGTTATTAACGAAAACCAGTGACCAATGAGAGGCGAGCTCGGCTGACGCGAGACGACCGAGCCAACGAGTAGACAAAGACCAGATCTGCTTATTGGCTCGGCCGCCTCGCGCCAGCCAAGCTCGCCTCTCATTGGCTAGTGTTTTTCGTTAATAACTCGTAAACAAAGCCGCGGATTGCATTTTCGCTAAGGAAAAAGTTACTTCAAATCACCTCAAGAACCCCTCATTTCCTGGAAATACCATAATTTTGGGACATCCGGTATAATTCAAGAATTCAAAGTTAATGCTTGTGGTGTAAGGGTGTGTTTGTGATCAAGTATTACCTCGGCCAAGAGAGAGCCCACGCATTTCAACAGTGTAGCCCACGCATTTCAACTTAATATTCTACGTTCGAAACTGTACTCTTGCAATTCACACATTCTCCGGGATCCGACGACGCGAAAGAAATAAAACCGTTCCACGTCGACGCAGCAAATCCGATATAGACACCGTGTGTATATCATTAATTTCAAACAAGTCAATACTACGAACGTCAATTAACACGATTCTCAAAATGTTGAACTGCGGCTAGGAAGATTCTACAACGCTATAGTTAGTGAGCACATCGATCCGGTAAATAATTAGATAATCGGTCTAATTAGTAGAAACGCGTACGCTTGTCTGACGAAGCGTGCATTATCTCATTGCATGTAAAAAAACACGATAAAATTCTTGCATCTCGTAGTAGTAACGTTCTCGGTACAGCGTGCTGTATCGTTCTACTCATTGCTGTCGAAAGACCTCAGGAAGGTCCTCATTTTCCGGAAGTACCATAATTCTGGGACACCCTGTATATTTCCTACGCGGAACGTGCCTCCCAGTTGTCATGGAAAACAGAAAAGGTTAAAAAGCGAATCAATCTAATGCGTTTCTTTGCGACCGAGTTTTCATCGGAACCATGTGTCGGTGATTTATTCAATTAGATCGTCAAAGGGGTACTTATTAATCCCGCTTCCATTAGGAAATTGCCGGACGACGACGAATACGCGCTGAAATGAAACGAAAAATCTGGCCTCGCATTAGGCATCGATCTTCCCGGCGCGGGGCCACTCGATCCATCATTTCTCGACGTCATGGGCGCACGATTGAAATTTAATTTGTTCGCGTCGCGATATCGTCTTAATAACCGGTTTTTCCATTGATTTCCAGGTTCGCCGCCGTTTTCACCACGTGAGAACTAGGCCTAGCGAACGCGCGCAACCGCACGAACCCCGGGGTTTCAAATTTTCATAAGCCGGCGGGGATCGATTCTAACGAATTACGAGCCGCGGGGATTCGTTAACCCGTCGAATTAATAACTTCCGCGTGCGTTACTTTTCAATTAAAGAGCCGTTCCCACGGATGATAATTAAAAGTTATTTTTATACGAGCTTCAAACCGACGCGACGCGAGTATCGCGATTACGTGCGAGCCGATACCCGCTCCGCTTCTGCATGATCCAACCAACGATATATTTGCAATAAATGTAACTTCGATTCCGTGAATTCCATTTTCAAAAATAAACTGTATCCACCGCGGCCGAGCCTGCTCTGTTTTTTAATTAAATCCCCATCGATTCGGGCTTCATCTTCTATAAAGTTACCGCGCGAAAGGACGCGCACTTCTCTCTGCTAATTCGACAATCAAGCATCCGTGTTGCGCGCGCGGACTTGCAATAACAATTAAACCGCTGGTATCTATGCGAAATTAATACGATCAGCGCTGATTAAAAGAAATTAATCTTCGACTGACAATTTTAATAAATTCCGCTTCATTGATATTTCTTCTATCGGTTTCTACCATAAATGTACCAATATTACAGATCGATGGTATTAATTTTTAAAAATACACCATCCAAGATCACTTATTTTGGCCGACGTTAAAATATATGAGTCGTGCATTAAATAATTATAATATAGTATATCAATGTGAATTAAAATACTATCGAAAAATGCTAACCTTGGACAGTAGAATGTCTACATTTGAGCAAATGGGGCGTTAGCCGGCTCTGCCATACCGAAGTTGCCAAGCGCAACTTAAACTGGCGATGTTAATGCAGCAGAAACTATTGCAAGGGGAGCGTGCAGGGAATAACCCTTCCATCACCTTTGGTGGGAATCATCAGGAAGGGATAACCTTGGACAAATTGAAATCAACAGAACGGAAAATTTCTGTCAATTTACTTTTTCTACAACGGTAAACAACAGTTCAACGATGAATACTGTTTGCGCCACATGAAAATGCACTGAAAAAGCATTCCGAGAAATGAAAATTTACAGCTGCTGTTGAAGTCTGCGAACATACCGTTTCACGACGGGCGCAGCACGAGCCTAACGTGAAACGCATCTCCGAAGCACTTTTTCGCGAGGAGACGTTAATTAAATGTGGCAACCGAAAGCACGCGCGCAAAGAAAAGACTGATTAATGGAGCTCGACCGTAGGGACGAGGAATTATTCTCGTTTCTTTGCTCGCGGAAACGAAGTCTGTGTAAACGCCGGGCCGCAAAAAAATTCGGTTTCGCAGACTGGGCTCCTGGATCCCCTATATCGCACGTGGCGACCCCCGAGCCTGGATCCCAACGGAACGATCGAAATCAAGTTTGGAGCGTAGTAACCTGTCCCGGGGACTCGCGACGAATGAAATCGCACGGTTGGAGGGAGCGAAAAAGGATCGAGTGGCGCGGTGATTGCGTTAACGGACAACGGGAAAGGTAGACGCTGACTCGTAATACGTCGCGGCAGTTCATTATTCAGCTCGTTTATGCTCGAGTGCACTCGTCGCGACGGCACTTGTCGATCTTCAGGACTGCATCAGAAAATCGCGAAACCTACTTGCCGCGAACGTCGAGGGCACTCGACAGAGACAATTAAGGCACGCAAGTGGTCCAGTCTCCATTTCCTAGCGTAATCGCTGGGAACAGAGACGATCTTTCGTCGTTGGCGGCGATGTCGATGACGACTTCCGGCGTCCTGGGAAATTATACTCGGAATTCTGACACCAACGGAGTTCTGACTTTCAGCGCGGTTCATGCGAACTGTTGTTACCCCCGCGTTTATAGCATGCTAGAGGAAACTCGGGAATTCAAAAATACCTCGAACTTTCCACGTTATGATGATAGCAGTCCGAAAATAATTCGCTTTTTGGGGTAATGCGATCGTGAGGCGATGAATTGCTGCGCTTTTGGTTTGTTTTCGGGCACAATTAACTTTTATCGAACGAAACGTATTAAATCTTTTCATTCGAAAATAAACGAAATAAACGAAAAAAATTGAATACCTCATATTCGATAAATATGAAGTTAATTGTGACCGAATACAAACCAAAGGCACAGCAATTGATCACCCCACGGTAACCGACTCCATTGCCCATAGCATAACGCTATTAACCCTTTGGCTACGGCAGACTTTGGCACGCACCGACCGTACGGTACGGTACGAATTTACTCGCGACGTCCACTGGGTACGGCGAAGTTTTTCGTTAGACATGCATTTCTGAGGAAGTATATTAAAATATTCAAAATACTGAATCCTATTACATTAAACCAATATTACTTGAAGTGAACATTAATTTCAAGCTTTTTTTACAATATTTAATAATCAAATTTAGTAATATAATAACGTGCGATACATTTCAAAACATGGATGAACACATAATCCTACATTACATTTTTTGCATTCGTAATGTGTAACCTTTGTCTTATCATCTTTTACACACACTACACATTTACGCCCTGCACTTTTCCGAATTGCTGTATTGCTTTCATATGGAGACGGAAAATTCTTTTGCGTCAAACGAAAAGGTTCGTTGTTAGTATTTTTACCTTTTAATTTATATCCATTAGTTTCATCTAAGCTGTATCTTCTTAATATTTGTTTTATTAAATTTAAATGAAATTTACGAAATGTTAAATTTCTTCCAGATACATAGTTATATAATATAAATGTGTTATATACCGCTAAATCGAATAAATGAAAAAATAGGACGCCAATAGGCGCCTACAGTACCGGGAAGCCAACATGTTTCGGACGCCAATAGGCGCCTACAGTACCGAGAAGCCAACATGTTTCGGACGCCAATAGGCGCCAACAGTAGTCAAAGGGTTAATACTTTGACCGCCGCGACACTCGCGCGTGGGTAACAGAGTTATTTAAAATTTAATTTTCGAAAATTAATTTCTTCGCCAGAATTCAATTAGAATTTCTTAATTTTATTAAAATTCGCAAGAGGTAAGAATGTTGGAAAAGTAATGTATGTCACATAAATTTGCTGTGCAATTTTTATTTCAGCGAATAAAGTACTTTAATTTTATGAAACTTCCAAGGTGTTCGCCGCGGCCGTCAAAGTGTTAAAATTCGTGTTTCTTCTAGATTTTGAAAAAAAAATCAAATTTTGTTTCAGTTTGGAAGAAATGAATAACGTTCGTGCACATTATCGTTGTAATGTACTGTAATGCATTCATTGCAGTAACATCATAGTACAAGGGGTTAATAAACGTGTAACACCTAGTTAACACGTTCCGTGCCACGTGTACCATCGATGGTACACGCTTGCATGTTTACTTAGTGAACTGAACAAATTGTTTACAAGAAATTTAGAACCGAAGAATCAATTTCCACCGCAAGAATGGGCGTTGATAAGTTTTTGTTACGTTGTTATGTGTACGAGAATTAATAATTGCACGTAATACATCAAGTTTTAGTAAAATATCAAAGTGTGAAGATTCGAGTAAAAAAAGCTCGGCACGGAACGTGTTAATGTTATAAAATATTACTTGTACCTTCCTCAGTTCGATGCCTTTCGGTTGCAGCAACTTTTCTGTGCAATCGTCTGCGGTTCGCCGCCGCGAGAGGTTAAAGATACATTGTCTTTGTATTTCGAGAGAGGTCACGCGTTCAGGGAAGCGTAACCGAGCCGACAACACGACGAAACTTTAATCTACTATTTATGCGTGACGGATGGGGAGGTGGGGTGCCGAACCCCCTGCGTTTCTCGGGCAAATCGCCTTTGCCGCGGCCGTAAGTATAACGTCAGCCAAGAAATGAAAACAGTATTACGGATGGCTAAGCCGGATGACGATGTTTCGTACTTAGGGAAGAGGAAAGGATTTATTATTAGAGCTACTTTCCTTCAGTTTGGATGGGCCATAAATAATGCAGGGAAAGCAATCTCTCGAAAGAGTATAATATTTACTGTCTGGAGGATACAATGGATTGGGGCATCGGGTCCGTTATTAAAAATGCAAAACTTCTTAAAGGAGGGACTCGTAAAAAATTAAGGGGCGCGCGACGGGAGATTAACCTCCCGCTCAATCCGCGATACACGCGCACCACCTCCTCCTCCTCCTCCTCCCACGCTGCAATCAACAGAATTATTGCTTTGGAGCTCGTTGCGACGGCGCGGCCGCCGAAGGGAGCCGCACTTAAGCGCATTTGGATGAGAGTTTATTGCACAATGTAGAGCAACACGCGTGGCTGCGAGCACATCATGAAATATTAACTGCTAATGCCTCGTGATTATTACGCGAATTCTACGCGCGTTTAAACTGTAGATTTTCTACATTTATCAGCACCGCGAAATATTTGGTTGGCCGGAGAGTTCGTGCGGTTTTGCGCAAGTAAACACAAAGCTATTTTTTATACAAAGAAATGTCTTTGTTCAATAATGTATCGACCGTTCTTACATATTAGGTGCGCAACTAAGTTCTCGCTGTTTTTTTTTATAAAAATGCAATTTTATTGTGAAGAAATAGTTACATATAAATTATTCGAAGTATTGCCCATCGCTAGTTACAACTTTTGCCCATGTTTTTGGCAGAGCTCGAATATCCTCACGATAAAAATGTTCGTCTTTCGACGTTGTCCACAAATTAAGCCATTTTTCGATGTCTTCATATGAGTTGAACTGCTGATCAGCCAGACCATGTGCCATTGAACGGAACAAGTAAAAATCGGACGGCGCAATATCTGGGGAATATGGCGGGTGGGGTAGGACTTCCCATTTGAGCGTTTCTAGGTAGGTTTTAACAGGTCTGGCAACGTGAGGCCGAGCGTTGTTATACAGTAGAATCACTTTTTCGTGCCTCTGCTCGTATTGTGGCCGAGCAATCGCTTGGAAATGGCTTGCCGGGTAACTCCTAATACCGAAGCAAGCTGTTCCTGCGTTTGGCACGGATCCTCATTAAGCAATTCCTCCAATGTTTTTGGCCTTCCTTCACGCGGACAGTCATCAACAGCGGAAACCCCGACTTTAAAGCGACGGAACCAATCACGGCACGTTGTTTCACTCAGGGCAGCATTTCCGTAAACTTTTTTCAACTCTCGATGCGCTTCAGTCGCCGTTCTCTTTGAATGAAATAGGAAAAATAACACTTCCCGCAAATGACGATTATTTGGCACGAAATTAGACATTTTCGCACAAATAAAAGTATGTGACGCAACAAGAAAATCACGAACGAGTCAAAGCGGTTTGTTTACCATATGTCTCAGCTTTGTTCATGCAGTTTTCGATGCATCGAAATCGACTAGCACTTACTGCTAAAGCCATTTATTGACAAGAACTTAGTTGCGCACCCAATATAACTAGATAAATACACTATATTTCGAAATACGCAAAATACAATGGACTCCCGTACGCGCTCCCGTAAAACGCGAATTCGTATAACGCGACGAAAAAATTGCGACCAGTACTCATACAGCGCGATAAACAGTCCCGTATAACGCGACGAAAAAATTGCGACTAGTACTCATACAGCGCGATAAACAGTCCCGTATAACGCGTAAGATAAATTTAACATTTTCACATAGTTTCTGATTTTTGAAGCTGGCGGTTTATAAAAATATACTGATACATACACATTTAAAGATATAAGAGAAAAATAATTTGATTCAACTTTTAATAAAAATAAAACTATGCACTTCGCTATTTAATATTTATTCACTATCGGAAGTATCAACAAATACGTTCCAACGACGCCGTCTTGTTAATATTGGTTGTACAGATTCATCGCTTGAACAGTCCATAGTTTCGTCTTGATTGTTATCGTTGATTAAAAACAGTTCTTTCTCTGGATCATTTTTAGATTGAAAATGTGGAGATAGACGATCACTCAATGTTCTTTTAAATTTCGTAAACCACTCTATTGACAAACCTGAACGAAAAATTCCAATTCAGGCATCAAAGACATTAAGTGCTTGAAGTTACATAAATTGGTCTGATAATGTATGTCCCGCACAATATCCCGTATAATTTCCACTGTGCAATACAAAGAGACAGTAAAGCAGTATACAATAATTTTCGTAATCGTACGCCGAAGTCGTAAGCCGTGTTCATTATAATAATCAATAATAATATCATTATCCGTGTCGTAGACCATAGCCGTGATCGTGATTGTAGCCGCGTTCCTAAAACGTAATCGTAATCGTATTCGTGAGCGTGATCGCAAATTGCGTGTCGACGTTCGTCGCGTTCTGCCTCGTGCCCTGCGAGCGCATCCTTTAATTGGTGCGCTGGTCAACCGTTACGAGTCTTCCTACGAATTTGACCGTTCCGTTCGACCAGCGCCTAACGCCCGCCGATCGTCCTAGCAACGTCGCGATGTTTAACAAAATACATTTAACACCAATCGATTTATAATTTTTTTAATTTAATATTTTTAATGTTGTTTTTGTGTCTAGAGTAAGAATCTTTAGCACTGAAGGGAAGGTTAGCGAATCGGAGCGCGTGACTAAGGTTACTATTAATGCAGTTTATTGAATTGCTATCGATGAGCGCGGGCGCGACTAGCGTGACGTCGTAGGACTAGCAACTTAGGACAGACTGAGCTTTTGGAGTTGCGCGTTTGTCTCTTTTATACTGGAAGAGAAGAAAGGAATAGATGGACTTTCGTAGGAAGGGAGAAAGTTGGGAAAGTCCCGTGCGGGTCGAGGTGACCAGATTTGAGGAGAATTGTTTTATTAGGGGTGCGTGTTTTTTAGGGAATTTTGAGGATTAGGACCGGTACTTGTTTGATTGCTAGCGGCCGCGCTCAGGTAGAGGGATGCGACGCCACAAATCATAGAATGTACAACGCGCGCGCGCGATCACGGAGAATACTATTTAAAAAATTCATAGATCAACTATTACAAACTGAATAATCGGTGTAGTAATTGAAAGATGAATGAAAAGGACATATTTCAATTACAATAAATACTAAAAACAACGTGCATTGACAACAAGACTTTTTTGTAAACAATTTATGAATGATTCTCTAGCCCTCAGTATAACTTTCATGTTTCGTGTCGTCATTGGAATGTTGTCAAGAACTGCTGATTTAATTATATAATATAAATATTTGTTATTTTTAATTAATGATTAAAATATAATTTCTTTATATGCAACACATTCATCTGACGTATTACAAAAGAAAAGTAAGGAAACATCCTGAAATAGAAAAATGTAAATCGAACTTTAAAGAACAAATTGTAAGCTTCGAAATGTTGTATGATATGTTACAAAATATAAAAATTTGTATTTTTGAATGAATACGCAGCAACCTAATAAAATAAAAATTTTAATATAACCTGTTATATCAACCCTTTAAAATTTTAATAGCTTTTATGGCTCTGGCAAATAAATATTAATGACAGTACCATTAGTATATTGTAATAAGTATCTGAAAGAATACAAATGCTATTTGAACAGTGTTTCATAAATATATCAACCGTTAAAAATACTATTTGAAATTATGTACTGCTATTTCGGAGATCGCTCCGAAATCGTAACCTGTTCGCGGATGCTCCGGTCGTTAACCTCCTGCTCCTACATAACTTTTACCCCCTTCGTTTACACAATTTCCGCCTTTTATTATTTTCGTGCTTCATTCCTTGCTTCTGTACTGAGTACTGTAACTTCGGACTGAGATAGAAGAACGTGTAAATAGAAATATAAGATTCATCAGAATATGCAATATTAAAAGGATCGCTTTCGTAATGTGTAATATTGGGTGACTGTGTGTCGCAAATATTTGCACAACAGAAACAGGCAGACGGTAGCACGCGCTGCATGCACTTCATTTGTCCTGTCTGACAAGGATAAGATGGAACGAAGCATCGTGTTTAACTAGAATGTGTATTCAAGAAATATTTGTCATTAGTAATACAGCGCGCACACACACGCGGACAGTTGCCCTATTGCAATCAATTTACGAATTGTATTTGCAAAGAATTAACGTTCTACTTTCCGGCATGGGATTAAAATTGCTACTTCCATTTCATCGTCTATTCTGAAATAACTAAGGCTAATTCGTAGTAATTAGACAAAACTTTGGCGTAATATTTCCTTATCCAAGGCACCGTTTTCGAGAAAATCGATGATAAAGTTTGTTCGTCTTTGCGAAGATTTTTGTTGTCGTCTATTCTTCTACGGCAGTTGCCGTCGACCGAGATAGTGTTTACAAACATTATTTATGGTACTACTTTTAACCCACGCAATACATAATGTTCGTAAACATTATCTCGGTCGACGGCAACTGCCGTAGAAGAATTGACGACAACTAAAATCTTCGCAAAGATGAACAAACTTTCAGATCGATTTTGTCGAAAATAGAGCCCCGGATAAAAAGAAATGTTGCACCAAATTTACCAATCATGTAATTTACTTATATTTATTTATATATTATATTCATGTAATTTACCAATCATGTCACCTATTATACAGCAATGTATGTCTCGCAGACGTGATTGTGTACAAATTTATCGATTTTATTAAATACTCAATCATTGGTCGTTTGACATATTTTTCACTAAATCTTATATTAAACTTTCAAAATAGCTATAACTATCAAAAGATGCTAGAATTTTATTCGGGGAACTTAATAGTAAGACAGATTGTTACAATAATATCACTCAAAGAATTAAATAACGATCATTGTAACAAACACGCGGCTTAATTGTTCATTTATGAATATTTTGCACCATTTAATGATCGCTTATCAATTTAAAACAATTTATCAACGAACCAGTTCCTCGTGAATCGCATTCCAAATATAACACGTTGCCGAAGTCCGAAGATATTTCTTATTTTTGTAACGTTGTAATACACGATCGACTGACGCAATCGAGTTGAAATCTACCATACATCTAGTCCACTGTACCTCCTATACACTCGCCCTAATCTCTCTCAAAAGCAAAAGTTGCAAAAGGGAGTAACTTCTTTATTGAGTACCTCGTACCAGCGCGATTCTCCTCAAATATCGAGCTCTCAGACTAAAATACCCCGACGCACAGACAGTGCCGTGTGGGCTCTTCGTTAAAATTATTAAGCGCGCCCCCTGTACTGTCCTCGAGCGATAATGACGCGCGTGTGCGGCAACTTTTTCTCCCGCGAGTGACAGCAGCGAATTAAAAAAGGGCGGCGCTGCGTGGCGCCGGCGGAAATGCAAGGGGCGTTTTCAAGTGCAACGCGCCGGAATCGCGGAGCCTGGCTCTCGCGATCCATTTGCCCGTGCAGCCTCGTCAAATTGCGTTTCCGGCCGAACCTTCGTCCTTCGCCGCCCTCCGCGTCCCGTCTCCGTTCGCCATTTATACTCGCAATTCGCGCGGCCGGTACTCTCGCGAACGACGTTCTGCAACATTTATGCGACTGGCGAGAGTTTCTGGAAGGAACCTTGCCTCGGCTTCCACTATCCGCTTCGAACACGCTCGCCGTGTAACGGAGCTGGCGAAATCGTGATTCCAAAAAGAAAATGTTTCGTATACAAGATGTCCCAAAATTATTGTACAAGCGGGAAATGAGAGGTTCCTGAGATCATTTGAAGTAACTTTTTCCTTAGCGAAAATGCAATCCGCAGCTTTGTTTACAAGTTATTAACGAAAAACAGTGACCAATGAGAGGCGTGATCTGCTGGCGCGAGGCGACCGAGACAATCAGCGGAACTGAGCTTATAGAGTACAACGGAGACGTCGACTTAATTTTCTTTTAAATCAAACGTTGCAAATATTTACAGTATTTACAAAGTATTGCTATAATAGAGCATTTTAAGTGTTCATTTAGTATTTGCTCATATAAAGTCAAATTACTATCATAGTTTAAAACGTGTTACCAAAATGTATGTCATCATTTGAAACACAACTATATTCGTTTCCTCACAAATTGCGCTCGTTAACTTAGTTTCCGAGGCACCTGAGTGGACAGCTTTATTTCTGCGTGAGATTATCTTCTAAATATGATAGAGTTTTTATAGCCATTGTGGAAATTATTTATTCCTGTCTCGTTAACACAATATTTATATCTGAACACTCGGGCAACCACGATTTTCTTACAATGCAATACGTCTAAGACAGGACTCGGAACGCTTCGGTACGCAACATTGCAACCGCGAGAGCTACGCCTCCCGACTACCGCCGCAGCGTCTCGCTCCCCGCGTTGCTTCCATCGGCTGTAAGCGGGGAGCGAGACACTGTGGCGGTAGTCAGGAGGCGCAATCCTGGCGGCAGATATGTTGCGTGCCGAAGCGTTTCGAGCACTGGTCTAGGGCAGTGGTCGGCAAACTCATTAGTCAACAGAGTCAAATATCAACAGTGCAACGATTGAAATCTTTTTTGAGAGCCAATTTTTTTTTTAAACTTAAGCTATATAGCTAGCTACATTGTTATTAACTTAACACTTCCACGACCGCGTTAAAAATCTCAAAAATTTTTATAAAATTAAAATATTTCATTCTATTAAACAAAAATTACGAAGCAAACTTATATGGCATCGATTACTTTTTCAGCGGTCGTATCTCTTGCAAATCTTAATGAAATTAAGCAATCATTTTTAGTTTCTCGTTAATCATCCATTCGGTCATCAATCGACGGAATTTAAAGCGGGGAGATCTCCCCATTCGGTGGAAGCCCAATGTTGCGTTCCGAAGCATTTCAAGCATTGTTCTAGATCATTTTTGGTACACGCTAGAAGTCGTATGTCATTGGATGAAATATGAAATATGAAAATTATATGGCTATATAATTATATAATTATAATAATTATATGGATATATAAATAATATAGCCATATTATTTTTTAAATATTAAAATTATTGTAAAATATACAACGCATTACTACTATTCAACTCCTGTTAATAATCGACTAAATACGAATTTTCTCCATCGAAACAAAATTTGCTTTTTCTGTTATATCGATGCCTACAAAAAATTAATGGAAACATATATACAAGAAACAAAAGTTATCTCGTTCTATCAAAAAAGTTATTAAAGACGAAAAAGTGTTAATCAACACAACTAAGATCGTAACGTAGGGGGGTAATGAAGAGAATTTTTATTTTGCACAAAAATCCGCAGCCTTTTCGTCGTCTACTGGAAGGTTCCAATCTATCTTATAGCTTCTTGACCGAGTTAACAAAAATGAATTAATACCACGATCCAGGAATAGCAATAAAGGTGTGTAAACACGTTTTTGTTCTAGGTGACATGGAGCAGACGAAGAGACAGACAGTTGCTAACAGTGGGCAGACACACCCATTCCATCGAAGATCGGTTCGTCGTCGTCCCGGATAGTCCAGACTGGAACCTCAAGATAAAGAACGTGAAGAAAGAGGACGCTGGGCTATACGAGTGTCAGGTAATGCGTAGAATAGTGTCTTAATATGTCTTGCAGCCATTCAAGACGGGACAAACGGTAACGTGAAAGTACGGGTGACTTATGGGACGGCTGGGTACCCAAACACTGCAAGAACGACACTATTCTACGCCATTGTTGCGCGAAGTAAACGAATTGGCTGAACGCAACAATGAACAACACAGAAATTCCTTTATCGTTCTTTGTACATATTTCATGAAACCCTTCAACAATGCTACGAGAAATAAATGAGCGAGAAATTATCAAGATAGAGAGTAAGAACGGTGTTACGCTTCTCTACGATATAGCATTCATTAATCTTAACGGTTGGCTGGTGGTATTAGTTCGTTTAATACGAAATGTCGGATTCCGTATCATTACAAACGCGATGCTGATATTGCGAGAGATGTTATAATCCCCGTTGTTTCTTTTATTAGGATGTATATATATATTTCTGCAAAAATTGTGGACACCTGGAAGTTAACGTAACATGAAAATGCATATCACGCTCAGTATCCGTCGTAACTAGACCATGGATTTTATGCATATAGAACAAAAGTAAATAGGTCAAATACAAAATTGTAAAGACAATTATAATTGTTTTCAACTTCATTGTGAAGAAAAAAAGAGGAGGAACATTTTCATCTAACTTGTGTTTCTTACAATCAACGTTAGACAATTTTTATTTTGCACAAAGATTCTCAGCCTAGTCATAATAGTCATTTAACACGTTCAGCGCCGACAATCAATCGCTAAAATTTCTACGAAGTCAAAGTAGTTTAATTAATTGAATCGAAACTAGAATGTTAAAATTTATCGTACTGGATGACATTAGAACTCTTTCGCATCCGAAACATCCTAGTCAAATTCAGTTTGTTCGAATATATTTATTACAATAAGAATGTATGTTCAAAATTGGTCGAAAATTAGTATCACTCATATGTGAAGTCATACATTTATTTAACACGCTTTTTAGACTAATTTCATTTTTAGCCAAAATGCAAAAATATCGCGTTCCGTTGTTCCTCCTTCATAATCGGATTTCGCATATCAGAGATTCATATTTCCCGGTTTCAAGTTACATAAACTGTTCTATACTCGTGTAAAACATTTAAACTGCAGAGAGTCACGTTGCGAAAAATAGAAATCCGACATTTCATACTACACGACTAACTCGATGAATTTTCCGAGATTTCCGTTTATACAGGGTGCTCCAAAATTATTGTACAAGCGAGAAATGAGGTATTCCTGACATGATTTGAGGTAACTTTTTCCTTAGTGAAAATGCAATCCGTGGCTTCATTTACACGTTATTAATGAAAAACAGTGACCAATGAGAGGCGAGATCAGGCCGCGAGGCGGCCGAGTCAATCAGCGGAACTGGGCTTCGACCGCTCACTAGCTCGGTCGCCTCTCATTGGTCAGTGTTTTTCGTTAATAACTCATAAACGATGCCTCGGAGGAAATTTTTATAAAGGAAAAAGTTACTTCAAATGACCTCAGGAACCCCTCGTTTCTCGCTTATATAATAACTTTGGGACACCCTGTAGGTACATATGTTCCGTTTCGAGAATAACCCGAGAAAACTTGTTTGTCTAGATCCAAACCGACCCAATCCAAAAACGATTAATCCAGTTAAGTATCACCGACGCGTACTCTATGATCCCTGGTGGGCCGAATCTACACGTGAAACAAGGATCCAGCCTTCGACTCGAATGCCAGTTAATGGCTTCGGCGGAAGCGCCCAGCTTTATTTTCTGGTACCGACAGGGTCGCATGATTAATTACGACAATGAGCCGGGTGTCACGGTCGAGGCAACGAAAAACGGTTCTATTCTGACCGTTGACAAAGTCAAGACCTCCCACGGTGCCAATTACACCTGTTTACCAAGCAACGCCAGGGCTGCCTACATCATGATTCACGTGATCGAGGGTCAGTGATTTCAGCGAAACAATTGAGCCGTTTATTTTGAAAGTGGCATAAGTCACTTTACCGTAATGAAAAGTGGTGACTTTTTAATGTTTATACGAAATTATTTATACTGAGAAAAATATCAGTATCCTGAGATAACAAATACAAGTAAATCTTCTCGAAAGTTAGCATCCATATTTTTAAACGTGTTAAAACGCAAACCCTTAAATATATCGACTTAAAAACAAAGTGACTTATGCCACTTTCAAAATAAACGGCTCAATTATTAACTTATCCATTCCTTGTTTTCACTCCTTCCTGTCAACTGAATGCGCAAAAGCAACGCTTTAGTTTCTGCGCGATGATAGTAATGATAATGACGTCGATAACATGTTTCTTTACGTTAGATGTATAGTCAATTGACGAAATTATAGACTATTTAGTAGGCTGCAATAGAGTGTAAATCACCTTGTAGTTGTTGCTTGGAAGCTTTAAACTCTAAATCTTTATGATAGACAACTTAGTAGTTCGACTGCCACGCTAACACAGCATCAAAATTTGTATAAAATCAAATTAATATATTTAATCCAATGAAAATTGACAAGTTAAGTTGTATTACATCAATTATTTGTCCAGCAGTCACACATGTTACAGATTCTAATAGAATTAGAAGGTTTAATATAATAATTAACGTAAAAATTAATTTTCTGTTACGAGGAGATACGATTATACGAGCCTTGTACCTCGTTTTTATAATTGTTGACTAAATTTTATAATTGTTGTTCCTAAATTGTCCATCTTTATTTACAAGCTGAAGGAAAATTAGGGAAAATTTACTGTAATTCGGTTACCCATATGTGAGCGACACGGCAGTCGAAAGGGTTAAAGGGGTATTCTAGTATGAAACATGTTGTTTTCAATGTTTTTACGGATGTTTTTTTACAGACAAATTACAGCATCGTTTGCAGCAAAAATGTTGCAGCGTATTTATACATATTTCAGTAGTATTTCTGAGTTTTTTGTCGAAAAATATAAAAATTGCTGATACTTCGTGTCCTCGTGTGCGTCGCTTATAAAAAAGAATTTAGAGCGCCTGTTTATTTAAAAATATAGCCCACGAAGACTTTTAATCTGGATGAGTTTGACTATAACAGGAACTAAAATGAAAGAAGAAAGTCGATAATTAAAAAAATGGCGGGACTTTGAAGTTTCATTATTGATTATGTCACGTTTTATTAATATCTATTCTAGGTCTGAGAAAAACGTAATGAAGGTTTCAGCAGTATAGTAACGCTGATCGTTAATTACATATATAGCTACTTGAAACATTTGTGTCTTCGTTAATGATAGGAATTCAGAGATAGAGTATTCCGCACATATTTTCGGAGCTATATTCTTTAGGAAAATGCAGACAATGCGATCTCTTAAACGTTGACACTAGAATACCCCCTAAAAACCAAAGGACCATTCAATTTTGAACAAAGCTTATCCGACTTGTTGCAAGCTTGTAAACTTGAACAGGTAATAAACCCTACGAAACTAATATTATTTTTCTTCAGCGACGAAGTGAATTTCTCTGATACAAAATTGTTCTTCCCAACGTTAGAACTCATTCAATTTTTCATATCCTTTTTTTGAGATAAAATTATTCATTCATTGCTTTTGCGCAATAAATAAGTAACCGAAGCTTAAAACAGTGTTCACAGTAAATTCTCCCCAATTTGTCTTCAACTTGTAAATTTGATCGTCGCGGCTCATTTTTATAGTTGCCGCCGATTGTCAACAATTGTGAAAACGTGGTGCAAGACTCAAATAATCTTATCTGCTCTTCCCAAATTGTCAATTTTTGTTCACAAACTGAAGGAAAATTCTGGAGAATTTACTATACTTGCAAGCTTATTTCTAAATTCTCGATACTTTTCCAGACAAAAATTCCATTACTATAACTATCGTATGAAAAACCTTGAAAAAGAAAAAACACTCGGAAAGAGCATTCGCAGGTAGCGTCCGATTCCAGCAAAGCCGCATTCGTTCCCGAAACAGCCTTTTCCCGTTCGAAGCTTATTTTTTCATATTTTCCATGTTGTCCCGTCAGCGTTTATTGCGGCCGCCTTTCAGTTTTCATCCTAAACATCGGCTGTTATTTTAGCATGGGACCGGTTAATTTTGTTGGTCACTTCTTTCTCTTTTCCAGAAGAGGAAAAGCCAGCGGCGATGCACGGGGGCGACCGGCGGAACTCGACGCGTCGGGCATCCATCAACGTCATGTTGATTTTTCTGAGTTTCCTCGGTGTACAGTGCACGGGCCGGCTCTGTCTGCATCATTCCCGCGTCACGTGACCAGCCCACCGTGTCAGCATCGTCGCCGAATTAGCATTCACCGGGGACTCGAACATTTCCCGACACCTTTCCCGTCAGCCCAGCGGCCGCGCGCCCGTTTTTCATTTTCGCGGGCGTCTTTGAGCGACTTCGACCACCGGAATTGGGAACGCCGCGTTCCCCGCGCGTCGGCTCGTCGCGAGAAGTTCGTTCCCGCGAGCGCTCGTTCCGCGCGGAACAGGAGACGCGCGTACCGTTTCTGCGGACAAAAAGGACCGTGTGTTCGATCGATCATGCGAAACGTCGACTCGAAGTAATCGTCGACCGAGGAGAAACGTCGTCCGGGCTCGAGCGAAGGCGAAACGCGATACGAAGGGGCTCGTAGCGTTTCAAAGTTACGGAAGCAGCCTGAAGTTCGCGGATAGAATTCGGGCCACGGTGGAACACTCGGCGCTGTCATTAGAGGAACACTCGGAATTGAATAGCATTCCGGCTTGTTGATATCGTGTGCGTGTCGTTTGAGTCCTCTTTCGTTACGCTGCGAGGTCCTGGATGCGCGATATCATTACATTGCCGCGATGTACAACGTGGGAGAAAGGTTTCCGTTACTCAATGGCTGACGTTTGCTTTAGCCCGGCGAAAACGGTTGGACGCGATACGCGCCGCCACACGGTGTTGTAGAAAAACTTCTCTTATATTATGCAAGCCTCTAGCAGCCGCACTCTAGAATGCCTCTTGCAACGAGAAAGATACTTCACAATTTCCGTCAGAGACCATTGACGACGCTGCTGCAAATGGTCTCGTCTACTTCCAACGGAATAATTCTGTTTCCTTGATGATGCGACGCGGATGGCCAGGCGGAATATTGTATATTCGAGTCAGACCGTGCAAAGAGCGTGTTTCACACTTTCGGTAATAAGCAGAGCATTTCAGCGCAAACGCGGCGCGTGAAACTGCCGCGCCCAATCAACGAGGCTACGCCTTTCGGCGCTATTAGCGCGAGAAACGTTCGGTTGCGCGCGCGACCTGTCGCCGAGTGTCTTCACTAATTAAGAAAAGGAAAAGCAACGCGAGACGTTCAGTCTATAGAGCGGGTGTGTCACGAGCATTCAGCGGCCGCGCGCGTATTCACGGTTTTCGGCGGCTTTCTTTGACGCTCTGAATGGAACGAGCAACGGCACGCGTCACCGAAGAATAGAAAGGCCGACGTCGCTCTCGTATATCGGTATGAATTTAATGCGCCGAAAGTTCTCCCACCTTTTCCACGGTCGCGTTCAAGCAGCCGCGAGACAAGCTCGATAAACTTGAACGCGGTTGGAACGCGCGCGCCCATTCAAGCTTGCGGGACCTTGCGAATCGGCCGTGTTCCGATGAATGGCGAAGTCATACACCACTGCGGCTAAGTGCTGCTCGCACGGCCTATTCACGTACACGCGGCCGTCTCTCATATAAATACCGTCAGCCATTGTCTCTTAAATTTCTTTCAAACGCGCCGCCCCGTTTCTCCTCCCGGCCTCGATCTCTCGTCCACGAACGCTGCCACCGACAATTTCGCCTTTCGTCGCGAACGGACGATTGTACCCCGCCACGGAATCCCGTGGTCGTTTTAATTAACACTCCCCGTAGCCAGCGCGGACAGTCGCAAACGGGAACTCCGTGTCGCGGCTGCGACGGTGGCGACATCTTGGCGGACACGACGCGACACCAACGTCGAACTCGCGACACGCGTGTTCACGGGATTGTGCAAATCGTGCGAATGGGTCACTCTCGTCTGCAGAATTTTACTACTTCGTTGTGAGACACACCTGCGAAAATTGACTCGTAGAATCTCTGTTATGGAATTTGTACACGCGCGTCGTATCGTTGTGTTGACTACGATATACAGTAAATTCTCCCTAATTTTCCGTCAGCTTGTGAACAAAAAAATGGTCGATTTGGGAAGAGGAGATACGATTATTCGAGCCTTGCACCTGGTTTTTATAATTGTTGACGATCAGCAACTATAAAAACGAGCGCGAGGCTCGAAAAATCGTATTTCCTGTTTCCAAGTTGTCCATTTTCATCTCTGAGCATCCAAGGACAATTGGGGGGGGGGGGGATTTACTGTATACATAACCTTTGTAAATGCGACAAACTGTATATGAACGTTACCTTTTAGTGCGTGGCATCAAATTGCAACGAAGTTCGTCTGTTAATCGAGAAAACATGTGAAATAGGAACGGCGAGATGGTTAAGCATTTCCAAAAAAGATGAAACGTTTTTTTTAATCAAATATTGCTACAGTATAGTATTATTTTGAATGAGAGTGTAAGCGACAGATGTGTACGTTCGCGTCGAAATGATTTATTTTATCATTTGTACCGGTAAAATTCGTCCGAGCTGTTATGTCGAGTCAATGGACGTCCGTGAAATTCCAGAGAACAAAATAGTGACCCATGCTGTTCGGTATTGATAAAAACATGCGCGGTGTTTATTCACGAATTGTCAAATAACGGTCAATTACGTTAGATTAATTACGAGAAGCAATCGCGTCGATCATGCATACCGTTTTCCATGGAACTTAAGAGCCGTTTTATCGATTTAAGAACACAATCAATGTTTCCAGGTAACATTAAAATGCTCACTTGATGTATTAATGTGATCAGTGTATATACATGTATGTTAATTCTGTATAAGTAAATGCAACGTACCTAGCTACACAGCATCTTGGTCGCGAAGATCATTTCGATTCTCCTCCGTTATACAAACTGGACTTGCTGACTGCATCGTAACGAGATATTAAAACTTTTCTATTCGGAAGTATGTGTGTGTGTGTAGGTCAATTTTTCGGTAATATTAAATCAGTAACAGGATCGATAGCACCAGTTATACGTGAACGGAGAGGGAACGAAACCGATCTTTCGACAGAAATGAGTAGAACGATACAGCACGCTGTACCGAGAACGTTACTGCCACGAGATGCAAGAATTTTATCGTGTCTTTTTACATACAATGAGATAATGCACACTTCGTCAGACAAGCGTACGCGTTTCTACTAATTAGACCGATTATCTAATTATTTACCGGATCGATGTGCTCACTAACTATAGCGTTGTAGAATCTTCCTAGCCGCAGTTCAACATTTTGAGAATCGTGTTAATTGACGTTCGTAGTATTGACTTGTTTGAAATTAATGATCTACACACGGTGTCTATATCGGTTTTTGCTGCGTCGACGTGGAACGGTTTTATTTCTTTCGCGTCGTCGGATCCCGGAGAATGTGTGAATTGCAAGAGTACAGTTTCGAACGTAGAATATTAAGCCACCTTTTCATTATCACGATACTACGACCTGCAAAATAAATTGAACATTTTAAATCCGCCGAGTTGGTTCACTATTGAAACGCGCGGGCCCTCCCTTGGCCGAGGTAAGTGACGATATAATACTTGATCACAAACATATCCTCACACCACAAGCATTAAACTTGAATTCTTGAATTATTCATTTCATCGATGACCATCTTTGATGATTTGAAATTAGAAGAGACGAATAAAGGTGAGAAGGCAAATAAAAAATTATTTTCTTAAAAATAATTACTAAATAATTAATAATAATATTCAACTATTCAAGCGGTAGAGTAGACACATAAGTAAGTCTTTATGCATCTCTATGCATTTATTTATTTTTACACATTTTTAAATTGGTATAAGACACGCCTATGTATAGGGCGATTACATAGCCACCGATCTTGGATATTTAAGCGGCAATAAACGGCGACTAATAAATTTGAAAGACATTCTATTTATTGAAATAAGCGATTAATCTACAAATTATAACAAAAGACAGTACATTTTTCTCCAAGGTGTAGACACAATCGTGTAATAGATATTACGATTATTATGAAGCTTCGCACACAAGTAAAGTAAATAATTCCTACTACAACCGTATTTTTTTAATGCGCGATTCGAAGGAGTGAAATTAATCCTTGAGAAAATTTAAATATTTTCTCTTTTGTGAAACACTTGCTGTTCTGAATTTTTGGATAAAGAATAGTGTTCGAGGAAGACCACGAAGTGCCGCAATGATCCTCTATGTCAAGAATTTCGATCCAGACCCAGGGGAATGTAATAACACCGGTTACCCCCCAAGGTCTCTCATTTTCTGTAATAACGTGTTGCGTTAAGGTGCCTGACTGTTAAGGTGTTTAACGCGAAAATTAGGGCATCATTGAGACTAATCAGATTCGACGGAAATTCATTAGAGCAAACAGGGATAGCGTTATTTTCTATGCGTACTCGTAGCCGTCGCTGCTATTATACGATCGAAATCATTGACGAAGAACAACCGCGTAATGTAGTTCCGGGCACGCACGCAATTACGCAACGCCGACAATCCATTAGCTCTGGGGAACACACGCAACGCCACGCTCACTCGCATTCGACGATCGATTCCCGACCTTTGCGGGAAGGCCGACAATAAGCGCAGCTTATTCCCGACGATTAATCAAAACCCGGCGGATAATGGGTAATATCCAGTATCTGGTAAATAGTAGGTCGAGAGTGGATACGCGTTTCCGGATCGTAATGAGGGAGAATTGCGAGCGGCGATTGCGGATGCGGGGATCAACAGGACGGGCCACAACAGTCGATTTTCTCAAAAAGTTGGCTTGATTTCATAGGATTCGTACGATGTTTATGGAACTTGGGCGCTCTTATGGTTTTTTGGCAGAATTCAAGATCGAAAATCGGCGTAATTTATGTCGATATCAAATGTGGATGATGTATTGTTTCGATGGTTTTGACAAAATAGGGGCAAAGGTATACCAGTAAGTGGATCTATATTACGCGAAAAAGCTCAGAATTTTTACTTGCAGCCAAAGAGATATAGGATCTATAAATGCATAAATAAACTGTCGATTTTGTTTTCTTTGTTTAAAGAACTTAAGTCTTTTTTCGGATCTATGAAATTTCTCTTCGTTAACAATATAAACTTCTTTTCGAAGAGATAGTCACTTTCAGTTAAAAATGTATTATTCGTTAAAAATTATTTCGAATACGGAAGTTTCTCCATTGCACAGTAAATTCTCCCTAATTGACGCCCAACTTGAAAACAAAAATGAACGATTTGGGAACAGAAGATGCAATTATTTGAGCCTTGTGGCTCGTTTTTATATTAGGTGTACCGGGAAGTTCTGTCCGCTTTTGAATTGAAATATAACACAATTTTCATACATTTAATAATATTTATTGTAGAATATACTTTCTATCGTTACTTATGACTTCTTGCCAGCGTGATGGCAACTTGTAAATGCCATTTTTAAGAAATGATTTATTTTTAGAGGCGAAGAACTCAACTAGTGCTTGGTTGACATCAGCTTCAGTTTTGAATTTTTTTCCTGTAAAAAGTTTTGCAAAGAGAGAAACAAGTGATAATCGGAGGGTGCTAGGTCTGGGGAGTATGGTGGATGTGACAGAATTTCCCAGCCTAGCTCTGCGATTTTCTGACGAGTCGCCGAAGCAGCATGTGGTCTGGCATTATCATCGGTAGCCATGTTTTCACGATCGCGTCTCACTTAATAATGACATGAGACATCTTTGTTTCAGTTTATTTAGGAGAGTAAATGTGTGTCAATGCAATGATAAAGAGAGATAGTCATATATGTCTCAAATCAACATGTGCATATGGATTGAAACTTGAAGTGACACTATCGGACAGAACTTTCCGGTAGACCTAAAATAGTTACTAATTGTTGATAACTATCAAAACGTCGAGGGTAAAATTTGTAGAAAAGAAGGAATAACTTACAAATATAAGGAATTATTTTATTCATCAAAGTATGCACCTACATTGTCTATACACTTTTACCATTTAAGCGACAGGTTGTTCAGGCCGGTAGTATAAAACCCTGGCGGACGAGAGCCAATGAATTCCTGGAAGGTCAGTTTTACAGCATTGCCGGAATTAAATTGTTTTCCTATTAAAAAGTTGTCCAAATTGCGGAAGAAGTGGTAGTCAGTGGAGCCTAGGTCTGGTGAGTATGGAGGACGATGAAGAAGTTCCAACTCCAATTCCTGTAGTTTTGCTACAGTCATTTGTGCACTGTGTGGTCTAGCGTTATCATGCAATAAGATAGAAATCGATCTGTTGACCAATCTAGGCTGTTTTTCTTTAAGTTTTTGCATCATTTCGTCCAGTTGGTTGCAGTATATTTCTGCTGCGATCGATGGGTCGGGTCTCATGAAATCATAATGGATCACACCTGTGCTAGACAGGTGTGATAACCTTTGATTCTAGGCGACCACGTAGCTCATTCGTGAGGCCAAAATTACTTGCACGAAATTTGGCGAACCAATTTGATTCTGTCTGCTGCGTAGTAACACTAGAGTCAAATACATTATTAATGTTTCGCGCGGTCTGCAATGCCGTAGTTGCACGCAAGAGCTCACACTTCACAATAATGCGAATTTTCGACCGTTCTATTTTCAACAAAATTAACTTTTAAAAAAGGTTTTTAATATTTTTTAGAATGATCTCTTTAAACAGGCGAGATGTGTAACTTTCCAACAAAAGGAAAACAGAACGGTAAAGTATTAAACCAATGTCAAATAATAAGCTGTTAAAGTTGGCAATATTATTGACTACAAATTTCATCTTTGCCAACTAATATATAAAAACGAGCCCCATCGAATAATCGTACCGTCTCTTCCCAAATTGTCCATTTTTGTTTCCAAGCTGAGCGCAAATTGGGGAGAATTTACTGTAATTTAAACAACAAATTGCACTATGACGTAGAAATCATCACATTGTTTCCTCCCCTGCTTGTTTTTAATGCGTCAAATCTTCAGATTTATAATGCCCGCCTTACAGAAGTTATGAATTATGTTGACGGCCCACGGAGTGGTCGTAAATAAAAGGGACAAAGGAAAGGGGCTGAGAATTTACTGGCGGAGCAATGGGGAAAAAAATAGGAAGAAAACGTCACGTAACCCTATTGTGCGAACTATAACCGGGATTTCGACGTACAAGCTGCTCCAGGACAGTATTTCTATATGAAATATTTATAAGATGCACCGCTATTTGTACGAACCATGTATGTTTTGGAAATAACCTGCTGCATTATTCATTTCGCGCCAATTATTTCGTGTCAACGACTTGTCGGAGGGGGGAATAATTATTCATGTTGATCAGCAAAATATTCGCGAATAAGCATACACAAGGGATGGTACGATTCTTTACGTCGCGACTGCTTTTATAACGCAGGTGTCGGTGCACGAGCTATTTTCATCGCAATCTGAAAAGGATTGATCAACTACGATTATTAACCTTCTGTGGTTTCAGGAGCGTGCGCTGACACGCGGAAAGTCAATATTTCATCATCGACATTTGAATTTTCTCATGCACGAAGCGTTATGTTTTCGATGCACGAACTACATTGCTTTCAAGATGTTCCAGTCGCTGTCTATACATACGTATTCTCATACAGTGACTACAACCCCTGGTAAGAAGTTTCCGATCAGAAGCGTTGTTACGGAATTTACATAAAACATTCACGTTTTAGAAGTCTAAGATGTTATTGTACGGATTTAAAATATTATTTTATCAATAGAAATTATATATTAATGTTTTTTGTTACATCCCCATTTTGTTTACGTGTAACTTCTTTAATACGTGTTGTGGCATAGAATCGATAAAATTCTTACAATCTGTAGGTGAGATTTCTTTCTATGCTTCTGAAGCTTTCTTCCTGTAGCTTTTCTTTTGTACTTATTATTATTTAATATTATTATTATTTAATATTATTATTGTATAATATTATTATTATATAATATTATTATTATATAATATTGTTATTATGTAATATTATTGTACTTATTTGAGGGACGATTGACCATTACTTGAGGACGCATTACCATTAATCGGAAACTTCTTTCCACGTAGCATTTGCTTCTTTTTTACAATAAAAGGATGTTTATATTATTTTGTTTTCTTTTACTCCATAATTTTACTCCTTTAATTTTCCATCAGTTTCAACTGCATACAGTAATATCTTATACAGTAAATTCTCCCTAATTCGCGATCAGATTGTACATAAAAATGGACAATTTGAGAAGAGAATATACAACCATTCGAGCCTTGCGGCTCGTGTTTATAGTTACCGATTGTCAACAACTATAAAAACTAGTCGCGAAGCTCGAATAATCGTATCTCCTCTTCCCAAATTGTCCATTTTTGTACACAATCTTAGCGCGAATCAGAGAGAATTTACTGCATTGTTAAAACACGAATGTTTTCTGTGAATTCCGTATCGAGATGCTACTTCGGAAACTTTTTTCCAGTGGTTCTAGGTGTAAAAACTCGATCGATGGGGCAACTGCTTGTTTCACGGAAAGCGAAAGACTTCGCAGGTCGGAATTTTTCATGGCGCGATGCTCGATTCGTTCCCGGGAAGAAAATGGAGGTAATGAGGAACACCAACGAGAAAAATGAGGATGACGACGCGTCGTCACGAAGATTCATACCTCGATGAACCAACAAATTCTACAAGCCTCTCGCTTTAACATACTACGTACATACATTCCCGATCTTGTTACGAAACTTCCACGTGATATGCGCACTATGTTCTCATTCTGGCATGCGTCAACGATAAAGTAACCATTTATTTTCATCGCGAATTCAGCAAAGAAATGTAAATAGCTTATGAAAAACTCTTAACCGATGTGTTCATGTCGCGTCTTTTAGCAGGGTTGAAAAAGAATCTGCGCTTTAAACTTGTTACGTTAACTTTCTAATAATCAGTACAAATAACGTGAAATGTTTCTTGACTGCATTCTGTCTGAACAGTTTCATATCAACCCTTTGCACTCGATGCCATTTTAACTGTAAATCTAAAATAATTTTTCTGACTTCTACTATTTCCTTTTTGTATGACAAAGTGCATTTTATGCATATGAAATTGAGTTTTGTGGCTCATATAACAATTACAGTTTTAACTATTTCTTAAATCTAAACTTTGATAATATAAAAATTATCTTGGAACGTGATATAAGAATTTTGTTTTCATTGGTACCTCCGAGTCGCCAGTCGAGTGCAAAGGGTTAATACTACACATCTAAATTTTTAATATTTAAACTTTATTTTTATGGTCGAAATATAAAGTGTACAATGTTCACGTTGTTATTATAGAAGTTGAAGATTAATACCAATAGGATGTATTAAAGACTACAGGGTGTCTCAAAAGTCACTCGCAATCGAGAAATAAGGAGTTCCTGGGGTCATTTGAAGTAGCTTTTTCCTTAGCAAAAATGCAATCCACAGCTTTGTTTACGAGTTATTGATGAAAAATAGTCGACCAATGAAAGGCGAATTCAGCTGGCGCGAGGGGGCCGAGCCAACGAGCGGTCGAAGCCCGGTTCCGCTGATTGGCTCGACCGCCTGGCGCCGAGCTCGCCTCTCATTGGTCACTGTTCTTCGTTAATAACTCGTAAACAAAAGCGCGGATTGCATTTGCGTTAAGGAAAAAGTTACTTCAAATGACATCAGGAACCCTTCACTTCCCGATTGCGAGTGACTTTTGGAACACCCTGTATAATACTTTATTTCATTGCGCCAAGCAATGAAAAAACTAATTCTCGGCAGGTCCGATAAGAATTTAACGACACGGAAAATTCCAAGACATATCTACATATAAAGATTCGGATTAATTACTTGTTTCTTCCACTACATGGACTTTTCGTTTACACAAGAGATTTCGTTCTCGCGGATAAAGAACATTGCTCGTGGCATGATGCAGATAGGAGAAAATACGAAAATGCGATTCTCGATCGGGCCTCAAGAAAATCAGCGATGTGTCAGACTAATGAAGTATTTCTGACAATTTAACGCGAAATACCATTCGACTGGACAACTGCTATTGAATATTTCAACTGTTCTCAAACGGAGGGGAATGAATTCGAAATTAAACGCAGAGACGGAAAGCGCGAGCCGTAATAACGGCCGCGGGATTTTCATGAAATTAAGTTAATGGCTCAGCCATGTATTACCCTTCAAGATTACCCTGTAATTCCGACGAAATAAAGGATTTCTCTACTCTCTAATTCTCTCCTTTAAACGGCCCGGCTGCGCGAATCTTGCAGTTTATTTCCGTGAGTAACTAAATATTGGATACACGCAAGAATAATGGTGGTGCCGACGTCAAAAAATTGTAATTTTTAAATGATACACCTGACGTTTCTCGCGTTCTGTATTTCTCCAGGGCAAATTTTAATTTCACTGTGAAACGTGCATTATTTCTCTCTCTCTCTCTCTCTCTCTCGCTCGCTCTCTCCTATACGTATCTCGATTTTTTCCAGAATTCTGACGAGAACTCGGGCTCGCAGTAATAAAAATCTAGATTAGCTCACGGCGTGTGCAAGTAAAATTTTATTGACCGGACAAGATTGAAGAATTGGCTGTTCGTTTGCTAAAAAATAAATTTACTCTTATCGACATCTAGCGAATGTACTACTGTGATCAAAAAGTAAGGTGAATTTGTTTATAAAATGTAAATTCTTTGTTTATTCTTCCAAATCAATTTCATCCCCTTCAAAGTAATCCCCGTCCGATAAAACGCACTGTTTCCGACGCTTTTTCCAGTCCTCGAAACAGTCGGAATAGTCTTTTTCCGGTATAGCCTTCAAGACCTTCTTCGATTCGGTTTTTATCTCCTCAATCGTGTCAAAACGGCGTCCCCGCATTGGCTTTTTGAGTTTGCTGAATAACCAGAAGTCGCACGGAGCCAAATCATGCGAATACGGTGGTTGCGGAACGATTTGAGTCGAGTTTTTGGCAAAAAAGTCGCGAAGAACCAATGCAGTATGACATGGCACCAATCGAGACTTGATGCGTTTGAGACACAAAACATCCTTCAAAATGGTTTGGACTGAGCCAAATGATATTCCAACACTATCAGCGAGGTCTCTTATTGTCAATCGACGATTTTCAAGCACCAAATCTTCGATTTTTTGGACGTGGCCCTCGTCGGTAGACGTTGATGGTCGTCCAGAGCGCGGTTCGTCTTCAACGCGTTCTCGGCCCGCTTTGAACTCGTTGTACCACTTATAAACGTTTTTTTGTGCCATAGTTTGATCACCAAAGACCTTCCGCAACATTTTCAACGTGTCCGCACAAGAATATTCGTTCCGCATACAAAATTTGATGCAAGTTCTTTGCTCAACAAAATCACCCAATGTAAAAATCGAAAAATTCACTTTTGGTTGTTTACAAAAACACGTGTAACTCGGAGATAATTAAACCTTTTAACAAACAGACACTTGGCAAATGTTACAGACAGTCCTACCAACCTAGGAAAAAAAAATTACCTGCCTTCCTAATGCCCGGAAGTTTTAAATGACAATTTCACCTTACTTTTTGATCACAGTAGTATATTACTTCGTAAATATGCATCGCTTCTAACTGCGATAATACTAGAAAAAAAATTAATTAAAAATTGCTAGGTAAGGCCAGGTAAGCTAGATAAATACCAATTTTCATAGAAGGAATTTCGTTTATCGTGGTATTATTTTTGTTCCTGTTACACACGCGCACGCATACGCACACTCGTATATTTTCCGAGCCTTTTAATATTGTGACTGCGCCGGAAAGCTGTGAAAAGTAAATATCGCGTTGTTCATGCGAAAGAAATGCAAATGGTCAATATAAACCTTGCGGCGCTCGCGTCGACGTTTAACACACGCATAAATAACTATGCGTTGCGAATTGCGTAAACACACAGGCATTTTTGCGGTTATTAATAGGCATAAATACTCATTTTTGGTAAATGTTCTTACAACGATACTTTAAGAAGCGCACGTTTTTTTTTATTATGCAGTTTAATAATAAACAAGTATTTCTACGAACAAAATAATATTTTAGCATATTTCTTGTTATGGTTACGTCAAAACGCGCTTCCTTTAACTCTATAAAATCACAATACAGTGGTTGGACAAAATAATGGAAATACTACTGGTAAATGGCTTGGTATACTTTTGGAATTAGTATGCTGAAACATTTTGCACTATTTTTCCAACACTTCCGCTACCGGTGTATCTAATAAAAAAGGAATTTATAATTAATTGAATGCAATGCGTCTATCTGTAAAATGTGAAAAAGATATTACCACTGAAACGTCACAAGTCTTTCGAGTATTATGTTCTGCGCTATAATTTCAAATAACGATGTGCACAAAATTGATTTAATTTTCTTTACTAAAGTAAAAAACTGTAGTCGTCACGCATGTATGACACTAGTAGCAAGCGTGTGAAAGCAATGCAATTTGTTTTGTTTCCCTTTCTCGCGTAAAATTAAATAGCCTCTAATTAAATAACGTTAAATAACCTCTAAATTAAATTATGAGACAGAAGTTAATACGTTCACATCATATACGAATGAAATTATAATTGTATTTTGGTTAAATACACTACAAAATTGTAATAATTAATCATATAAATTGACCTATAACTCTATAATGGATATAAACTCTACAGGGTGTTCCACAATTATTTTAACAACCGAAAATGAGGGGTAACTGAGGTCATTTGAAGTAACTTTTTCCTTTGCGAAAATGCAATCTGCGGCTTTGTTTACGAGTTATTAACGGAAAACACTGACCAATAAGAGGTGACGACGCGAAGTTCGAGAGCCCGCAGCACGAGGCTTTGACAGATGATCGGGGGACGGACTCGAGCCGCGTTCGAAGTATTGAACAAATCACGAAGCGAGAACTTTCTGGATTTTTTTTTACTACGTAACAGTGATATTTTTAAGAAAAACGCTGTTCACCTTTACTTTAGAACGTCTGAAGAATATTCACTAATTTTTCGGACTCGAAATAGTAAGTAATTTAACCGTGACGGCCGTTTTAATTTTCTAGTGTGCATGACACCTCGTGCGTAACATATAAAATTTTTAAGCAAGGTGTACAGTGAAGATTAACAAAGTACGTAAATGATATTTTAATTTAAATAATTCCGTGTCCGAACACAGTTCAACGAATGATTCGCAAAGCTAATTTAATAAATAATAATTGTGTTAAAGGACGTAAGGGATATGTTTGTTAGAGAAATATGAAGAATATTATCAATAAGATACTCACTCAAGGTTATGTCAAAGTTATATCAAGGTTATGTCAAGGTCATGTCAAGATTATGTCCAGGTCATGTCAAGATTATGTCAAGGTCATGTCAAGGTTATGTCAAGATCATGTCAAGGTCATGACAAGGTTATGTCAAGGTCATGTCAAGATTATGTCCAGGTCATGTCAAGATTATGTCAAGGTCATGTCAAGGTTATGTCAAGATCATGTCAAGGTCATGACAAGGTTATGTCAAGGTCATGACAAGGTTATGTCAAGGTCATGTCAAGGTCATGACAAGGTTATGTCAAGGTCATGTCAAGGCTCGAGTCCGTTCCGACCATCTGTCAAAACCTCGTGCTGCGGGCTCTCGAACTTCGCGCCGTCACCTATCATTGGTCAGTGTTTTCCGTTAATAACTTGTAAACAAGCCGCAGATTGCATTTTCGCAAAGGAAAAAGTTACTTCAAATGATCTCAGCTACCCCTAATTTTCGGCTGTTAAAATAATTGTGGAACACCCTGTATAACGCTCTCTCACATTATTATCTCTGATATATACATATAATATTATAAGTGTGAACATTATTCCGTTCTCCTTAATTTTGAACAAAATGTTTAAGCAAAATTCAAGTAAATCCAGATTCACAATGTATAAAAATCCTTTACAAAACGATGACAATCTAAAAAGTATTAATCATTGTAACTGGAGACTACGATTTCTTTCATAGCTACGTTAATTAGCACTTTTTCGTCCTTAATAATTTTCGTAATAGAATGAGACAATTAATTCTTCTTATAGGATAATGGGGCCGGTTTCTGTGGAATGATGAATTGCTGTGTCTCTCGTTTGTTTTCGAGTTCATTACCGATTCCATTACTCTAATTCTTCAAATTACGGTTTATTTCTGATCAGACAGAATTTATAAATAATAATATCCTTTTGCTTGAAACCTTCACACGGCTTTTTTTCAATCTCTTATTACCCACTAGTTTATTATTACCTATTAATTTATCTCTTTCTAATCCATATTATTAATTCATTTACATTGTAATTCGTAATTAATGTAATTTAATTACTTAATATTTTATAATTATACCCTATTATATTATATTATATTAATATTATATTATATCCATTTACTTTCATTCCCAGATTTCGATAACAGAAGGATCAAATTTTCTATGAGCAGCTTATCTATGAAATCTTCATCACGAGTCTGAATCGCCGTCACGGTGCAAGAAATTAATAAAAAAAATAACCACGCAGCGTATCAGTGGCAAGCCGAACAATTTGTTTCGCTAGAACGCGTGAACCCCGTGGCATCCTCTCGTGACAGGCTCGCAGGGAGTCGCTGTCATGGTTACATTAGACGCGGTTATCTCTCCGGGCAGTTTCAATTGAAACAACCGCGTAAATATATCACAACGGGTCGAGGAACGGCCGACTTAATTGAAAGGGGCCGCGCGGCGGAAAATAGTTCGGTCGGTAATAAACGGTGGCGTGGAGGGAGTGTTGGCGGGTCGAGTTCTACACTTGGCGGTAGTGCACTTATGGCGGAAACTGGATCAAATGCGCTCATAAAACAACCTGTCACCGAGGCGTTTAATCCACTCCCGCCTCCATCGGTCTAATGCATCCCCCTCCGTCGACCTCTGTTTGCATCATGCGGCAAAGATCGTCGCCGAAGAACACAACCGACAGAAAAGGAACGCATTGTCTCCGTGAATGGAGGGCTGCACCTGTTGGCCATTACCGTCATACGTAGTTCTTGGACTATTTGTCACGAAGGCTGCGCTCGATAAGCTTGGCAATCTTTAAACTTTGACAAATTATTCGAGGACTCGTCCACTCTCGGCTTACGAACGACCTTCGACACCACGAAAATTCCGATTTTTCATAAACTTTGTACGTTCATAGAAGAACTCGGGGGAAGTATCAATTTCGTTGAGAGAACACCTTTTAACTCCTTAACACGTTGAATGCCACGCCAGTTTTACAGAAATTGTCCGCGGCGCCACGATGAATTTTCTTTTATGTGATACATATAATGTTGAAATATTATCTACAATAGATAAGTTACAGTGTATAACCATGTTTGACATGTTAATTGCGACAGAGGTCACTGTTTGAATTGACGATGGTAATAATACAAAATTTTAGATATTGACATTTGTTTTCAATTATATATATATATATGTATATCTACCAATTTAGGCGCGCCGGTCACCGGTGGCCCCCATGGCGTCGCAGCCAAGTTAAGTGCCGGTCACCGGTGACCCCCGTGGTATTTAACGTGTTAACCTCTTGGCACAGCTGAATTTTGCGCGGACTGCTACTCTGCACGGCAAAGTTTGACGCGAATTGCACGTAAACAATACAGCACTGCAATCAAAACACTGACACTGGCGTATCAAAAACAAAGACTATATATTCTGTGTGTATATTATTGACACTGTTGTAAGTAAAAGTCTGAAGCAGGACAAATGAAAACGATCGTTTAGTTGAAACGGCGTGCGAATGAGACAATAGAGTGAGCCACTATAGTGGCGCGTTGTAAATAAGATGACATCCGCGAAAGCCACTATAGTGGTGCTTCGTACTCGAGAGGTTAAAGCACGATATATGCACAAAGAACGTGTTTTCACTTGATCGTTGAGAGAAAATTTACGATTTCCGATTCTCTCGTGATTGATGCTCTTGTGCATGCATAGAAAACGAAACCCAGTCCCGAACTTAATAAAGTTTTCTCGATGTAAAAAACTGTTCATTGCTTAAGTATTATTGGCACATCTTTTCTTTCTGTTCATACTGTTCTTGTTACGAACACGGCAAAGCAATATTTCGAACTGTACTTTTAGTCAAATAATATAGTAAGTAGTAAGTAATTTTTTTCTTAGCGGAAATGCAATCCGCGACTTCGTTTGCGAGTTATATAATTATAATTATAAATATTATAATAACGAAAAACAGTGACCAATAAGAGGCGAGGTCAGCTGGCGCGACACGACCGAGCCAATGAGCGGAACTGGACTTAGGCACCGCCTGGCGCCGAGCTCGCCTCTCATTGGTCACTGTTTTTCGTTAATAACTCGTAAACAAAAGCGCGGATCGCATTTTCGCTAAGGAAAAAATTACTTCAAATGACCTCAAGAGCCACCCTATTCCGAGTGTTATCGTAATTATGGGACACCCTGTATGTGGGATGAGGGTTTTTCACAGGATTGATGCTTCACTGATTTTTAGCAAGTGAAAAACGATCGCTCTGAACGACCGTTGAACGACCGCGATAAAAGCGATACGGTGAAATTCGTTAACGGCTAAAACGGGGAAATAACGACGAAAGTTTGCACGGCCTATTAACTGCGTTTAGTTAAGTGTTATGTGTTAAAAGTTCGTGATAACTGAGTTGTTACATATTTCCTTCACTTAAACGTTGCATTAATATTCCATTAAAACTCTGACTCTACATATATTTACATGAGAATTACATGCAGAGTGAAATTAACCCCTTATTCCATAGCTGTACCAATAATCGGCACACAAATATTTACAGTATTTTAATACGGATCTTTACGCATTTATAACATGTGCAGACATTTAAAATACAAGAAAACGTACAAATTAACTAGGTCTAACAGCATTTTTATCTTTGCCTTAGAACGAGTAATCTTTAAGAAGACAAAGATAATGTATACTTTAATTCCAATTTTTATAATATGATATATCAAAATAAGTAATAAAGATCCGCAGTCTACTAATGAGTAAGCTGTACTGAACATACTCTGTCGATTTATTTCCCGCAGAATTATTATGAAAATATTAACCTGCACATTTTTCCTCGTATTCTTGCCGCCTTTGGAGACTCCGAATAGGTCGTCGAAAAAGAAGGAACGTTTCAATCAGACCTTGCCGACAAACTGTACCCATCATGGCACCGGCGACGAAATTACCGATATCCTGACCCGTTAATTACTTAGGGGTATTAGAAAACGAATAAAAGGGGACGGGTATTCTTTTCGCGTAACTTTATTCCCCAGCAATCGGGCGAATGGATTCCAATCCGGCTCGAAAACGAGCAGACTGTTGTTCCGTCAGCGGTCGAAGCAGTATTCATCGGTTCAATTTCCTTCCGCTCTCTTTTTCTTTTTTTATTCTCTTCTCTGCGCAATCGTAGAAGTCGAACGAATACTTCGAGCTAATTGCTACGCCCTCCAGTCGATTATTCGTCTCGTATTTAACAGCCGTTTTTATCTTGGTTTTGTTTTTCGTGCGATTTCGTCGCCTGATCGTCTTTATTTTGAAATGCTTTTCCACTTGTTTACAACAAGTCTCCCTAACTGGCGCTCAGATCGCGCACATAAATGGACAATTTGGGAAAAGGAGATACGATTATTCGAGCCTTACAGCTCGTTTTTATAGTTGTTGACAATTCATAACTATAAAAATGTACCGCAAGGATCGAATAATCGTATCTCCTCTTCCTAAATTGAATTGTCCATTTTTGTGGACAATCTGAGCGTCGATTAGAGAGACATTACTGTACTTTGCTCTGTGCGCACAGGATTACAGTAAATTCTCCCTAATTGACGCATGAAAATGGGCAGTTCGGGAAGAGAAGATACGATTATTCGAGCCTTGCAGCTCGTTTTTATAATTACCGATTGTCAACAACTATGAAAACGAGACGCAAGGATCGAATAATCGTATCTCCTCTTCCTAAATTGAATTGTCCATTTTTGTGGACAATCTGAGCGTCGATTAGAGAGACATTACTGTACTTTGCTCTGTGCGCACAGGATTACAGTAAATTCTCCCTAATTGACGCACGAAAATGGGCAATTCGAGAAGAGAAGATACGATTATTCGAGCCTTGCAGCTCGTTTTTATAAGTACCGATTGTCAACAACTATGAAAACGAGACGCAAGGCTCGAACAGTCGTATCTCCTCTTTCCAAATTGTCCATTTTTATGCGAAATTTGAGCACGAATTAGGGAGAAATCACTGTATACCGTAAAGGAGCAAAATGCGATGATGAAAAATGTAGCGGAAGGACCTGTTGAGGACAGGTTCGGTCTTCGTGGATATCAGAAAAACTTCGGTCAATATTGCGCTCAGCTGGAAACTCTTCCGAAGCAAACTTTCGCCTTCTGTGTAGACATTTATCGACCTCCCCCCCCCCCCCCACACGCCCCCTCTCGGTATTCGGTCCCATCCATCGAGGTCACCGTCCATTCCATTGTCTCCATCAACGAGCATCCAGCAAAGTAGTTTATTTCCCGAGGGTTGGCCGGACGGTCGGTGCTTTCGCGCTAAAAGCTCGGTCGGAAAAGCGGAGACCGCGCGCGGCTCGCCATTGTTTCCACGCACGAATCGACACGTGCACACGCTCCGAGTGGCAAAGCGGCGGACAAGCAATCTGCGCTTGCCAAATTTTATAATGGCAATTATAACTTCGAATGAAAGTTTCAGAGCCCGGCTCTGGGCTGTTTCGTTGCGCGCCGGTGAATCGAAAACGAGCGTTTAAAAGAAGCGCGACGCGGCGTTAGCCGGCTTTTCGATGAATAACCAGAGCAAAGTTTCGGCCCCGCGGCTGGGCCCCGTTGTTTCCAGTTAATGCGATTCCGGCCGGGGTCGGATAAATAAAATATTAATCGAAAACGACGGCCGGCCCGCGGAAAAACGTGGAACTCGGGCTACAGATCGTCGTCGGTAGACGAATCGAAAGGTGAAACTGCTCTTTGTCGGAAGCATGCTTCAAGCCACTCGGAGAAGGTTCAGCAGCGGCCACTCAGTTTTCAAGCAAAGAGGATTCAACGCCGTACATTTTCAACCTCTTAATGGAACTTTTCGGGTGCTTACGTTTTATACGTTGCAAATAAAAGTGAGCCGCGGAGGACGTCGCGTTCCCGTTGGCATCGGTGGCTAAAAAACCATTAAGCATCTTGGTTAACGTCCGCTTTCTGTTGTTGCTGTATGGATCTAGTGGCTTCTCCAGTTTTTAATAAGTTAAATTTCGTCCTTTTGACGGAACCCGTCAAAATGGCGGGTCACTAGTTTTTTAATTTACGATTATTCATATCGTAAAGATACATTTACGAGTTATTTATTCAGTTTATATGTTACTTACGGCAAATGTTACAATAACACTTGTTAAAAATTAGAATAAATGTCTTATTGTTATTTCTATAAACTAATATAAAACAACGGTTTTTTGTGCTCCGTAAATCTAATGTTAATGGTAACAATAAAGTCGAAGAAATGGACACTATGGATAAACAATATTTTATTTGTCTTGTTCGCTTTAATATCGTTGTTACTTTTAGTGATACTGTGCAGAAAACTCATGATCGTTTATAAATAACGAAGATCTAACATGCTCACATTTTTCATTGTCTTGTAGGAATTGTTTCATGTTCCACTATTTTAAACATATTTTCGATTACAGTCAGAGAAATGCTCTGTATATCGAATTATCCTTTCAATGAAATCTAGAAAATAATTTCAAAATGTTGGACATAACCTGTAGCGTAATCTAATAAATTCGGATATAATGATATAGTCAAAGTTGACTATCCTTATTTCGGGTCGCTGCGAATTTCTCTGTGGTAGCCCTACGTCTATGTAATTCATTGTTATGTCGATGCTAGGAGTCGACGGCGTTGGTCAAGCGTGTGATGCGGCACGCAACGTGAATTCCCGAAGGACAACACAAAATGGTCTGTTTGAGTGTGAGTCGGGTAAGAAAAACGGCGAAGCTACAAGGTACGTGACCAATCTCTGTCGAATCGTGGCATGTGGCCTCCGAATTGCCTTCGAATACTGAACACGTGGCCTCCGAATTGCCTTCGAATAGTGGCACGTGGCCTCCGAATTGCCTTCGAATAGTGGCACGTGGCCTCCGAATTGCCTTCGAATAGTGGCACGTGGCCTCCGAATAGTGGCACGTGGCCTCCGAATTGCCTTCGAATAATGGCACATGGCTTCCGAATTGCCTTCGAATAGTGAAACGTGGCCTCCGAATTGCCTTCGAATCGTGGCACGTGACCTCCGAATTGCCTTCGAATAGTGGCACGTGGCCTCCGAATTGCCTTCGAATAGTGGCACGTGACCTCCGAATTGCTTTCGAATAGTGGCACGTGGCCTCCGAATTGCCTTCGAATAGTGGCACGTGGCCTCCGAATTGCCTTCGAATAGTGGCACGTGGCCTCCGAATAGTGGCACGTGGCCTCCGAATTGCCTTCGAATAATGGCACATGGCTTCCGAATTGCCTTCGAATAGTGACACGTGGCCTCCGAATTGCCTTCGAATCGTGGCACGTGACCTCCGAATTGCCTTCGAATAGTGGCACGTGGCCTCCGAATTGCCTTCGAATAGTGGCACGTGGCCACCGAATTGCCTTCGAACCGTGGCACGTGACCTCCGAACTGCTTTCGAATAGTGGCACGTGGCCTCCGAATTGCCTTCGAATAGTGGCACGTGGCCTCCGAATTGCCTTCGAATAATGGCACATGGCTTCCGAATTGCCTTCGAATAGTGGCACGTGGCCTCCGAATTGTCTTTGAATAGTGGCACGTGGCCTCCGAATTGCCTTCGAATAGTGGCACGTGGCCTCCGAATTGCCTTCGAAGAGTGGCACGTGGCCTCCGAATTGCCTTCGAATAGTGGCACGTGACCTCCGAATTGCCTTCGCGAATAGTGGCAAAAAAATACTAATAATAAAGTTAAGTCATCGTTTTTATTCTAGCATTACTATGTATTCATGTTAATGCGTACCGGCATGTTGGCCGTTACCTACTTCGCCGAGTGCCTCGAATTTCTATAAAACCGAGCCGCAAGGTTCGTAAAATCATGTTTCATCGCGACTTAGTATTCTCAGATCTGCGTGTTCGATTCCGACTACGAACCTTTCCAAGAGAAATTACCGTAGTTACATCGACACTACCCGTCTGGAATCTGGTAATTCTAAATCTGCCAAATCATTGCTAACAAATGCCCCGTTTACCATTCTCTAGTAACAGAATCGCGGGTGTATCGACTTCTGATTCGAACTCGAATAAAAGACAAACAAAAACTGATTGGAGCACGGCAAATATCATCGGACGCCGATGCAAATGCAACCAACGAGTGGCAAATAACGGTCGCTATCCTATCTGGTACGATCGATAGTCAATGTAAAATTACTAAGAGCGTATTAGGGCAAAAGGTCAGATAAAACAGTGTACATACGTACTTGCCAGATATTTATGGAGCGCGAAAAATGGTAAACAAAGACGCGAAAAGAAAGAAAATAACCGTTTTCCTCGATAACAAAAAGTGCTGTGCACAGTATTAGATTTATCCTGAATCATGGGACGGGCGAAACACAGTAGGGGAGAGCGGGGTTAGAAGTTTCGGGGGTAAGTAGTTCCGATGGAAACATATTTCAAATGAAAAGAAATTGCGTCGTGCTTTCAGTTGTTTTGAAAGCGTGGAACGATCACGCCACGCCGTTAACCATTTTAGTAGCGTCCGCGACAGCGAATTGTGTAACTTGAGACAAGATTGTAGTCGCATATCAGGTGAGTAAATACATCGCAGTCACTATATTTTTGTCTAATTCAATTATTTAATATCGGTATCGTCTAGTGTTATGTTGTTATGAATCAAATAACATTTAATAACATGTTGTAATTGCATTTATTAAAACATTTGAATATACACATAAACAAAATATTGTTATACATTGCCACATACAGGGTGTCCCAAAAATGTCTCTCAATCCGAAAGTGGCGGGTTCCTCATGTCATTTAAAGCAACTTCTTCCTTTACAAAAATTTTCTCCGAGGCACCGTTAACGAGTTATTAACGAAAAACAGTGACCAATGAGAGGCGATGAGCGGAACTGGGCTTCGCGCTCTGGTTGGCTGGGCCGCCTCGCGTCAGCCGTACTCGATTCTTATTGGTCACTGTTTGTTGTTAATAACTCGTTAACGGTGCCTCGGAGAAAATTTTTGTAAAGAAAGAAGTTGCTTCAAATTAGATGAGGAACCCGCCACTTTCAGATTGAGAGACATTTTTGGGGCACCCTGTATATGTCGATTGGGGATAGTTGTTCCCGCAACTCGGGGCATATTGTTACCGTAACAACTTATCCCATCCCAAATGTACAAATAATTCCTGTTGTGTTGCGATGCATGTTCTAAATCACAGCCCTGGGAAGAATACCAAGTGTATAAAGAAAGTAAATGCTGTATCGTATATTTGTTCGAACTGTGATTCTGACGAGTTGTTTGACGATATCTAATTTTTTTCCGTTCAAAATGTTATTTCTATTAGGTTTGAGTAAAGTTGTTCCCAAATTATCATAATATTAGATTATTATTTTCATTTCACTACATTAATGTTTGTGCCAAAGATAGTATATATTTTTCTTTCAAAAATACATAAATATATATATATATATATATATATATATATATATATATATATATATAAAAATATATATATATTTTTGTGTACGTATTTCTGTTAATCCGAAATTAATAAACAAACTTTATTAATAAAATTGTGTTCTATTTCATCGGAGAATGAAATACCCCATTAGGAAGTAACATTTATTTCTTAATTGACCATAAAAAAAAACGAATTTCTATGAAAAACTTATTGCAATATATTAAATTTGAATTGAAGTAGTTGTTTGAGTTGAAGGAGTTATCTTAAAGTAGAATAAATTTACTAATAAATTAGTCAGAAACGAAAAAGATAACTACATTATTTCTTAATCGATTATTATGCTTTCTCTAAAAAGTAAAAAAGTAAAAAATATTTAATTAACGACAGGGTATACAATAATATAAAAATTGTGCAAGTAATTTTTAATTGAGAAAATAATGCAACAGACAGATGTGTTTCCGTTAATTATAATGAACAAGAAAAATGATGATAAGTCGATCTCGAATCGTATGCATTTGTGAGAAAGACGTGTAGGTGAAATGTAACACAGTGAATAGAACAGACGAATTTAAGAATACTGTTGCATCATGTACAATTTTTTTAAATTATTGAGAGTATAAATCAATTTCTATTTAACCTCTTGATGTTTAATATCGAATCAGACTATTAATGCATACTTCAAACAGACTCCGCTTTCTTTTAAGTGTAATTAAAATGTGATTATCTTGTTATCAAATTTTAAGCATCAAAGTAAATGCAGACATCTTTTTCTTTTAGGAAATTATGAAGATCGGAGATGTTCTAATTATCGTAGCTGCGTAAAAGTCATAAGACAAGAGGTTGATCGTTCCTAACTGAAGTAACAAATTTTTATTTTACAGGCACGCTTTTACAATAATAATCGTCATAAAATAAAGTGAAATGCAATTACAAAATACAGCGCACTGCTTCGTGAACTCATTGCAACGAGTCAGAGATGCGAGATCAAGATTTCGTAAATAAGCTACTACTTATAAATAGAAAAATAAAACATAACTGTAACGATGTTATTGATTTATTTGAAATCAAAGCAACGTTTGACCTTTTTGTTATCACAATTTAGGAATGAAATGAAATGAAGACGTACAAGAAACAAATATCGTTCCTGTTGCGACGGCAACACCGAAGGTCGAACGTCCCTGGCCATCCCTTGAGCAATTAAGCAGTATACCTGCGACAGAAAAAACGCATCCGAACGAAAGTACTCTTCGAGCCGACGAACGGACAACACGTGCGACAGACTCATAAATTCCATATTTGACAAACGAAGAAATTACAAACCCGAACTTTCGAACAGTTTCCCACTCCTCATTTCAAGTTCCTTCCGACACACCCATCTCCAGTCAAAAACGCTTCATTTCCTCCACCAAAACCCACCATCCACCAATCAACAGAAAACCGAGGTGACAAGAGGGAAGGCACCTAGAACGTAGGTAGAACTCGTAGAACTCCCAGAACGTATAGAACTCTGAGAACGCAGATAGAACGCACATCGAAAGCACAAATAACGCATCGCTAACACCATAGCTGTACAGACTGTAATATTATTAAAGTGTACATAGAAGCAACCAGCGACTTCGTTTCAACTTAATTCCACTTGAAACATCGCGTATATACAGTTCCGCTTTATCAAGGAAATTATTCAGGACGATAAAGTGCTAATCGACGTAGCTGTGAAAGAAATCGTAGCGCAAAAGGGTAAAAATACTATTTTTTCCAATATCCAACAGCTATACGTCTCGGTCACGTCGTAGTCGAGATTCGAGCTAATTCTTGTTATTGTCTGCAACTTCGCGAAAGTGGAAATATTGCGATCACAATCGCGCGGCAAGAAAAGTGCAGACGTTTCCAATTAACCGACCCGGGGCGCCGCAGCGTTCCATGTCGCGGTTACGGCTCAGCGGAAAGACGTTACGGTAAAAGACGGGAAGATAGATATTGCGAAACGATGATAATCCAGAATCCAATCGGTGGTTTACACAGTAGCGGGACCGTATCGGCCGATTCCGCAGGATTATACGGATCGCGGGGATTTGTGGTGGCGGTGGTGGTAGTCGAGTGGTAGCGTAACACGGCGTGTATTAGGCGTGCTTGCCCTTGAAGTATATGTACAGAACGGAATTTCCAATCTTACAACCGGCTATCGGCGATATTTGGAATTAACGCCAGCGAATATATACCCGGCCATTCTATCGGAAATCGATATTCCGGTGCGACACTCTTCGAGTGCCAATGTTCACGTAACCGTATCTCCTCTTTTGTGTCTTTACCCCCGTTCGGCCAGCCTTCCCAAAGGCCGTTCATCGGCCAGTTTATTTTGAACGGTCGGCTCTCTGTCAATCGTTCGACCACCTACTGTGCCCGCTCTCGAATTATAACACACGTTATATGCTAATAATCAGACCGAAAGCACCGCGGCTAAATCAGTACACATTTAACCCTTAGCGGGCGAGAGGCGACTCTCGGTCGCCACGGCGTTCCGCGCGGCAGGACGAATAGCGAGTGAGAGGCGACACAATCGGTGTTTATTGTTAGATTTCGTTATCTTCGTCCTGCTTGGAACTTTACCACTAGATTTAGAAATAGTTAACACGTTCCGTGCCACGTGTACCATCGATGGTACACGCTTGCATGTTTACTTAGTGAACTGAACAAATTGTTTACAAGAAATTTAGAACCGAAGAATCAATTTCCACCGCAAGAATGGGCGTTGATAAGTTTTTGTTTCGTTGTTATGTGTACGAGAATTAATAATTGCACGTAATACATCAAGTTTTAGTAAAATATCAAAGTGTGAAGATTCGAGTAAAAAAAGCTCGGCACGGAACGTGTTAATGTAGATTCTCGTGCCGAGGATATGAACAACTCGTTCGGTTCAACAATAACGAAATTTATTGAACAATGTTTTATCCCGCACTCGTCGCCGGCCGATTCAACATTGGGCGACTATTTCAACGGATCCGTGGTTGGGAGTTGGTCGGTTTAACAATATTTGGTCGATAGCCGTTTATCGATAGCTCGCTCGAATGGTTGTGAAGTCGCGTCTTAATTCGTGTCCCTTTCTTTTTTGTCTCTATCGTGTCTCTATCTTGTCTCTGGTCTGTCTTTCGTTTGTCTCTCTTGCTGCTTCGGAGTATCGTCCTTTTATCGCCTCGCGGAATGCCTCGCTAAGGCCCCGTTTGGGGGAAACGTCATCCCCATTCGCTGATTGACTTGAGGGAGGAGAATCTTCTCGTTAGATCCCCTCTTCGGCGGAGGACGCAAGCCCACCCTCAAGTCAATGTTGGGGAACTCCCAAAAAATGCCGAAAACGGTCGAGACTCCCGGAGCGAGACGTTACCCCGAAGCAGCATGACGACGTGGGCCCGAATGGCCCGCCGTGGATTTATGGCCCTTGGCCTGGCGACGGTCCCGATGGCTCAAGGGGGCGACCGATTTCGCGAAACCCGAGATCGAGAGCATCTCGAGTGGTCGCACGTGCGGCGCAAGGGATGCGGACCCTTGGCCGCTGGTGGTCTATGGGGACGGCGGCATGTGTCCTTTCGGGACCGTACAGTTAAGCAAGGCCTGATTACCAGAGTTAAAAGAAACAAAACTACTATATGGAAAACCGACAGGTTGTTCGGTGTTGATCCGTCCAGGACGGAACAAGTACAGAATTACGAATAAAGTATTGTACAATCGTTCGGGATTGGCCACGCGGACCGGTGGACAATCAAATAGGTTCGTCGCCGATTTCGGCGCGGCTTTACAATCGAGGCGAGTTTCGGCCGGCGACAGTGTGATTCTCTCGGAGGGACAGGGTCTCTCTGAGTGAACACATTACTCAATTACGACCAACCTCTTTGTCTTGGAGAGAACGGGAGTCTTTGGGTGATGTGCTCACATGGCGAGTGGCAGGCCTTCGTTACGAACCGCGTGAGAGTCAACACGTACCTTGTTATTCGAGCTCTGTTAGAGATATTTACAAGTACTTTGTGCATTTGCTACCGTGATAGTATCTTTATTGTTATTTTCGTTACATTGTTTGCCACCATTATCGAGTCGTTAAGTTTATTGTTATGTACTATACAAGTGAATTACAGTTCATTTAGCGACACACATTTCACACTTAGCCGACCGATCGGATAGATCTACCCATTTCCAAGCTAGTCGGTAGCCGACCGATCGGGTAGATCTACCATTTTGACCCGAGGAACGCTTCTTCCTCTATAGAACTTCTTATTTCTATAGAGTACAACATATAATAAAATGCACACCAGCACACCAACACCATACCCATTAGAAATCGAAATGCTACCTACACCCCACTCTCACGACTTTTTCGAATATATAAGATTCCGCTCAACTTGCAAATACTAGTGTAGAAGCTAAACTCCTTGCTGTGACTCTCAACAAGAAGTATAGAAAAAATATCCCTAAAAATGTTTTGTTATATTCAAAAATATAAATTAATTATGCTTTCGTACTCGTTTTTGAATTGCATTTCGTAGATTTTTTTATTGAAACGAAATTCCTTCGTTTCATTTCGTGTGAAATAAATTTATTATTTGTTCTACATTGTTTTCTACGAGAAATTCTTTTTACATGACCCCGTTATCTATTTGTGTATGCTATGGAAATTGGACTTACTCTACTTTCATGATCAATCGCTACGCAATTTCCTCTATTGGCCAATTTTAAATTGAACAAAGCATTAGGCATTTTTAAGATATTAAATATTAACTAGTTGTAAATAAAAAGGTTACACTGAATTAATCACAAATTATGTGATATCTCAGTTTAAAAAAAAGATGGATTTACACCACTTTCAAAATAAACGGTCCATATCATGCGAGAGCAAAAAGAAAAAGAAGGTCGACACATAAAGATATCACGTATACGAACGTAAGTCACAATAAAATACGGAGAATCCGGTAAATTACAATAAAATCTTCATTCTGTTTCACGAATAAAATGAGTTTCTCGCAAATTTTTACGCCTACGGTATAATTGACGTTTACTTTTCGGATGAAGAAAATACGACCGATCGCACGTTAAGCATTTAAACGACGCTCTGTCAATTTCAAGTGCATCATCTTGTAAAGGTTCAATTGCGAGATTCGCCATATACCGTGATAGTAGTAACGGTATAAAATAATAATTCCGACGACCCTTTTTATCAAGCGAATTACAAATCGCAGTACTGTGGAGTAATTCCGACCACGACTGTACGTACTAAATCCACGGATAATATTCGTTTCGCACGAGCAGCACGAAATAAAGCAGACCGTGGCCGTGTCTCCCTCCGCGGTACGTCAATATTTGCGTTATTAGGGGTATAAAATTCCGCGGGCGTTGGGCTCGAAGGCAAATTTGCGAGAAGAAACCCGAAGAATAAATAAGGCAGACAAGAGGCGGTGATTAAACGCTCGCGGAATGAAATCTGCATTTGATTACCGCCACTGATTGATAGCGGGCTGTGTATATTCCGCGTACACCTGCTAATCATATTGGAATATTTTATGTCATTAGCTGCAATTTTAGTGTATACCTACTCTCTCTCTCTCTCTCTCTCGCTCTCTCTTGCTCTCTCTCTCGCACTCTCTCTCGATTTCACTCTCTTTCAATTTCTCTCTCTCTCTCTCTCTCTCTCTCTCGATTTCACTCTCTTTCAATTTCTTTCTCTCTCGGTTTCTCTCTCTCTCTCTCTCGCTCTCTCTCGATTTCTCTCTCTCTCTCGATTTCACTCTTTTTCAATTTCTCTCTCTCTCTCTCTCTCTCTCTCGATTTCACTCTCTTTCAATTTCTCTCTCTCTCTCTCTCGATTTCACTATCTCTCAATTTCTCTCTCTCTCTCTCTCTCTCTCTCTCTCTCTCTCTATCAATTGTTCTCTCTCGATTTCTCGCTCTCCCTCTCTCTCGATTTCATTCTCTAAATTTGTCTCTCTCTCTCTCCCACTCTCTCAATTTCTCTCTCTCGTGCAGTCTCTTGATTTCTTTCTCTCTCAATTTCTCTCTCTCTCTCTCTCTCTCTCTCTCTCTCTCGCGCGCGATTTCCCGCTCTCTCTCCCTCGCGCGATTTTTCTCTCTCTCTCTCTCCCTCTCTCTCTCAATTTCTCTCTCTCGTGCACTTTCTTGATTTCTGTCTCTCTCTCAATTTCTTTACGCTGGCTAACTTAACCTTTTAGGTACGGCTGAATTCTGCGCGAGGCTATTTCTCTGGACGGCAGAGTCTGATATGTACTGTACAGAGTCTGATACTGTATATACAGAGTGTCCAAAAAATGTCTCGCAATCAGAAAGTAGCGGGTTCCTCGGGTCATTCGAAGCAACTTTTTCCTGTACAAAAATGTTCTCCGAGGCACCGTTAACGAGTTATTAACGAAAAACAGTGGCCAATGAGAGGCGAGCTCGGCTGGCGCGAGGCGACCGAGCCAATGAGCGGAACTGGGCTTCGCGCGCTGGCTGGCTGGGCCGCCTCGCGTCAGCCGTACTCGATTCTTATTGGCGCACTGTTTTTCGTTAATAACTCGTTAACGGTGCCTCGGAGAAAATTTTCGTAAAGGAAGAAGTTGCTTCGAATGATCCGAGGAACCCGCCATTTCCGGATTGCGAGACATTTTTGGGACCCCCTGTAGACTGTTGTAAATCGATGCGAAGACAAAAGAAGTGTGAAACAATGGATATGAAGACGATTATTTGATTCGAACGATGAGCGAGTGAGCTACTAGAGCAAGCCACTATAGTGGCGCATCGTGCCTAAAAGGTTAAATCCATGATTCATCCTAATTCATGTAAATGCAGAAAGCGCACGAAAATTACTATACCGGCTAGGGAACGTTTTGGTTCGTCGCTGCGCCGCACCGCGCCGCGTCGGTCTATTTCAGATATCATTTGCATAACAGACCAGTAGCCACGTTCGCTTACGTACGAAACTTACATTGCGACATTGTCCATTTTGAGCCATTTATTTTTTAACAGATTTCATTCCGTTGCATAATTCAGGGTCTCGCGGATGCTGCTAGCGATAATGGTGTGTGTGCGCCGAGGTACATAATACGTACGTTCATTCGTACAGTAAGAACGCGGAAATAAAGGACGTTGCATTTTTTATGAAATTAATTATGTTATTATGCCTGCACTTTTCAGAAGACACTTAATGTAACTTTAGCACGGTCGGCTTTTTATTTAACCCGGGCTAATTGTGTTAGCCATTCGAGAGCGTGAAATGGAGTGGTCGCGCTAAAGATACTGAGAAAAACGAATTAATTCTCACACGCGCCCGGCTAAGTAGACGTCAGCCGTCGCATGAATATTATGTCGACAAAGACGACGATGAGCACAAAGGATTAATTTTCTGGAGATATGAAGATACAAGTGCAGCAGAACCTGGATTATCATTAATGTCAGAACCTTTTATTAAATGTAGAATAGATATTATAGAATAGATCTTACATCTAATTAACTCAATCCAATGCTGAGAGGGGTTTAACAAGCATAACTATTAATAATTAACAAGCATAAGCTAACTGGGTTTGAACAAGCATTGATTACTTGTTTTATTTATATTTGTTTTATTCATACCAGTGCATGAATGGCGATCAATGTTTTGCGGTTGTTAATGAAAGAATATTGTCTACAATTAATAGTACACTTCATATTAGTATAAAATAGAAAAACACATAAAAGTGTCTAAAATACTAACAAGAAGACAGGATAATATGTAGATGTGCCAACTGTCCAATGGCTAATAAGAAATCATTATGCCTTAGTCACTAAGATATTATATGCCTTCATATATTATCATATTAGATCTACTGGAAAGTTCTGTCTGATAATGTCATTTCAAGTTCATTCGAGACATATATTTTTCAAAAATGGGATTTGCAAATTACTATCGCGCTGACAAGAAGTTACAAGTAACGACGGAAACTATATTGTACATTAAATATTACACAAAGTATGAAAACTTTATTATTTTCTTTCACTTCACAAACAGACAGAACTTACCGTTAGACCTAACACATCGTCGTCGTCTTTTTCTATTCTAAATTATCATATGATAGAATGTGAACGTTTAACTGTAATTTGTGAATCCTCATGTTCAAAAATTTCTCGATAAATAAATTTCTCTATAATATAAACCATAGTTGAAATGCGATATATCAAATATTCAATTTCTTGTAATAGATTCTAATATGTGAATTACTGCGGTTTTACTGTATCAAAAGGGACACTCGAAGATTTTTTGTCAGTTTCTTACCTTATCACCTGCAGATAAAAAAAAACTGTCTTATTGTGAGCCGATATAACCAAAATATCGACTGTGGGATATGTAGAACACTGCATTACCAGCAATTGGCAATGGTACCGAACACTATTGCATACAGCCACTTTACCATTTTGTGTCGCGATCAGCATTACCGATAGTTCACGAAAAATGAGCACATTAGCAAGAAGCAAATATCCTGTATATTTCATTTCTACTACGAGTGCTGAATATTATGAGTACAATTTCTGAAACATGTAACAGAGAAATACGATATAAAGTACATATAATTATTTTTGAGGATAGTTGAGCAATTATTTCTACTAATTATATAATTAGTGACGGTACATATTTAACAATAGTTTTATACAATTTTTCTCGTAGATGTGTATTTACAACGTTAATAAAATAAACTTTACAGTGTTAGCATTCTTTCTAGGCTTCAGCGAATAACAGTTCAAAACATTTTAAATTTAATATTTATATTTGTGTCTTTCATTTTGTAAAACCATCTTTCAATAGCGATATAGAGACATCGTTATATTGTACACTGTAATATTATTTATTATAGAAAACATATACAGGATATTCATTTTAAAATTTTAAATCGAAAACAAATAAGAAATATGTATAAGTTAGGAAATATGTTATAAATAGAACAATTTTAGATCGAAAATAACACCAAAAATTTTGGGAAATATATATAATATAATATGTACAAAAGTTACTCGATTTTAAGGAGAAAATACAACTACAGTAAGAATTCCCTTATCCGATCATTTATTTTTATAATATTCTGGTATCCAAACGTTCTATTATTTAATCACTGTTTTATTTTGAGTATTATTTGTATTATTTTAGTAGAGAACTTGAATGAAATTTTTAGATAATAGAATATTGTAGCATCAGGATATTACAAAAATAAACGTTCAGATAAGAAAGGCTCTACTGTCTTCTATTTATCGTTTTTTTTTTGTTTTTGATCATTTGGAAGGCTATTATGGAGGGTAACTTTCTTTCTTTAAATGTAAATCTATATTCGTATCTACAGCTTTTTATTCTCTGCGAAAAAAAGAATAAACTATTGTTTGCAACACTTCATAATCGGATTTTATTTTACAAGGATATTTAATAAAATGAAAAATGTTTTCACTTGTGTGGCTTTGATGCTACACAAAAAATCGTAGTTCTCATGTTTCGAAAATGTAAACAACTCGTGCGTAAAATATATGTCGTTTTAGAAATACATTTAGATTTAAAGTTTTCGAAAGAGCACACAGTGTATGTATATTCAGTTTTTTTGTATAGGAGTTTCATTAATTTTTGTTTACATTCTATTAACACCTTTACACAATTCGTTTACGTTTCTCCAAGTGCTTTTAATTCTCTTCAGTTATACGTACGTTCTACTATGATGATTCTTGCGAGCGGAAATCAAATATCATATGCAATAATTAAATACGTACAACCTACCATATTCATCAAACCCGGAGACATAAAATGATTCGCGTGCTTTCAGATGTAATTTATGCGGACGTTTGTCAGCCTGCGACAAGTTTATACGACACGTAGTCGAATAAACCTCGAGATTTTCTGCAAACGTGTCGTACTCGTTTCGGCAACCCGGAATCCAACACACGTATGTATGTATACCGAAATTTCACGTAGATACGTGCATTGAAATACACGGATTTCGATACATGTGTTACAGATCACACGGATCAAAACACGTGTATATATTAATTGCACTTGTACACGTGAAAATGAGATACGCGTAAAATAGAGATCTCTAGTTATTATGCAATATATGCGACGTTTGAGCTTAATTTCATCGGAAAAAATATCTCCAATCGATTCGTGACAATAAATTTTATTTATTAATAAAATTGGTTTTTTGGTTAATAAATGGATGTAGGCTGTACGTGTATGACAATTTTACCTTCGAAGCTGGGAGTCCTAAGCTGGGAACCACCAACCATAATCGAGTAAGTAACTCATGTTATTGTAAGCGTTTTACCATTGCTCGTTGATAGCAATAAAATGATCGTTACACATGACAGCCTTTTTTTAGGAACAGTTTCAATGAACTGGTAATGTTTTTCTGATTAAGAGAAGTCCAAGGCTTTCGACGATATATTTTAATTTGTGTAATTAATATTTAATTAATTTAATTTGTGTAATATATTTAATTGTAATATTTAATTTATTTAATTTGTGTAATATATTTAATTGTAATATTTAATTAAAATTTAATTCGTATAATATATTTAATTGTAATATTTAATTAATTTAATTTGTGTAATATATTTAATTGTAATATTTAATTAATTTAATTTGTGTAATATATTTAATTGTAATATTTAATTAATTTAATTTGTGTAATATATTTAATTGTAATATTTAATTAGTTTAGTTTGTGTAATATATTTAATTGTAATATTTAATTAATTTAATTTGTGTAATATATTTAATTGTAATATTTAATTAATTTAATTTGTGTAATATATTTAATTGTAATATTTAATTAATTTAATTTGTGTAATATATTTAATTGTAATATTTAATTAGTTTAGTTTGTGTAATATATTTAATTGTAATATTTAATTAATTTAGTTTGTGTAATACATTTAATTGTAATATTTAATTAATTTAATTTGAGTAATATATTTAATTGTAATATTTAATTTATTTAATTTGTGTAATATAATATGTGCGAATGTCTGCATACAAATACATATACGACGATATTACAATTACGACGCCGCAATTGTTTATATGGCTTTCGTAACATTTTCGTACCAGAAAATAGTATCTTCCGTATTAAAACGAGATGTTTATTGTATAAAGCTTATCATAAGAAATTATATGTAGTAGCGGGGAAATTTGTTAACTCCATTTATAAACTACAAATATGTAAAATCATACTTACGTTCTATAGATCCATTGGTCTATTACATATAAACAGTCGGGCGGCATTGTACGTGTGTATAAAAATTGTAAGTAAAAAATACGATTAAAGGGAGCGCAGCCAGGCAAAAAGCAACCACCAGTATATAATTTTACAGATAACATTTAAAAACTATTGATAGCACGTATCAAAACCAAGAGACCATTTTCAAAACGTTCCTTTATGCGAACAGAGAAATTCAAGTGTTCTATTTTTCGTGTCTCTACTTGTATAACTAAAAATTTAAAATAAGGATACCGCCATGTGTTCCTTGACATTAATGTCAATTGTGTATCGTGGGATTCTCCTGCGTTTTCTCCTGCAATTCTCGTTCTTCGAAATATTTGAGCGACCTAATTTCGTTGTTATGTTGACGAACACAAACGATAGTAATCTTAAAGCTTTGATATATAAAAATGATATTTAAAAGATTTAAAAATCGATGTTACTGCATTCAGAAAGATTGTGCGATGTTTTCAGAAGATTATAAAGAATAATTGAAGGAATTATAGTAACCGAGCACCCGAGTATGTACCCGGTTTCCAGCGTCAGGGTTACTGAACACACTGCAGATTGTTGGACTATAAGTAATGAATATTTTAGAGGGTCGTTCCCCGTGTGCCGAAGTAAAACGAAAATTCAATCTAACGAAATAGCATGCAATTTCAGATTTATTTCAAAATTAAAATTTCTGAAGCCAAATACAGGATTAATTTATTAAGATAAATCATCATTTTGATTCCAATAATCTGTGAAGCTAGTGTTCCGAATACAAATCAAGTTATGTTTTTCCTAAACGAATTAAAGCACAAGCCTGGCTTTAGTCGAATAACACCACGTATGTTGGACTTTACATCACTTTGAATTCAGGAATGTGGGTTTGATTAACGAAAACGATACAACTATAATATCGTTTCTGTTGAACGTGCCCGAGTTTCTGAATTGAAAGTCATTAAAGGTAATGATATAGTATAAATTGAAAGATGCCTCTCAGCTACGACACTGTGAAGTCAATTTTAGGAAAGTCAAGAGATCACTGATGGAATGCTTAATTTCTATACGAAATACTTCTTTCCCGGATTTTTGAAAATATCTTATAAATGATGATTATCCTAAAAGAGTACATTCTGTACATAACATATCGCTTAAAACAATACAACTAAATATCGGGTTCCTTATAATCACAGCCTTGTTAAAAAGATTCGCATCGTCTTAGTGCATATCACTTTGCCACTTTAGAACTTTTCACTAGTTAATGATGCTAAAGTATTTTCCAGGGGCAACAGTTTCTCTATTTTGCAGGGATTCAAACATGTGACGGCAACCACGTACATCAGCCAAGTGTAAAACTGTTCTGTCATTATTGTCCTTAGCACTAAAATCGGCCAGTTTTTCATTGATCAGAAATTCTATCATCTCCAAGTTACGGGAGAAAGTAGCCATGTGTAAAACTGTTCTGCCCTTATTGTCTTTAAAATTAAAATCGGCCATTGTTCCATTTGTATCAGAATTTAAACAATCTCCAAATTACCAGAGTCAGCAGCTATGTGCAAAACTGTCGTACCAGTATTGTCTGTAGCATTAAAATCGGGCCTTATTTTCATTTATCAGAAAAATCACATCCCAGTTACCATGGATTGCAGTAGCCATGTGAAAAACTGTAGTGCCGTCATTGTCTGTAGTATTAAAATTGGCCTTTTTCTCGTTTGTCAGAAATTGTATCATTTCCAAGTTACCAGAGGGTGCTGGGGCATGTGCAAAACTGTTATGCTATTTATTGTCTCTAGAATTCAAATCGACCGCTTTTCCGTCGACCAAAGATTTAAACGAATCCAAGTTATCAAATGTAGCAGTCGTGTGTAAAACCGTCGAGCCAGTATTGTCTTTGACATTAAAATCGGCCTTATTATCATTCATCAGAATTTCAGCTATCGCTCAGTTATCGGTCGTGTGTAAAACTGTTACGCCTTTATCGTCTTTAGCACCAAAATCGGCCTCTTATGAATCTAAGAGGAATTTAACTACCTCCACCTTACCAAAGGCGGCAGCCGAGTGCAAAGCTGTTTTACCATTATTGTCTTTGAGTTGAAAATTGGCTCCTTTATCTTTTATCAAATATTTGACCATCTCCAAGTTACCGCAAGCAGCTGCCGTGTGCAAAATCGCTTTGCCATTATTGTCTTGGGCATTCACATTGGCTTCCTTTTCGTTTAACAAATATTGGATTATCCCCCACTGATGGGTGTTAGCGGCCGCGTGCAAAATAGACATGCCGTTATAATCTTTGGCATTAACATCGACTAGTTTATCGTTCACCAGAAATTTAATCAGTTCCAAATTACCGGAAGTAACAGCCGCGTGCAGTACCGTCATGCCGTTATTGTCTACAGCATGATAATTGGCCCCTCGTTCAATGATCAGAAACTTAACTACCTCGAAGTTACCGCAGATAGCAGCCGTGTGTAAAACGGTCATACCATTATCGTTTCTACCTTCAATATCGACCCGTTTACGCCTTACCAAGAATTTAACTATCTGCAAATTGCCACAGTTAGCAGCCATATGTAAGACCGCTATGCTGTTATCAATTTTCATGAAACAATCGGCTTCTTTTTGTACAGGTGCCTCAAATGTAACCATCTTGCCAGAGGTAGCTGAAAAAGATCAAAGAAAATAAATGAAAAAATAAGAAAAAAAGAAAGCCGAAGAAAATTCGCACAGGGCAAAGAAGTTTCGGGAACATTGCAATGCTACGCTTGCAACGAAGGTGAACATATTTCGACTGAATGTCCAAAAATATTCGCCAGATTCGTCTGTCATGATTGTTCGTTAACCCTTTGACCGCGTTAAAAACCTCAATTATTTCACGAAGTCGAAGTATATTTTATTCGATTCGATAAAAATTGCGAAGCAAAATTGTATACGACATCGATTACTTTTTTAACGTTTTTACCACTTGCGAATCTTAATAAAATTAACCACGTTTGAAATTGCTATTAAAATTATCCCGCGGCAGTCAATGCGTTAACCCTTTGCGCTCGAATGGCGACTCTGAGGCGCCACTACAAATTGGTATACTATTTTTCAAAATCATTCTAAGAGCATCAGACTCTTTTATACTTAAAAAAAAACTATTAAAATTGCATTGTACTTGCCAATAGGCTCAATTTCATACGCATGAATCGCAATAAATTATATAAAATAGAACTACTGTAGATCAGAAATCATGTTTTGGATTTCGAATTCAAATAGCTTCGACTGCAAAGGGTTAATACGCTGTCATTCTGTCAACGGGTCATCCAACTGCGACATCCATGGAAAATTTGACGGAACAGTTACATTGTAAGGTACCTGTAATCAAGCTATATTTAGCGATCTAAAAATTAAAACTGAAGTACAGTAATTTCTCCCGGAAATGTCAGGAGGTTGGAATTGAAACCGGCAGATCTGAGAATACGTGCTAAGTCGCGATTCTTCGAGCCTAGCGGCTCGTTTTTAGAGAAATTCGGGGCAGTAGGCAAAAAGAAGCAGCGACCAGCATATCGGCGAACATTAACACTGGAACTACCGAGCCCTAAATGCAACTAATCTGCATTGGTTCACAACAATAACAAGATTGGATGTATTTAAACTTCCGCACGGCTGCTATTACAATATACGGTTTAATAAAAGAGTTTATGTAAAAAATGTTCGTAGAAACATTTTTATGATAGCAGGAATTGTTACAGAAAAAAATCAGTAACCGGTTATTTATTTTGACTGGCTCGGTACTTCTAGCGTTAATATGAACACATAGTAATGTTAGGATAAAAACGATGACGTGACTTTTTTATTTCTAATTTTTTGCCACGATTCGAAGGCAATTCGAAGGCCACATGACACGGTCCGACAGTCGCGTAACTAGAGTAGTGCATTGTAGCTCCGCGATTTTTCTTACCGAGTCACACACACAACGGACTATTTTTTATTGTCTTCCGGGAATCGCGTGCGGCCGTCAATACCTGTTTTTCACATCTTTCGAGATGTTCAATATCTATTTGACATGTCATTGAGACATCTATAATTTATTTCATATTAGAAGTTATTAAAATAATAACACATCAATAATATTAAACTAGTGTAATCATTTTCATTTTTCATGCTCGTCAGTGGTGACTGGAACGATTTCGCGTTCTATCTTCTATTTTACAAACGATCCATGTAAATAATTAGACATTGTCATAGACATTCGATTTTCAATGTTTCAATCATACGACAAAACAAAAGACTTGTAACGTTACAACAAGACAAAACTGCATTCAGTTACTTCATCAGTATTCTACAGAAAAGCCTAGCAGCAGTCAGCAGTCAGCAGTCAGCGATAACAACAAACAAACAAATATATATATATATAGATTTCAATCTTTTGTGACATATATTGCAATGTACACCATTGTCAGCAACATTGGTATAGTAATATAATATATAATTTTTTAAATATATATATATATATATATACATATATAATTATATATTTAAAAAATTATATATTATACATATATAATATATATATATACATATATAATTATATATTTAAAAAATTATATATTATATTACTATACCAATGTTGCTGACAATGGTGTACATTGCAATATATGTCACAAAAGATTGAAATCTTTAAAAGTACATAGTATTTTTAACAACGTCAGGGAAAATAGTACAATTAGTAGTGATCACGTTTATGTGCCTTATACCGACGATGACTGCAAGAAGTATCGAATTGATGAATTTATTTTAAATTTAATCATAACAGATTTTAGCCGTTTTCGATAGTTGAAGATAAGGATTTCAGACAATTAATGCAGTAAGTCGACCCCAAATACGTTTTACCTTGTCTAAAAATTTAAAAAAAATTCTTGAATGGAGAATATAAAAAACAAAAGAAGGAAGCGAAGAAAGAATTACGAAAGACGAACGTTTCGAAAGATATAAAACGGATATTGAAATTCTGATATATTGTCTCAAACCAGTATCGATACATTTGTAAACTATCAAACAGATATCGATACTTCTGACACCTACATTTTTGATATTATTCGATTCCGTATCAGAATTTGTGGTCTAGTATCGATACGTATCGATTTGGTATCGATTCGATCACTACTATGAGGCAATGAGCCCTTAGAACGAAAACTGGATATAAAGTTAAAAAGATAAAAGAAGAATAATAAATAATAATAAAAGATAATTATAATAATAATAATAATGATAATAATGATAATAATGATAATAATGATAATAATGATAATAATGATAATAATGATAATAATGATAATAATGATAATAATGATAATAATGATAATAATGATAATAATGATAATAATGATAATAATGATAATAATGATAATAATGATAATAATGATAATAATGATAATAATGATAATAATGATAATAATGATAATAATGATAATAATGATAATAATGATAATAATGATAATAATGATAATAATGATAATAATGATAATAATGATAATAATGATAATAATGATAATAATGATAATAATGATAATAATGATAATAATGATAATAATAATGATAAAAGATAAATTAAAAAGATCAATGAATCATATTGTAGGATTCGATGGAAGAATGAGGGCGTGTATGCTAGAAAATTCTACGAGCAAGAGAAAGACGGACAGTCTGCAAAAAATTATGAACGTATAAAAAGACATACGAATGTCCTTCGTTATTTCGCCCGATTTTCATCACACAATATTGAACTGTTTAACACATTCATCAGTTTACATATAAAAACAACGCTTTTAGGCAGTTACATCTATTGAGGTTAACAAACTTTGGTTAAGAAATGTAGAAGTTTTAGGTTAGGTAGACTTAACCTTAAAGTCACTACAAATTTCGTTTACGCACACAATCAGTTTACCCCGAGTTTGTCATTAACCAATTGATTTTATCATTTTTGAGACATTTTACATTATCATTAACGAAAATATTAATATTTATAGAAATCATGTAATTGTTTAGAATTACGTCCTCCTCACCAATTCTTTTGCGCCTTTGCTATATTGTATTGTTTAATGTGTGGATCAAGAATCGGAAACGAGAAATTGTCGTTCTCTCCTCGTTTTCAGGATATAACTGTTTATATGTAGATAAATAAGGGATATGTAGATAAATAAATCCAATACTTCCGATTTCGATGATTTTTTTAATTTGTTGTAGAATTCGATATTTCGAACAATTTTAACCTATACATATAACTGCCGCTCGGCCTTAGCTTTCGAGATAGGCTTAGGTTCGGGTTAGATTTCCTTATTTCGCCGAGTGGAAAGTCGTTTGCTGCCCGAAGCTATATAGTGCGGCATCGTGCCAGTTACTATATCTCGAAAACTAAAGCCGTGCGGTAGTTACATGTGCAGGTAAAAGTTGTTCAAAATATCGAATTCTACAACATATTAAAAAATCATCGAAATTGGAAGTGGCTACCGTTATTTATCTATCTATATATATAAATATTTATATCTCGAAAACGAAAAGAAAGCGATAATTTTTCCTTTCAGATTCTCGATCCATACATCGAAATATACGATATAGCAAAGGCGCAAAACAATTGGTGAGCAGGACGTTGCTCTAAACAATTATCAAATTTCAAATGAGTGACTTATTTATTCAAATTCCAATTTCTAAAAAATTATTGTTGGAGGGTTGGTCAAATAATTTATCTGCGCGTTGTGAAAAATATACTTTACTTACTTATATAATATTTTCTTATTAGGCACGTGTTCACACTTCGAGTGTCGGTTCTGTACAAGGGCAAGCATACGGGAACCGTACAATTTGGCCGTTAGACACGCAAACACACATACAACGCACCAATGTCCCGTCGTAAGGGTCATTCAAATCATAATATGTACACATGAATCCAGTACAAAAGTAAATTAAGAGATGTCGTGATTACCGTAGAGACTAATGTTCTGACAATTATCGATCGGAGATGCTTTATTTATTTAATAAATAATAGCACTATCATAATTTAACGGATATAATTATCAATGTACTGATCAATCAATTTAGTATATAACTGTATATCACAAATTTTAATTTTATAAATAAATGTTCAACAGAATCTTTGCCCTAATGCTGAGGGTTACTTTGCAAGTGCCAAGGGCTACGGTGTAAGTCGCACGTGTTTTGCAATACAGTCTGAAAACAGAACCAGAGTCACGATACCATTCATACGAACTTGAGACGTTAGCAATTGAACATTCAAAGTAGTAACGGACTGTAATTCGTCAGAACTTTCAAAAAATAAGGAAGATCTTACGATATAGACCTGGGAAAAATCCAATAGATTATATTAGACCAAATACTTAAGTTTAATTATTAGTTTAAGTATAATTTTTATTCTAACACGCATATTTCTTCTAAATTCCACGAATTTAGGTACTGGCAGTGGTTTTGTCGAAATATCAGCTACTTGTTTATCTGTAGAAATAAATTCTAATCTAATAACATTTTTCTCAACTTGTTCTCTAAAAGAATGTGATATTTAATATCTATATGTTTCAATTTCTTGTGATTACCCGGATTATTCGCTATATTTATATAGCCAGTATTATCTTTGAATATCGCTATCGGCTTTGAAATATTTATATCGATGCTAAAAATTTTAACCACATGGCCTCTCTTGTGGCTTCAAAAGGTGTCATACAGGGTGTCCCAAAAATGTCTCGCAATCCGAGAATGGAAGGTTCTTGAGGTAATTTGAAGTAAGTTTGTTCTTGGCGAAAATGCAATCCACGGCTTTGTTTACAAGTTATTAACGAAAAAGAGTGACCAATGAGAGGTGAGATATGCTGGCGCAAGGCGGCCGAGCCAATGAGCGGAACTGGGCTTCGTGCGCCCATTGGCTCGGCCGCCTTGCACTAGCTGAGCTCGCCTCTCATTGGTCAGTGTTTTTCGTTAGTAATTCGTAAACGAAGTCACGGGTTGCATTTTCGCTAAGGAAAAAGTTACTTCAAATGATCTCAGGAACTTCTCATTTCCGGTTTGCGAGACATTTTTGGGACACCCTGTATATTCTGCTTCGGTAAAAGCAGCGGAAGACAGCCACAGATGCTTGTCTTCTTGTTGACTAACAAACTGTGAATTGTTCAAATAATATGAATAAATATCCCGTTGCACTATAATAATGACAATAATAATATATAATAATAGTATAATAATAATAATAATATAATAATAATATAATAATCCCGCGTTGTACTTCTTTTGTCATTTTCATCATGATCTCCCCAGTCAGAATCGACATATCCATGTCATCATAATTACCTCTTACATACGTTAATTTAATATTAATTAAACCTTTGAGCTATCTGAATATTTGCTTTAAATTCTGCCGAAGTTCTTTATTATTTTTATTTGTATATCTACTCAAGATATTTATTGCCGCACTCAAATCGGGCCTTATACATAAAATAATATACATTAGACAACCGATAAAGTTACAGCAATTCCTTGAGAAACTATTATAAATCTAAAACTTGGACTATTTAGTGCCTCATAGTTTGAATTGGTACGTGTAATTTAAGTGTAATTTCTTTATGCCTCTACATTCTCTGAATGAGCGTTTCTGGCAGCAGGAACGCCCACTCACAAAGTTCTGTCTTAACCACGGATTTGTCGAACAGTCCCATTACCAACAAAGTTTCATATGCAGCAACGGGCCAACACGATCAATTTTCAAAAAAGGAACAAACGATCGTTACTGATGCTATCGACGGTATCTCCATCAAAGAATACGTTATCTCTATTGGTCGAATTATGGGACCTACAAATATTCGTTTCGCCTCTAAAATTTCGAACGGTAGAGTCTGTGTATATCTCAACAGTCAAGGCAAAACAGTCAAAAACCATTGATATACACACACTTGCTATTCGGTCGTAAGAATCGAAAGCAACTCGTATTATTATTACGAATGTATACCCTATCATACCGTACACGACTATAGAACATAAATTACAAGAACGTGGCGTAAAGCCGGTTTCACAACTGTCTTTCATAAAAGCAGGTGTAAATGACCCTGAATATGCACATGTCATGAGTTTTCTCAGATAGGTGTACGTAAATCCAGAAGATCTAACTAAGAATATCGGAATCAATGCAGATTACTCATGATAACACAACATACTGGATATATTTTTCTAATCGAAAGATCGCGTGCTTTCTGTGTAAAGAGGAATGCCACTTAGCCAAAAACTGCAAAAACACTGAATCTGGCCAGAAGACTTTACAACAGTTGCTGATTATACCAACTGATGCTCGTTCCTTTAACCAATCCTGACTTCCCTATATTCCGGTCGGCATTAAATGTCCTTCTAGTGTCACCTTATCTGCTATACAGGGTGCCCCAAAAATCTCTCGCAATCCGGAAATGGGGGTTCCTGACGTCATTTGAAGTAACTTTTTCCTTAGTGAAAATGCAAACCGCGGCTTCGTTAACGAGTTATTAACGAAAAACGGCGACCAATGAGAGGCTAGATCAGCTGGCACGAGACGGCCGAGCCAATGAGCGGAACTGGGCTTCGTGCGCTCGTTGACTGGGCCGCCTCGCGCCAGCCGAGCTCGCCTATTATTGGTCCCTGTTTTTCGTTAATAACTCGTAAACAAAGCAGCGGATTGTATTTTCGCTAAGGAAAAAGTTATTTCAAATGATCCCAGGAATCCCCTATTTTCAGATTACGAGACATTTTTCGGACACCCTGTATTGGGCTAAATTGGGTGGGACCATCAGAGATTTCCACTTAGTCTCTTAAGGTGAACACAACTTTGGTAAACACAACTCTAAAGAAATAGCTCTCGGTTTCACGCCAATTATTCCAGCCTTATCGAATATACTAAGACATACAGCATCTCACGTGCCAGAACGTACTCTAAAAAGCAGAATAATTCGGGCCATTAAAAAATCAGAAATTCAATTCTATCGAAGATCAAGAAATATAATTTACTGCCACCAATTCACCAACGTGTCCAACTAACCTGCAGCAGATCTTAAAATTTTGTACCAGAATGCAAGAAATTTTTTAGAGCACAAAGAAGAAAACGAGCAATAACTTCGTAACATTGACATCTTTGTTTGTGTTGAATTGTGTTCGAAGCCAACCAATACCAGCATTCAATTTCCCGAATTTATAACGTATAGAAAAGATAGAACAAATTCACAGGATGGTGGTATTCTTTTACTAATTTGTAGAAGTATAGCATTTAAGGATCCATTTAAGGATTTAAATCACCAATGTCAATCCCAATTTTTTTTCTCATAGCATGTTATAGTACCGTTATTTATGTAATTTAAATAATTTTATATTTTCTGACTCACTTAGGGCTAACTGCTAATCTAGCTACACGGATCGCAATTAAGTCGTTTATTTTCTCAATTAAAGAAATACCAAGAATTACAACATATAAAAAACAAACAGGGCTGCATTAAATTTTACTGGATTCCTTTTCATATATGCATTTCTGGAAATGAGCCAGCTGGTTCTCTTGCTAAAAAAATGAGTAACATAAATATAAACTCCAATGTACAAATTCTCATTCTCTTCACGGATTTTCGCGGAGACTTGTTGCGGATCATGAACAGTAACACAAAAGCTTGGTATGAGTAAAGGGAAAAGTAAAAAAAACTTTCCCACTAACTAATTGTGATGATCAATCGCTGCAGAGCTAACCACTACTCTTCAGCCTCCTCTCTATTTCGAGTAGGTTTATCGGATAATCCCAGATGTTCATGCAATAGTAGCGAACGAGATATCGACCCTATTGTCTGGCAACGTCCTTTTTACGAATCTCAAAAAATCCAAACTGTATCAGCTTAAAATTATTTCTACCAACCACCACGTTTGTTTTGCTTGTTAAACCCAATATCGAAGCGTGTACATGTATCCTATTGTTCTTAAAAACATGTAATATAAATGTATAAATAACCCACGAATTACTATTTAAGGTTTATGATTAAGTACACTCACTTTACTGTATAGCGAATAAATCTCATTTGAGATTTGGAAGCTTATAATTTTAAAAAATCCAAAACTAGCCATTCTTGTAATTAGTTCAAATGTTTCATTACATGTAGTCAGTTAAATATCCCTGACTGAATCCACGCGCAACAATTCGTGCCTTGTACTTCGACGGATTTCCATGTTCATCATTCTTAATAATAAATATCCATTTACAGTCGACTATATATTTACATCTTTAGGTTTCTTAACTAATGTCCAAATTTTATTTAATATCAGTGAATTAATTTCACTATTTATTGCCGGTTTCCAATGAATTTTAACATACCTACTTTCAATCTTTTCAAATGAGCTAGGTATATTATTTATACATGATTGTGCACATAAGATAATATCATTTTGTGTGTCACATTCATTATACGAAATAAGAGGGCGATGCTTAATCCTTTCACTCCTAAGTTCGATTGTATCGACTATCTCATCTATATCATTTTGAGAAGAAAAAGACTCATTATACATATCTGTTTCTGTTACAGATTTATTAGGTTATTATCTTAATTTTTCTTTCGAATTTACTTCTATACTCGACTTTTTTTTTAATAGATCTGATTTATCACTATCAGATTTATGAAACAATTCATCAATTTTTACTGATTTTGTCCGTACGTTAGATGCATCGGTTTTATTATGAATGTTTTCATCAACCATTCTTTCAGGTCTCATTTCTGGTCGAGTTTCCAACGTATTAGTTTTTATTTTTTTTTTTAACCTTTTCTTGTCTCTTGATGAAAGATGTTGCCACATCTCCATAATAATTTAACACAGAGTAATAAGAAGGGACAGTTTTAAAAAGAGAGAAGCAGTCTACAAAGCACTTATGCACGTAACAATTTTTTCTTTCTCTTAAATTGCATTTCGTAGGTTAAAAAATTGCTTGTTTCAAAGTAAGAACGTTTAAAATTACTTAACCTACACTTGTGGTAAGCCCAACAAGTGTAACTTTTTCCTTCGCAACAAAAACGTCGACAAATTCGGTTTTCATTTTTTTTTACAATAAAGCAGTCGAACGAAAAATCTGAGAAGAATTGAACACATTGCTTATGATAGTACCTTATGATGTAAAAATAGCCCATATTTTTATTTTCGAGAAATCTTCGATTTTCCGATCTTTCTTTGGTTTTCCATTTTTAATAACCACAGCTTGCAACCAAACAATCTGAAAAAATTCTGTAGTATGCGACTTGATGTCTAAAATAATCCACATTTTTTTCAACATTTTAAAATGCTACCGTAGGGGGGAAATCGGCGGAAAAGTGCGCAATCTAATTTACCCTGTAACTTATATCATCACGGACAAGTAACAGGGTGGAAATTTTGCACAGATAAGTTTCTTTTGTCCAGCTATTGAACGGTATAATAGTTATTGAAAGACCTCTAAGGGTAATTTTGACCATCTTAATCGGCTAGACCCTTTGTTAACATTATTTATAAACTACAAATATTTAAAATATATTTATATTTAAATAGTTCTACGGCATATACATATGTATGAAAATTGTAATTAAAAAACTGGATTTTTTAACAAGTCAATGAATAATTACATAATTGTTTAATAAAAGTATGTCAAATAAAAAATGTAACGACCAAATGAGGGTGTAAGAATCGGTGCACGGTTCGGGCATTATCGGTCGGAGCCGAACTGTTCTCAATAACGCGAGCGAAAGGGTACCACATCAGTACAATATTAGAAATATTAGGGAGTGGGGAAAGGTGGGAGAGATTCGATCCAGTCTACCTGAATCCTCGCGCGTCTTCCTAATCTTCTATTAACAACTTTAACATTAATTATTTCAAAAACTATAAGCCATCTGCCCCTAAAACAGGGTATCATTGAATCACTGTACCAAATCTCATCATAAAGTGAACGTCAACTCTGGGGACCTCTCCTTATAAGTAGGATTCTCCGCCAATTTCGAGAGGTTATATGTATAGAGTAGTAGGGTCGGTTACTGTGGAGTGATCAACTGCTATGCCTATGGTTTATTTTCGAACGTAATTGGCTTTATTTTTATCGAATAAGGTATATTAAATGTTTGTATTCTTTCATTTCATCTCTTTATCATAAAAGCAATTGGTCACCCAACAGTAACCGGCTCCACTATCCTATATAGCTCCAGAGGGAGAAAAAACACGTTTTCCAAATGTGCGAGAGAAATGAATTCGGAAAAAGTGCTCGAAGTATCCAAGTACTTTTAACTGAAAAACAAATATTAGGTAAAACTCGAAGAACCTTTATTATAAATAAAAAAGATTAATATCTAGCGCAAAGTATTTTTGTTGATTTTATAAACTTCAAATAAAATACTTACCGCAACGAATAATATCTATACAATGAAACTTAGTACATCGAGGGTTGTATACAGAAATAAGAAAAAATAGAAACAAATAGTTCCGTTGAATAATTTTTCTAGATATTTACACATTTCCAGGGTAGTGGAAAAATGATTTCTTACATAACTTTTGATTTTTAAACAAAGTTTCATCAAAACAAGCGTATACTGGTGTGTATCACTCGTCGGGGTCTCTTAGTTCGAAACCAATGCGTCGAATACAAAACATGACTATAAAACGACTCTCAAATGGATACGGTTCTGATAGTTCTTCCCGACAGTGACCCTTAGTAAGAGATCTCCGACAGTAAAAACTCTCGAAGCTGCTCTCAAATGTATACATAACTCTCGAGTATTAGCGAGAGCAACTTGCGAAGAAACTCACAGATGGACACCCGCCTTTATGTTATGAGTGACATTTTATACAAAATTATTGAAAACTTATGTCAGAAGTATATAAACTGTCTAACTTTATTGGATTGCATACCAATATAATTTTATTTACTGTATTGCTCTCTGAAAAGACCAATCATCATGAGATTCTAAATAATGCAATAAAATGTATGATTTTAACACTTTATTCTAAAATGATAGGTTTCAAAAGATTCTTTGGTAATTTGTAAGTAAATTTACTACTACAAGCAGACTGCAAATTCACCAATACACATCACCAGTTCCAACAATTTCACTGACATTGCATAAACTCCCACGTTACTGTAATCTTAGAGTGTGAACAATAAAATGTAATTATAGAATTCAGAGGCAACTTAACAAAAGGGTCTATCTCTCTACATTGAAATTTATGACACTGTTACTAAATGAGCTAGAATTACATTTAGCTCATATGGATGTAAAAGTGAATAGATAAAAATGATTGAAAATTTATGATTCTATGCAGCATGTAAACGAGATGAAATATCAGGGCAGTATGTATTACAACTATAGATCAGTCGTACATACAAATAAATTACAACTATATTTTTACTGAGAGAATTATTATTTAACTTCCAAATCCTATATGTATCATTTATTACACTTGAAATATCAAACATATAAATAACAACGGAATGTATTTAAATACTAACTTGAAATGTATTTAAATAAATTTTATATTTAATGTTTAAATTATTCAGCATCAGACGTGGCTTAACTCGAAAATTGTTTATCAAAAATGGTTTTTAACTAAATTTTGTTTATCTTACCTCACTTAAGAGCTGCCCCAATTACGTGTATAAAAACTGCATGCAAATGCATAGATTTTTTAGAATATGAATTTCAAATAGAAATTTGTGTTCTCACAGTTTTTAGTTTCTTAAAATTCGTTTCTGCACATTGTCTGTTAGTAAACGCAAAGTTTTTTCTATAAAACAGAAACAGGCCCTTTTGTCGTATGCTCGCTGTAATGAGGTACAAAGACACGAAGACTTAGCTATAAAGATCATCGTCACCATCATCTTGGAAGGTTTGATCACCTTGCGTTGTATCTTGGGTACCACTTCCTCCGCTCTGCGGAAATCTGGTCAAATATTTAAATAAATGAATGTTAATTGCCAGTGCTATTGAACTCATAATTTTCATAGAAATTATTATCTAACTAAAGATATTTATCATACCTGAAATTAGTTCCGAATCCGCGTGACTGCTGAAGCGTTTGTGCAAACATTTCATATTTTCGAATATCATTGTCAGACACCGAACGTCGAGCAAACCTCATTGCTTCCTCAAAATGTGCTCTGGTTATTTCTGGCACAGGATCATCTTCGTCCATCTAACATAACACATAAAATTCTCTTAATAGGTATTTAGGGTAGGCATGTATTGTATTACGCATGACTGGAAAAAAGTTTAAAATTCCTCGTGCTTCTCGTTTATACATGTAAGTGTAAATTTCATTGAAATCAGAGAGATCACATTTGAAGTACTGCTTGTAAGTAAATAACTAATTCACTGGCCAATAACTTATAGAGTAGACCATGTAGATTAGAAAAACAAGAAGAGTGATTTATGTGGCCGTTTAATTCTAACTTCAAGATAGAATAATACAAGAACTATCAGGATTGTAATAAGAAAAATAACAAAATATTAAAAAGCAAGACACAAACAAGCTAAACAGAAACCACAATCTAGTGTTAAGAAAAACGTATACCTTTGTGTCTATCGTAAATAAATTATAAATATCACTTAAATTTAAATTTATCTACATTGAATTATTATATATTTTTATCTTTAACAGTTTTGACAACAAATCTTGATACAAAAGTGTTAGTCCATATTTAGATAAATTTCTCTCTACTTTAATCAATATTAGTACACGTAAGAGATTATACTCCTTAAGTTTCAGGCAGACATTCAAAGTAGTTACTGTAAATACAACTCATAAAACAGTAGTGTATCGCGTAAATAAATATAACTACTAAAAACTTTAATCTCTAATTTTCAAAATAACATCAACCTGCTTTGCTTCTTCATAAAATTAAACAACTTCTGAATCATACATTATTTTCTACATATGATACACTCACAAGATTTCAAAAGTTCTGATATTGGCAAATTCATTTTTTAGAAAAATTTTCAAAATGAATATGTATTATATGTATATATGTTTTCATAACATATATCTATCGAACCGAACAAATTTTAGTAATGACAATTAAATGAAGTTATGAAACACCAAAACAGTGATTGCTTTACTACCTTCATATTATTTCAAACTATAGCTTTATTATAAACGGTTATACTCACATATATATTTACATCCATAGATGCAGATGGATTATTGGCACGTTCTTTTTCTCTTCGAATTTCTGTTTCAATACTTTGTCTTATAGCGAGTTTACACGCACGTTGACAAATTTCCGTTATGTCAGCTCCCGAGAAACCATGTGTTACTTTAGCTATATAGCTTAATTCAACGTCCTGTAATATGATTATTAATGGTAAGACTATTCCTTGAAAGCAGTGGGGATAATTAAGCATATACAGGATAATGTATTTTAAAGTATTTGTTTTTGTTATTTATTTAGGAAATTATTTAAATATATTTCAAAAAGTATTATATATCTATTATTGAAAGAAAAATGTCACGTTATATGTAAATAGAAATATTAAACATGATAGACAGAAAAATTATATTGTTTCTTTTGTGGCTCATGTGTCATGATTTTATCGAAAAATATTGGAATTAGAATACGATTAAATTTGAATTTCCTTTTGTCACATTTACTCATACGTCAATAACTAAACTTGCTAACTATGGTCAATAAGTTTAAAGGTCCCCTGTTGGCCCTAATATTAATTAACCCTTTACACTCGAAGCTGTTTTAACTTCAGAACTAACATATTTCTTCCAGCGTATAGCATTTAGATATTTTATTTGTTTTGTATTGCATGCATATGAAATTTAGCTTATTTCCTCGTACATGCTTGCATTTTTTAACAACTCTTCAAATAAATAGTAATCGTTTTAATAATTTAAGAACTGCTTGAAAAAATTAAGTAGCAATTTTCAGTGGCGACTCGGAGTCGCCATTCGAGTGTAAAGGATTAATATTTTCGCTATTCTAACCGGCGACGCACGCTGGTGGCAACATAACTCGATTCTCAAAATGAACAACAATCATAATATTGCCCTACATAGTCCACTATTCGTCCATAAGTGGTTATCTTTTTTTAGATTTGTATTATCTATACAGACATAGAACGTATTCGTTCCGCACAGTTCAGACAAATACTATATCAAATATATACATATATATTATCCGGAATGTTTTGGGTTGCACAAAATGTTATTCACTGACACGATACGGTACATATGAACAGCTACAGTTGTTCACAAAAGTCTTTGAATACTAAATTTCTAAACTACCATAATTTTGTAAAAAGAGAATTGTAAAATGATCTGAACTTATTTTGAAACTTAAAGCCTCTACTTTTGCAATGCACTGTTTATCTTCTTATAAAATCTTAGTGCATGATACAGTGAGTAGAAAAACTGAAATATACATGTTTGTTGATGTAAACTTCATGAATGTTCACCGAAATAGTGAAAGCGCTCACGTTGGGAAACTACAATTTCAATAAACTTTTCGCTTTATAAAAGAAATTGATAATCATTCATGAATTCATATCCCTTACCATGGCTACTGGTGATTTTCGAAGATTAGCTCTAAAAATTGCTTCGCGTGATTTTTCATCTGGCAATGGTATATAAATCAACTGGTCTAATCTACCAGGTCGTAAAATAGCGGGATCAATAATGTCAGGTCGATTAGTAGCTCCTATGATGAATACATTTTTTTTCGCTCCCATCCCATCCATCTCAGTTAAGATTTGATTTATCACACGATCTGCTGCTCCTCCAGCATCTCCTACTGTGCCACCTCGAGATTTTGCAATAGAATCAAGTTCATCAAAGAATAATACGCAAGGAGCTGCTGATCTCGCCTAGAAAATTTAATATAATGTCAAATTCTTGTGACTTATATTATATATGTAAATAACTTACTTTATCAAAAACATCTCTGACGTTAGCTTCAGATTCACCGAACCACATTGTTAACAATTCTGGTCCCTTTACAGAAATAAAATTCGCTTGACATTCATTGGCTATGGCTTTAGCCAATAATGTTTTACCACAACCTGGTGGTCCATAAAATAACACACCTCGCGATGGTTGCATGCCAAACTTCAGGAACTTTTCAGGATGTACAACTGGATACTATATAATATAAAATTAAATTATTAATTGTCTATTATTGATTTTAATATATGAATATTGAGTGATTTTCAGTAGATTCCTTACCTGTACCAATTCCTGCAATTCCAATTTAACATTTTGTAAACCACCAATATCGTCCCAAGTAACAGTTGGTACCTCTACAATGGTTTCTCGCAAAGCACTTGGGCTGCTCTTGGTCATTGCATACTAAATTAAAAATATAACAGACGTTATTTATTATTTGTGAAGATTATATGTCTACCTATTAACATTCAAATAGTACTTACCTTGAAATTATCCATTGTAACAGCAAGAGAAGATAAAACTTCAGCATCTATGTGATCATCTTCTAAATCAATCAGGTCCATTTTCTCACGAATTTGTTGTAATGCTGCTTCAGAACATAATGAAGCTAAATCAGCTCCAACATGACCATGGGTCTCTGATGCAATCTAAAAGAAAATATTAATTCATTAAATATATCTAAAAAGAATGGTATAATAATTTCAGAAAGTCTGTAAACCTCCTCTAATTCGACGTCATCAGCAAGCTTCATATTTTTAGTGTGAATTCTTAAAATTTCCAAGCGGCCAGTAGCATCAGGAATTCCAATATCAATTTCTTTATCAAAACGCCCGAAACGACGCAATGCTGCATCAATGCTATTTGGACGATTAGTAGCAGCCATTACAATGACATGAGAACTTTGCTTCATACCATCCATTAAAGTGAGCAGTTGTGAGACTATACGTCTTTCTACCTCTCCGTGTGTCTAAAAGTATATACATATAATGAAATGTATATGTTTAATTACAAATTTTATAAAATTTGATCAAATATCACACCTTCTCTCTTTTTGGAGCAATAGCATCAAGTTCATCAATAAAAATTATAGCTGGGGAATTTTTCTCAGCTTCTTCAAATGCTTTTCTTAAGTTACTTTCAGATTCCCCAGCAAGTTTACTCATTATTTCAGGACCTTTTGATATAATATAACATAATAAATAAACTTCCAAATCAAAATATTATTTTCAAGATTAACATACCATTGATAAGGAAAAAAAATGCGCCCGTTTCATTTGCCACAGCACGAGCAATAAGAGTTTTTCCTGTACCAGGAGGCCCATATAAGAGAATACCGCGCGGTGGTTTCACACCAATAGCCTTGAATAAAGATGGATGTCGCAAGGGTAACTCTACCATTTCCTTAATTTGAGCTAACTGCTTGCGAACACCACCAATATCATCATAACCCACTGCATTTAACGCCTCCTCTTCTTCCTATATAGTACAAGACATCATATTATTATGAAAATCCTAAAATAATCAAAATGATTGGTTCTTAAAGAATAATGTTGTACTAACTTCTCTTTTAATCGGATCACCTTCACAATGAATAACTGTGTCTGGAGCAACAATACAGAATGGCCCAGGATCTGTTTCTACAACTTTAAATTCTACAGCTCGCATACCACCACGTACAATAAAATTGTCATCTCTATGAATAGGACGATATGCTTCCAGAAAGTATGGCTTTAAATAAATTTCAAACAAATTCCTACAATAAAAAAGAAATTACTGTGTATAAAATAAATTCATTTAAGAAAATTCAATATCATTCAATTCAACAAAAAGGACTAATATAACAAAAGCTTTATAACTGTATTTTATTTTTATACAACTAAATAATAATAATAATTATAGCATTATATCTGTAAAATTCTTTTCACTCTGTTATGAAAAGATATTTTAAAAAATGAACTTACAAATTTAGAAGATATGAAAAAACAAACCATAAATCAACATAAACCTACAAAATATTCCAGTAATGTAAAAACTTATAATCTTATTATATTAAAAGTTTTTAATTTACCCTGTAAGACCAGTTATGGTATCATCTAATGGTAGTACATGAATGCGCTTTCCATATTTAACTTCTGGACATGCATGTACAGAAACAATATCACTTAAGCGAACTCGTAAGTTGTTTCTAATGACACGATTCATACGAATTTTTTCATCTGGACAAGTGTCATCAGAAAGTACAATGCATACTGTTTCTTTACGTCGTTTGCCTTTTAGTAACACTGTATCTCCTCTAAACAATTGCAATTCATCCATCTTTGCTTGAGACAAAGCCACAACAGAATTATCATCTGCCATAGCTTCATCAACTAATAATCTATTTGGCTTATCCTTCTTTCGAAGGATTGCTGTTGCTAAATCCTCACCGCTGTAACAATTAAATATTAAATCATTCTAAATAAAATAACAATGACCATACAGAAACATCAATTAGGAAATAGAGATCAAGAAAACATTTCTTATATCATTTGTAGATAACCAGAAATGCCGTTGAATATTGATACATATAATTATTAATATATTATATATTAATATATTAATATATATAATATAAAATAATACTAACATTACTATATCATATAAATATCATAATTTCAAAAATGTTAAATACTATATAATATTAAAAATAATGTATCCATACATTAACTGAGAACTATATAAAATTTTATATTGTTATAATAAAGTTAAACATAAGGTTAGATATTTTATTGAATAGCATTATATATATAATTTTGTTTTTTAGTTATTATTTATTCTGTTGATACTAAATTTGTATAAATATGAACTAAACTTTACTTGCGTAAGTCTCACATATTGTCGTTACACTATATTATACATAAACAAGAAAAATAAATACTTTAATGTCAAGAAATTTTTAAGTTCTATTCATTTTAGTTGTACAATTTTTGCAACTTACTTAAAGGAAAACAAATATAAACATACATGAATACATTTGTTAATATTAAAAGTGTGACATAGTATAATATTACATATGTTTGAAGATGTTACTTAACTTTTATCACATAAAGTATCTGATTTCTTAATTTCATAATAATTAATAAAATTACATTTATATACTATTATTAGATTAAGATTATTTTTAAATTATCAAATTGGACTATAATAAATTGAATATTTATCCAAATATGGTATACAAATTCATTTTTATCAATAAAATATGTAACTTTGTACAATAATATATGTCTGTTGAGCTTATAAGCTGTAAAAATAATTTCTAACAGTTAGCCATTCCTAAAATTAATCTATTGTGAATAATCAGTCGTTTTAATCAGCAATCCTGTTTCATTAGTACTATAAAACATATATGTTTAGACAGTTTAACATCATTGTAGATAAAATATCTTCATTGCATAAATTTTATATTAGTTCAAATTCGTTATAAAATGAAGAATTATTACAATTTAAAGAATACATGATAAAGATTCTCCTAAAATTTCTTTGTCATGTTTAACGTAGTGTTCGGCCATCATCAGTCGGCTCGCAAAAATGATAAGCAAGATTCATGTCATTGTACTTTGTAGATTCAATAAACATCTGCCTATTAGGACAAACTAGCTTTTATAGCATACAATTCCAATGACAGTAGATATTTTTTAGAAGAATCTATGAAAGGACGCGTTGCGTCGACATGATGACATCGTAAAATTGGAAGCCAGCATGGATGCATTTTATTTGTATACCCCATTTTTACGCTTTTAAATAATATAATTGATTGTTATAGATATCATCGAGTTGAGAATTTCTTTTTCTTTATTTACTTACCTGTTCTGTTCACTCATTATTTATTTGACTTGAATGCAAAAGAAAGTGTACACGCAATGATCACAACTCAATATCGCACCACGTACGAGTCAGCGACACTTACAGTCGATCCAATGAACATCCCTCATTTAAACTTTCATGGTTCGCATTGGACTCTTCGTAGCCGAATCAGAATCTTAAGGTGAGTTCACAATAAAACTGTTAATTTTTCCGTCATGTCTTCAGAATTTTATTATTCACATTATTACGTTTACATTTATTAAGAGGATTACATTAAATACCTACAAAATGTAATCAAGGTTACTTCATTAAGGAACGTCTTAATTACATATGTTATGTACTACTGCGTGTATAGCGTGTGTATAGCGTATAACTGTATTTCCAAAATTACACATACATATAACGTATATATTGCTTTTTGAATAAATTTTAATGTATTACTATTTCTTATCTTACTGAATCAAATTGTACATAGCCCGTACTGTAGTAGTGCCACTCGTGACTGTAATTATTTATTATTTTTCCATGTTTGCACAGATATAAATTTCTTGCAATGTAGAAATCAAAATTCCATATTTTTTAATTATAAGTTCTCTCACAAGTCATTTGAAAAATCAATTTGTTAATACGTTAATGCTGTATTCATTAAGTACCTTTAGGTTTTAAAGTGTATAGAGCTTTAGGTGGCTTACGTCACAAACGTTCTGAAAGTGTAAATTCGATATTCCGTACTTGTCAAATTGGTCTATGATGGCTGGGATTAAAGGTCATAAGTTTGATCATTCAAATTAGAAAATTTAGTTTGATATCATTTAAACAAACGATACTGTCAATACAGTTCATTATAACAATACAATTAAGTTGATACGTTGAAACATAACCTTGCAGTTCTTGTTATTATTGATGCAAATTTCTGTATATAAATAATGCATACTTGTTAATTTGTTTTATATAATTGCTATCCAAATATAAATTTAGATAATCTGTTTCCATGCAAAAAAATGGTTTATTTGCAAAATCGTTCTAAGAAAACTATGTACAGCTTTTCAAATTTACAAAAACAACTTGTAGATAAGATGTTATCAGTATCTTATAAATTCTACAATTTAACATATTCTTCAATGCCTTAATGTTAAACAAATTAATTTTTAAAGCAATTTATGACAAAATTAAGTTTACATAATTAAAACATGAATTTATTTGAAGTTTTAATGAAATATAATTATTTGTACTTCTAAAATCACATACATAATATACATAAGTTATTTTTTTTCATGCCTTTAATGATCTTCGTTTATAAACAGCGTAAGTACTTTCAAACAATTTTCTAGTTTATACGTTATTTGTATTTCCATGTATGTAAGTTATAGAGAAAAGTCTTTTATAGATTAGTACTTTTGGCATTCGCTGGATCTATTGGTATGACACTTGTCATACTTGGCTGTGCATTACCAACATATAAGTAAGTAGTATTATTACCATAAAATTATTTATCATTATATGTATATTGAATTTAATTAATTTTTATGATATGTTATCTCTAGAGTATGGTGGCCATTTTTTGTTGTATTATTCTATGTATTGGCACTAGTACCAACAACAATTGCACGTCGATGTACATATTATGCTGGAAATTCCAATAATCCATGTTTGGAATTGGCTGTATTTATCACTATGGGATTTCTTGTATCATCCTTCGCTCTTCCTATTGTATTATCAAGATCTCCAGCTGATAGTCCAACGGTATATTTAAATTATATATATATATTTTTTATATAACATTATTTTTATTTTTTATATAACATTCATTATAACAAGAATTAGTGAAATTGTATATTTTCAGATTCAACCGGGTGCTTGTTACTTGATTTTAGTAGGTAATATTGTTGTCTATTTAACTCTAGTCGGATTCTTTGTAACCTTTGAACCAGAAGACAATGCATACAGTACGTGGTGAAAAGTAGTACTTCATTGTACTTATTTATTAATTTTACACGGTAATATTTTTAATACATTTTTACTAAATTCAATTTCTTTTCAGTTTTATACATGTCATTTAAATATTTTCAGATTTTTTACAAGATGAAAAGAAGAATATAAATCATTCTGTAACAACTAACAGTAATGTATTAATTCTAAGATATTCCAAAATTTATAGTATATTATTTATGAGATAAACATTAGTATAAGCTGTTTATATTATAGTCAATATGCTACTATGTGGTGATTAAAGTTACAATTTTTAATTGCATAGAGTTTCTTATAAACTCCTAAAATACAATTAGAAGCACAAATATAGTATATAAAAGGAATACAATTTTACATATTATGCTTTATTAAATCTAAGGTGTTAAAAGTAAAAGTGATAATAATGATAATAAAATTATGATCAATTATTTTAAACATTTATAAAGTAATGATTTTAATATATTTGAATGTATGCTAATAGTTCTTCACAGATGTTAAAGTAATGTGAATGGTCATTGAAACATCAAATTTGAGGAGATCATGCTGTTCAAATTTTTGATCAGATAATGAGATTGACAAAATTTAGGAACTGAATAACACTAGAATTTTCTCTTCAGGAGAAAACATAACATATTTTATTAAATTATAGTGATAAATCTTTTCTTATTTATGCAGTTCAATCGTATATGCACTAAAACTAACAATAGGAATGGATTCATTAAAACTTTTAAATAAAATTAAATCTTAACAAAATATTATATAGGTAAAAAGTTATTGTCATTATGTATCAGTTCGATCAACAAAACAAATTTCGTGAACCAACTGAATCCTATTGCTCTAACTTACTTTTTTTTAGATAACCGGTCTCCTGAAGGCCAGGGTCCGTGCCTAAAAACGGTGGGAAGTTCAAACATTTCGCATAATTAAAGCTGTGTATGCTTAAAAAACTATCACTACCTAATAAACAATTAGCTGTTTAACTCAGACCTATACATATAGTACTACGATAATACATAGATAAAAATCGTGGGATTCAGATATACATATATATATAGTAATCGAAAAGTTGTAATGATATCAAATAGCCAAGCGAGTTTTCATATTCTGCTTATTTGTTTTTATCTACAGAATGATTGTTTTGTTAGATTTCTCGAAAACTGTTACAGTCGAACTATCCATTAAAGTTATATGTTGTTCTTACCTTCAACACTTTAAAAATGGCATTGATATTTCGAACTGAAATAATAATTTGCATTAATTGATATTGATACTATGATATTGGTTTTCATGTCGTCGTGCTTGATATTTCTGTTATGGCTTATCAATCGACTGATACTGAATCATGTAGAATCTTTCATCCCCAAAATGTTAAAACAAATGTTAAAAGTACCATGGTTCAAGTAGATGAGAGACCGAAAGTAAAGAAATGACTATCACACGAGCGTTTTGTGACATTTTCTACATTCTACACCATTCATTAGTACTTACTATTGAAGAAGAGGCATCAGGGGCTCTTGCGTGTTTGTTTTATATATTTGAAATAAATATTACCGTGATTTAATACTTAAAAATATATAACTTATTCTATTTACAATGTTTACAATATATTATATTTTAGTGGGAGCTAACAAATTAGTGGAATTAGGGTGAGAAGGACGGATATGGTGATGCCATAGACTGTTAGAAAAGATATAACCAGAACTACCACCCAATTCTCATTTATAATGTAAAAGAAATAAAGGTTGGTGTCCACAACAGAGTCTGATATGTTTAACATTTTGTTTCCTTTAGAAAGTACAATTTTTTGTATCACGTAATCTTATAAAGCTTGGACTTCTACCTTTGGTATCAAGTTACAGTTATCGATGATTTCACAGGGTACCGTTTTCTTCTCACCCAAAAGTTTTGTATAAGAAGGATACAATGCAAAACCTTTTTCCATTGCTCCCTGCCGCAGAGAACAATATTGCCGTTTTGTCAGTCGAAGTGAAGCTATCATAGCTAATGCTTCCTGTGGTGTATAAGGTGTGAAAGTTTTTTCTGGTTCAAATAATTTCTTGAGAGATTCAGGACTTTTAGTTAAGATCCCCTCAATCGCTCGAGCTAGCGTTCGTTTTCCCGATCTTCTGTGTGCAGCTATTACTGCATACTCTAATTCTTGTGGACTATGTTTCAGCAATAAATGTTCTACAGACCTACGTTTCGTTCTTTCGCTTGCATCAAAAAATTCTTTTCTCGGCCGTCCACTTTTAGTATTTTCTTGTATTTGAAAAAATGGTTTTTCAAGCCAATCAGAACACTTTAAAAGAAACTTGTCAAGAACGCGATGGTTAGCTTTCCATTTCACAGATAATGCAGTGCAAAATGTCCTAATCTTTTCTTTTAATTCATCCTCCGAGTTTTCATCTAAATCACCGAAGTTACACTCTTTAACAATATATTTGTAAATTGAATCCCGGACTTTAACAGTGGTTGATGTGGAAACACTTTTTTTCTCGTGGAGGAAATCGAAAACATCCTTCCTCTTGAGCCGGCACTTACCTGTAGAATAGCAATATTAATGTAGCATTCTAACATGATATAATGTAACAATAACATATGAAGTTGAAGTCAAAATATTTATAGAAAGAAAGAGAGCATTAAAGTATTTAAACTACCAGATTTTGTACACTTGTATGAAAAAAGTAAAACAAGTTCTAAGTTGGAACAAAAAAAATTTCTTCTTTAGAATCTGTTAAAGTACAAACATTGCAGTTTTTTAGTATATTACTATTGCCTATGTCAAATAAATAATGTATTCAAGTTTTGAGATATTTATACTTACGACTCATACTTGGATCCATCACAAATGAACTATAAAACAGGAATATTGTTACAAAAAGAATGCTAGAAATTGCTAACAAATGCTAATAAACGATAGTCACTAACAAACTCTGAATTTTCGACTACAGCAAACTAAGCAGACTGTAGACTGCTACAGACTGCAGACTGTCGTGTTATGGCAATGTTGTTTAGTTCACAGTAGGAAGTGGAGAAATTGTATGTACATACACACATACATACATTCATGCATACATGCTAGAAACTCCTCGCGTGCCAACATCCCCTTCCAACAGTCTTTTGTTTGCTTGATTTACCTCCCGCTTGTCGTTTGGCTCCTGTAAGCCTGTGAGCATGAGCAGCACTGGTCGAAGATTTGTGGCGGCCTCACTTGAATTGGGAGAGCTTCCTTGAGGTTGCCACGCTACATTTAATGTTAAGTAAAAGAATGATTACGTGAAAAAGTTGTTTTATTTTTTACTTTATCCCAGACATAGTGTTTTCCATGTTTTTTCGGCCAAACGGTGTAAGCATTCTATGGGAGAAAATAAGAAAAAAATGCCATGTAAACATAAGCTCCAAAATGTCTTTAAAAAATTTTAAGAAAAATATGAAATAATAACGGACTGATTGAAAATATTTATCTATATATGTTAGCTATATATTTCGAAGTGCCACCCGTTTTTAAAAATGCAGTATTGACATCTATGAAAAATTGAACATGTTATTATGTTCCGAATTTCTTTACCGTTTTCTTTCATTTCAGTGAATGCATCAGAGATTCTTTATACTCACTTTTCACGCGAATTAACTCTTGTATAGTAAACTTTTTCTTTTAAACCCCACACGATGTACGTGCGCGTGCGTGCATGAGTGTCGCGATCTAAACATTATGACGTTGCTTGCACGATCGGCAGGTGTTAGACACTGGTCGAGCGAAAAGGACGCACTCGTAGGGCAGACGGCAGAACGCGACGAACGTCGACACACAATTTACGATCACGCCCACGAATATGTTTACGACTACGATTTACGAACACGATCACGATTATGGTTTACGATACGGATAACGATACGGAATTATAATATAACGAACACGTCTTACGAACACGATTTACGATTTCGACGTGTGTGATTACGAGAATTATTGTTTACTGCTTTACCGTCTTTTTGTATTGTATTTTGTATGCATCACTGTTTAGTAATAAATAAAATAGTTTACAAAAACCTACTATCTCTACATTATTATTAAACAACCAAAAATAATAAATGTATCAATAGGATAGTTTCGATGTATGTAATTCGATAAATTCGTGTTTTAAAAATCACTTTGTATATTTGAATATCATTGGCAAGAAGAGTTCTCGTAAACATCGAAAAGCAATCAATTTATTAACGAAGTTCGTAAATTGCAACAATTTTTAGAAATATTTGTGCTCGAAAAATTACTCCATATGTCTGATTCTATCGCTTGTTATCACTATCAAATTAAATGGCACAATAGCCAATGGGCTGCTTAACCATACTTCTAACAAACAGAATTGTTATAAATATTAAAAAGCGAGGAATAAAAAATTTATTAACGAAAGAAATTCGATTTAATAACTAACCGATCGATTTGTGCAACTAGAAGTCTCTTGTTATTTAAATCTCATTGTTATATTTTATAAACAATTTAAATAATAAAGTTATCTTGTGAACATTGGATAACATCCTTGCAAAATAAATTGTTACGAACATTAAATATTTAGAAATAATCGAATTATCATTCATCATCGATCATGCGAGCAACGTTCGACGAAGCCAGTGGTGGGGTATCGTTCAATTACCTGTTCGGCTCAGAGCTATGTATTCTTCAGACAGTTGCTGCTCGTTCGCCGGAGGAAGCAGATAGCATTGCCCTCCCCCCCCCCCCCCCCACCTACCCCGGGGGGCTCCTCTTCCAGAAGTGACCTAACCAAGAGTGGACCTTCGGGGTACCTGTGGCCATTTCTGGTCATCTTAGTGGTCACTTCTGGTAATTTTGCCTCTTTTATTTAAAAATTTTTTGTATTTTCGGTATTTAGATTTACGATGTGGCTTTTTCAATGTATGTTAACTTCTCCTAATTTAAACGAATTTTCTTTTCTTTTCAATTTTAATCTAAATTTACTCTACTTTCTCCTAAGAAAATAGTCATTTTCTTAATGTGAGTCCAAATTTATTTTACTTTCTCCTTATTTAACAAAATTTTATCTTTAATTTCAACATGAATTTACCTTTTCGAAATAGAAATTAATATTTTTGTTTGGTATCTTAAATCAGACCCGATGCCTGGATTATGGAGACTTCAGCACTTCTTAAAAGTTCTAAAAAGTTCTGAAAACAGTTTTATAAAAAGATCTGAGAACAAGTCCATGAAGTTATGAAAATAGATCTAAAAAGTTTCGAAAACAGTTCTAAAAATGTCTAAAAACAGTTCTAAAAAGATATGAAAACAGTGCTAAAAAGTTCTGAAAACGGTTTTAAAAATATATGAAAACAATTTTAAAAAGTAGTGAAAACAGGTCTAGAAAGTTCTAAAAAAATCGTAATCGTAATTGCAGGCGTAAACGTATTCTCGTGGATAGTCGTCGCGATCTGCTTCACGCCCAGCAAGTGTGTCATTTTATCGATGCGCTAGCCGAACGTTACCAGTCTCTCCTTTCGAATTTTTCTACTTCGCACGACTAGCATCTGACACCCGTCAATCGTCCTAGCATCGCCGCGATGTTTACATATAACACGGTGCTCGCGTACGCACGCACGCTTACGTATCGCGTGGTCTCTATTAATTGCATATGGTGTAGAATTATTGTATTTCTATTAAGTAATAATGAATGAGTGACATAATGGTACTTTATCACTACTTTTGAAGGGTACATTACACTTTTTAAATTAAAATTTTTGTGTTTTTATCACTTCAAAGACAGAAGAGACATTAAATACTACAGTGTATTGGAGTGTAAGTTATCCACGGGAAACTTACAGTGTTGGAATATATGAAGTTGAGGTAATAGTTAACGAACAATGTACTATATTTCTACAGAACTTCTTAATGGTGATCTTGAAATTATACAGCCCAATAAAACAGAAGGAAATGATTATGTATCTTCTGCAACAGAAGCAAATATAACAATAAACATACGTAAAGGAGATGTTGATAGTTTACAGAAAGCAACAACAGCAGTTCTTTATTTACAGAAAAAATCACCAACAATTGTAGTGCCTATAACCATGGTGACAACAACAAATTCAACTGTTCCGTTTTCTACAACTGAACCAAATGTGATAACATCAAATACTACTACAGAAGGAGTAGTATCTACTGCAGTGTATGCAGTGTAAATACAATTATATAATAATATACAATACAATTGGTACAAATTGAATTCAACCGTGAATGTAACTTATAAGGGTCCAGGACCTTTTTGTAGACTGGTGTTCGCACTTACATCTTTAAACGCCACCTTGTAATTCACCGGTATTTACACTCCTTTAAGTGTTGCATTACAGTGTTACATATTTGGAGATTTTGCAATTATTATAAATAAAAATACAATTTAAGGTAATTAATATATTCAATTAAAATTTTTAGTAATTTAATTCAGAATGATAAATTTTAAAACAAGGATCGACACACAAACCCACATTACAGCTTTTACATTCATACTTAGATTCACGTCTTTTGTCGTTTGCACTGCAAACGACGCACCTTCTACTTCGGTTTTTCCCTATCGATACATAAACCGATGGAAAATGTCTTTCTGTTAGTCTCAGTGGATGATTATTTCCTGTTCGACATTGGTGATTTGCACTTTGATGATACTTTTCCAGTATTTCCCTAATTAATTGCAACTGAAATTTTGCCATAGATATTGGTTCTTTCATTTTGTGTTTATAAAGACAATAAGCATTCCACACGCATATGTCTAACAAATGAAAGAAAAATTTGCGATACCATTTTAAAGATTTGCGTGTAGAGTTAACAGTGCTTATAACCATGTCAGCTTTATCCACTGTACCCATTGAGTTATTATAATCTAATATGCACACAGGTTTTTGAATAACTCTTTTTCCTCCGTGCCTGACTGCCATTTCAAATTTTGATGTATGCATGGTAGAGAGCATGTATACTTCTTTTTTACCTACCCACTTTATAACTAATAAATTATTGGATGAACGAGAGGTTGCCTCTCCTCTTTTTAATCTATCATCAATCTTTGGCATTCCTTTCCGCCTTTTTCTTACGGTCCCACATGCATTTGTACAATTATTATGTAGTAAACTAAATAAAGCTGGACTCGAATACCAATCATCTACATAAAGGGTATGGCCCTTTCCTAGGTAGGGCTTCATAAGTGCTTCAACTATTGCTCCCGATTTACCAGTATCCTTATTTCCACTACTCAGCATGGTAGATGATCCAGCATAAACAATTAAATCCTGTACAAATCCTGTCTGACAATCACTGAGAATAAAGGATTTTATACCAAATCTATTTCTTTTTGACAGGATGTACTTTTTAAAAGACAACCGCCCTTTATATAAAAGTAAACTTTCGTTAATACGTAGCCGTTGGTAAGGTTGAAATGATTGACTAAATGTCTTTCTTAACATATCAATGATGTTCCGTATTTTGTACAAACGATCATTAGTAGGACCAAGATCATGGGTGAACTGTAGCATCCCTAATAATTTAAAATAGCGGTCTCTAGTTATTATTTCTCCAAAAATATTGCTACGCAGAAGTTCGTCTTTACTCCAGTACTCTGCTAATGATAACTTCTTGTTGCGTGACATTAGAAATGACACAGCAAAAAAACAGTATAGTTCGGCTAATACTGTTCCTTCTATATTGTTTATGTTATTATTTTTTCGAGACCAATACTCATTTGTTTCATTTGCAATCAATTGTACAAACTCTTCAGAGACAAAAAGTTGAAAGTAATCTAAGATTTTTGATGATCTACTAATGTTTCCTTTAATTCCTGAATCTTCTGATGTAAATTCATGTATTTTAGGGATAAAAGTTTTTGATGTCCATATATCGCAGTAACTGTCATTATCTTCTTCAATTGTCTCTGCTTCTGATTCTGAGGTACTGCATATTGTTCTTCTTTTTTTTTGTAGAGTAAAATTATTTTGATTTTCATTATCTGAATCATTTTCTGAATCAATCAACCCGTTAGGAAATAGAATCCTTTTTAAGTTTCGCTGTAACATTCTGATAAGGGCGCAAAAAAATTTTTTAAAACAGACTAAACAAAGCTTCAAACAAAATTTTCAAATTAATGTTGGGAACCTTGAAAAATCAATCGCTGTTTTCCAATTTCTTGTAATGGTTCAAGGAAGATTTCTTGTTATAATATTATACTTTTGTACCAGACAAATACTTCACTCCCGAATAGAAAACACAGAAGAAACTTGTTTGCACGCCGGTTAAGATATTAGCTATTGATAGCTTGAAAGAGACTGGTGGTATCGCACTGACGCCGACTACAGCCGGCGCTCGTACACAGAGATCATCGAATGGATGCCGTCTACATCCGGCGCTCATAACGAAAGGGTTAAACAGTAAAAAAGATGCTGATTTAAGATAGTTAAGCGTTACCCCGTAAACCTATGTCTTCGTCTCATTTTGTCAGTAATTGTATCTTCACCTCTATCTTCCCGCTAGGGAGTCTAGCCCTTTAAAAGTATAACCTTAATCTTCCCGACAAGTGAATAATGCTAATTTAACCATTTTTACCTGCTATAAGTTCTGGTTCAAATTCTTGCAGAAAAAAAGATTGTCCATTTACACTTGCATTGGTATTTATATACCCTTTCTGGAATACTGTATGGATTTTCATGTTTCCATTGATGCGCATTATGCGTATTAAAAATTCCATTTCGGGAAATGAGGAGTTCCTGAGATCATTCGAAATAACTTTTTCCTTCACAAGAATTTTTTCCGAGGCATCATTCACGAATTATTAACAAAAAAAACAGTGACCAATGAGAGGCGAGCTCGGTTGACGCAAGGCGACCGAGCCAATGAGCGAAACTGAGCTTCATCTGCTCGTTGGCTCGGCCGCCTTGCGCCAGCCGAGCTCGCCTCTCATTGGTCACTGTTTTTCGTTAATAACTCATAAAGAAAACTGCGGATTACATTTTCGCTAAAGAAAAAGTTACTGCAAATAACCTGAAGAACATCTCATTTCCCGAAAGTACCATAATTTTGGGACACACTGTGTATAGATAATATAGATAACTGATTAGTAAATATGGATAACTTGCGTAAGTAAATACAAATAAAAGAAATACCACTAACATACTTCTAGACCGAACGAAAATGAATCCGTTGTTATTTCGTATTTCTTTCATAACTTTTTAATAAAGCATTTTTAAGCCTATGTTTATATGACATTTTTTTCTTATTTTCGCTCGCAGAATTTGCTGATAACGTTAGGTCGAAAACTCTGGGACACTCTGTATGTGATATAATCACAGACTTTTATATTAAAAGTTTGCAGTAAATATATGTATACAACTGACTTTTTTCTGTTTACATAGTAAGGGAAGCGCGGGAAGCGTTTCTGAAAAGTTATTACCAACTACCGTAAAATAAAAGAACTATTCCAGTGATTAGTTTGTTAACCTAATTTAAGCTAATTACACCTGTGTGATGTTGGCTCTCCATATTAACCAAATTAATGAAACATAGCTCAAAAAATTGCTCTTTAATTGCTGATAAGGTTATTCAATTTAAGAACGCGATCATAAAATACATATTTCGACAGAAGTATAAACTGTGTAAGAAGTAATATGTAATTTTGATGTTTTACATTCATACTTCGAATTACTTTGACCAATGAAAAGTTTAAACACTTTTAATTGCATATGGTGTACATACACACAAACATATGTGTGTAAACTTGCAACATCGTCATATGGTTTATCCGTCATTCCAAATATTTTGTCATAGGTGAAGATGATTCATTTCAAGTACAATATGTGTGTGTATGTATGTAGTACAATATACATAGTTGTATGTACATAGCATGTACTGTATGGTACAGTATGGTACTTATTTACTTAATTGCATATTGGTTTCTTACTATAGAGAATTTATCTGTCATGAAAGATATGAAATTTGAAAGCAACTTTCAAAATTTGATGTGCTGATAAAATCTAGAACGTATCAAAAATTGAGTAATAATTCTAATATTTATTTTTTACATCTTTATTGGACTTTACATGCTCCATACTATCAAGTTACATATTGTAAAACTGTACACAAAATGATACAGTTGGCAATCGTCAATGCTAACATGTTACAGTCAGAAACATGATATGATATGCGATTAATTGCAGATCGATTGAAAACAAAATCACGTTGTGTAAATATTTTCTAAAATAAATGTAACGGCTCATCGGTGTGCAAAATGCAGGTAGTGCATTTTTCCTGGGGTCTCATTTTGTATATATTATCAACATTTCCAGGTAATTTAACCAATCTTTTAATTGCGTAATTGTGCACAAATTTACTTCCTTTGATTTTGTAATTGTGCATATTGTCATAAACAACTCCAATCATTTTGGATTATTTTATAAGACTCTCCATGTTACAGTTAATGCTGTTGTGTATAACATTACATTGTCCGATGATGGTCCTGTAGTATTAGGTGGAATTATTACATTCAAAGTTGATTTGTTTAAAGAGAATGGTATAAGACCATCAGGGACTTTCAAATATCAGTGGAGAGATAATGCAATACCACCCCATGAATATGAGGTTTGTACTATCATATGTTCTATTCAAAGAAATCATTACTATGAACATATGCAGCGACTTATAAATTACACATGTTCTCCATGTATTACCTTCTTGGTACATACAAACATAAGTTTTCTCATAAAAATCATTACTTTTCAAAAGAAATTATATTTTATCTAAACTAACATAGTTTGCTTGCTGATATGAACAGTAAGGTTTGTAAAATTATCAATTGCGGAAGGTGTCTGATGTAAACTGGTAAAAATTAATAAATTTTTGCAGATTTATTTAAAAAAATATATTAAAAGCTAATTCTTTTGGAAATTATGGAAGTATTTTATTACACTATGAAAGAAACTAAAAAGATTTCTTTCTTAGAAAGAGCTATATTCAGCTTATCATTAAAAAAATGATTTTGTGCTGTGCAATGTAGCATCTCTTGTATTAATTAGGAATCCAAAATCCAAATGTATATTATAATTTGATATAAATCATAAAAAATTATGAATTGAAGAAATAGCATCTTTTTGAAGAAAAAGTTATGGTATTGATTTAGGAATAAAATCTTGACCTTAATGTTTTACATAATCATCTTTTCTTTTTACTACAACTGCTTTAATCTATCATAATTTATTATTTACCTCACCATTTCTTATTATATTGTAACAGTTTGTCATTAATTATGAGATTATAATTACCATTCAAATATTTCAAAGTTAGAAATACTATTAATTTCATTTTTCCGATTTTCTACACTATATTTTATATTAACTTCTTTCGCTAAACTTATTTATACATTAGGTGTTTCTTTTTTCAAAAATCTCTTACTATTTGATCAAAATATGTTGATTTTATAATTATAATATTATCATGTTTTGTTTCTGTAGTGGTGTCCTTGCTTTGTCTAATATTCATTAAATTGCATTTTTATTTATTTCCATCTTTCAATTTCAACTTATTTTGTCATGGAGAATTATTGTATTTCTATTAAGTAATAATGAATGAGTGACATAATGGTACTTTATCACTACTTTTGAAGGGTACATTACACTTTTTAAATTAAAATTTTTGTGTTTTTATCACTTCAAAGACAGAAGCAACATTAAATACTACAGTGTATTGGAGTGTAAGTTATCCACGGGAAATTTACAGTGTTGGACTATATGAAGTTGAGGTAATAGTTAGCGAACAATATATATATTGGTGGTTGAAATGTACCAGTGTACGTAGCAGATTTTATGTAACAGGCACGTTAATAAGTTGTTAGATAATTCTATAGATTCAGATATTACATGGTTTCTAATGTACTATATTTCTACAGAACTTCTTAATGGTGATCTTGAAATTATACAGCCCAATAAAACAGAAGGAAATGATTATGTATCTTCTGCAACAGAAGCAAATATAACAATAAACATACGTAAAGGAGATGTTGATAGTTTACAGAAAGCAACAACAGTATCCACTTACTGGTTTATAGATTGCAAATATTATGGCGAAACAATCGATTTCAACTTTCTTTATAATTTTACAAATCCTGATACATCATATGTTGTAGAAGCACTAGTAATTGCATCATTTGAACCACCAACAACTGTAGCGCCTACAACCACAGTGACAACAATAAATTCAACTGTTCCGTTTTCACCAAATGTGATAACATCAAATACTACTACAGAAGGAGTAGTATCTACTGCAATGTTTAGTACTGTTGCAACAGAGAAACCAATATTGACAACAAGTCTATCATTATCGCCTATTGAAATACCTAGTACAACACGTGTACCAAACATTAGCAACCCAAATGTAAATATGCCCTTCCCTTTTATCTGTTCAAATTCCTCAATAGTTGCAGCAGATCCTAAAAAAACTTATGGGCACTTTAGTAAAAAATTTAATGTTCGTGGTAAGTAATATATCATATTTATTATGAATGTTTTATGCAAGATGCTATATTTCACATTTTAAACAATTTTAGCGCCTATAATGAACATAACAGTGGAAGGTACAAATTGGATTCAACCGTGGGACATGTTATCTTTGAATGTAACTTGTAAGGGTTCAGGACCTTTTTATAAGTGCCTTGACTTTCATCGAGGAAAATACAATATTACTGGAAACGAAACGTGCAATAGCGTTGTTCATCTTAGTTCTTGTAATTTCTCAATCATTCATTATTTTTTGGAGCCCAGTGTATACACAATACTAATTATAATGAATAATGATGTCAGCAAACAAATATATCCTTTGACAATAAATATTTATAAAGGTATGCCATTATAAATATCAGTATTAACATTTGATTTTATGTAATAATGAAATTAGAATAGTTTTATATGTGTGCCATACTTTACAGTGACAACAAAACCGCAATTGTCAGTAATTGTTGTGCCAGTTTCTTGTTCACTCGCGGCTGTAGTGTTGATTGTTTTTGGCATTGCATATTATATCCAAAGCAGAGCAAGATTCACAGTGGAAGTGGCAGACTTTGATTTTGGTCAAAGTAATCCAGAGATGGAATATAAAACGTTTACAGAACGGTTACGAGATTCATTCAATAACACCATAAGACCAGGAAGCAAACGGATAAGTGTACGCCGCCTCTATTATGGCAGCATGAATCACTAACAAGTACAGATTGTGCAAATTATGTAGTCCTTAATTTCAATTTGCAATTTTCATTACACTCTTCAAAATACGACTCATATTTATTTTTTAATATATTTATTATACAAGGTACCGTATTTAAATGAGAATATCAAAATATCTCCGTTATTTTTGGTTTTATAAAGAAATGCTTAGTACAAAGTTACATTATTTCAAGAAGTATATTTGATAATGGAGGAAAAAATTTTTTCCAGAATTATTTTGTAAGAGATTTTTAAAGTGCAACCCTATATTTTTTCCAATATAGTAGAACTTTAATTATTTGGTCATCCAATATCAGAATTAACTATTATGCAACACTTTTTACATGTAATTAGCTCAATCTAAGACAACTATATGCAAAATGATTTACTGCAAAAGATTAATAAAAATGAAATCTGACAATGTAATTAAGTAGCTGATTTAATATTCGAATATTTATGACACTCTACTTAGCCCGGATAATCAAGGTTCCACTGTATTTTTATAGAGCTTACAATTCTAGCTATTTTCATTTATCAATTTTTTTTTAAAGCGAAATATATAGCTTTTAATGCCGCAAACAATGCATATTAATTAATAGTTGTTTTAATTTGCACACCTCAAATTTCTGTATTCCGACAGAAGGGTATTCTTTAGTTCCAGCTGTAGTTGCTGAAACTCAAACAAATATAGACAATAAGGACTCTCTACATTGCATCTACTTACAGAAATATCAGATACATATATATAACCATGTGTTAGTATTTTGTTTTCATCATTAAGAAGTAGCTATATTGAAAAAAAGACCAAACGTACATTATCGGAAATATTGTCCGAAGTGGGGTGAACAATGATTACAGTAATATAGTTGTATCTCAAATCTCAATCTAAACTAATGGCTGTTTCGTGTAAACAGCTTAATATATTTTTATGCCTCTGAAATCTTGCAATGTTTGAATCCCTTGAAATAGTGTAACTTTGTTCTCAGGAGATATTTATTTATTCCCATGTAAATATTCTATACCAGACCTAGGCAAGTCATTTCGACCTTGAACCATAAGTTCCATTACTACTATTTCATGCACATTGCCATACATAACATGGGCAGCCCCGCGTGGAGCACAGAAGAAACAATGTCATATTGTTTCTTGTGTCATGTGTGTCGACTTTCCCAGGCCTGTTCTAATTCGCTTTGCATCATGATATTAATTGCTTCCATAAATTCATAGTAACACTTCCTTTTGGACAATATCTTTCCCTATATCATAACTTTTTTATTTTTTGAATGATTTAAAAGCATGCATAGTGTTGTGTGTTAGTATGTATTATTTTATACATAGACCAGACAAGGTGAAGGATGAACTGTACATATAATGCATTATTGTATCACTATTGATTAGACATTTTATACTTAAATTTTGTAGATTTTGCTTGTATTATATGTATCTTACACAGTCAAATAAGTATAAACGCATGTCTTCACATTTAGATGATGGAATTAAAGTTTTTTGATAAATTATTGTGTATGTAATTTTGGAATACGTATTTTCTAAACTCATAAGATGTTCATAAGATGTTCAATATGACGTTTGTCTTTTAGTTTTTTGCAGTTGTAAAATATTATTTACGACAATTTTTGTTGTTCGAAAATATTAGTAGCCAACAAATAAGTCGTTTTCAGAGATCCAATCATTCAATTGTTGAATTATTACTGTGATCGTACGGTTCGCACAAATGTATCACAAATTTGTCAGACATGTACAAAATGATTATTTCTTTATCGGCTATTGTTCTTGTTCTGTATATTTTGAATATTTTCGGTAAAAGTTAAAAATTATGAAATATTGAAATATTTAAGAAATAAAACGTTTGAAAATCATTTATTTATCAAGATAGATATTTATCTAGATATTGATCTTCATAAACTTTCAATTTTAGTATATTTAGGATATGTTTATTTGTATTAATTATTGGTTCCATTTGGCATCATAATTTTAAATAATATGTGTGTAATTCAAAATTTTTCATTTAGATTACATCATAATCCTCATGAATATAATGAAACAGATTATCTGTATCTCTAAATAAGGTATATTATGCTAATTATGGCCAAGAGCTTATCTTACACTAATTATAATATAACTCGTGTATATTGTGTATTCTGGATAACTTAGATCATCTTAACTAACTCTCTTAATTTTAGAGAGAATTGCGAGATATTTAGATATTTTCAAAGTACTAATAATTTTTTTATAAATGGAGGAATTTTCAGTGATATGAAGATTTATTCTACACTGTTTTATAGTCCTACACTGTTAGCTTTATTTTTCTGTTCCTAGTAGAATAGCAGATGTTTCTATAATTTTTATTTTTGTTATATTGTTTAAGCTCTCTTATTGATGTAGGAGTTGTTTCTTTACTTCGTTATAAATCAAATAGCTTTATATTAGCCTTGAGTGGATGATTGAGTTGGTCTTAATAAGTGGCAAATGATGGTCTCTCTGTAAATCGTACGTTTCTTTCCTTTGGGACTAGATAGAAAGATAGTGGAAGGCCCATACTAGGCGACATAATAGGATAAAGTAAAACTTACTTATAGTATACTATATATGTAAACTGTTGTAGAATGTGCAGCGAACAATGAAACTATTTGGATGATATGAATTATAATCTGTAATATACTATAGATAATTCTTCTAGTGTTCTTTACACGCTGAAATGTAAATATTAAATGGTTACAAAATTACTTCATGTGGAGCAAAACAGAACACTTTGGCATGGAGTAAAATGGAACATCTATACAGCTGCATGTATATGTGTAAGGAAGAATGGATTTTTGTTCCAGAAATACGAAACTACATTTCAATATCAACTTATAGTATTTTTTTATCATGTTTTCTATATTTGTTGTTTTATATAATATTTTTGTTATATGTTAGAACATATATTAATGATTCTTATTTTATATAAATAAAAAAAAAATATATATATATATCTTTTACACGTTACAACATATATTTATAGTTTCTTTTTATATATATTAATAGTTTTTAATTCATAGAAATGAAGATTTTCTACTTTCACATGCTATTAAATGGATGTTCCATTTGACTTTACCACTTAAACGAAGCGGATATTTCAATATTTATGGATAATCTTATTTTCCTCTGTAGTCACATAGCATTTTCTTAAACAAAGTGTTTCATTTTTTTAATAGTTAGAGGTTTACTTAAGAGTGCTATTGAAGTCCCATGTTTTCCTTGCTCTCTGACGTTTTGTTATTACACCCCAGTGTAAGTTAACTGTTCCATTTTATCCTACCGTCCTGACATAAAAGTTATACAATCATCATTAAAAATATTGTGAAAATCTTCTACCTGGTTTAAGCATATTTTCCATTGTTATAAAATTTATAACTGTTGATAATATAAATAGTTATGTACAGGTGAACTTCCTGGTAGATACGTTTCTTGAAAATCCCAAAACTGGGATTTGGTTTTAAAAAGAGAAAAAAAAAAACTGCATTTTATGGGGTGTGTAACATTTTGATAATTTTCTTTATTATATGACTATATGACATAAAAACATTTCATAACAAACTTAAATAAAATTCAATATCATGAAAACTACAGAGATCATGATTTCAAGTTTAATAATCAAAATTAAAGTTAAAAATCAAAAAGAACTACAACTATGTATTTGTAAATATGTATATATACACTATAGAATTGTGACATTGTAGGAAAATTTTTGCAATTTTCCAACCGTGTTGTAGGAGGTTCAGTTCACACCTGAATTTGATCATTGACTGGTCAAAGCTTCAATTATTATCCTTCAATATTAATTTTGGCATGATCCCTTGTAAACAGATATTATGGATTAAAATTCATATTATGCAATGTTATTAGTCTTCAGAACTGTCCAAATGTTTATGTAATATTGATATCAGACATTACTTCATTTAAGATATCTTATGCAATAAATGTTATAACCAGTATAAATAAAATTGATACTATTATTAATTACATCTAATGGCATATTTTTGTATACAACTTACAATTTTTTTCTTTGCCATGAACAAAATTACGGAGTAACAATAACAAAATTGTGTAAAATATTTATATTATTCACTAGATGAATAGATCAATAAATCATAAAATTCTCGGCAAAATACAACGTCCTTGAATAAATATTTGTCATAGTATTGAAAATAACAGAGGAATAGAGAAAATAGCTTCACTTTTGTTCCCTGATAAGTTTCTTCGAAGTTATTCAAAACTAAATTAATAAATTAATTGTATGATATGATAAAATTAAAACAATTCCCTTAAAAGCTTAGTAAGTTTTATAAAAGTTTTGTTACACGAAGTAAGAAATATATATGAAAAAAGATGCATTTTCAATTGTTAAAATAATTATCCTTATTTCACTCTCTTAATATTCGTCGGAAACAGATTGAGCAGATTTTATATTATTCGCTATTTGTTTATTTAATACTAACCATACTATCGCCGGTCAAATGATCATTTTGGCAATTATTATTTTACAATTGTTAAAATTGTAAAGATGCTGATATGAAATAAATTTATTCATTGGAGCATATACGAGAACAAAAAAAATATATTTTTCTGAACAGAAGTTCATTCTATCCAGGAAGGATAGAGTAATTAAAAAATCTCTCTTATTAAATCGTACATAATTTAGTTACCTTGTAGTCACAAAAGCTTGGCAATTTTGAATATATTTTAAACTTGAATAGCTAAAAGAACAATAAATATAGTAAATAATATAGTAAAAGGTAAGCAAAAAAACTTACAATACTGTAGTGTACCTCAGCAAGTGTTTTGTTTTATATGTCTCATTCTCTTTGCCTCTTTATTCTTTTGATAACATAGAGTACTGGAGCCGGTTATTGTGGGATAATCAATTGCTGTACCTACTTTATATTTATCGAATTAGACATATTAAGTGTTTTTATCAAAAAGTAAACAAAATAAAAGAATAAATTGACCAACTATCTACCTATTTTGTTTAATATAGATGCATGTTTATAATGAAAAATTATCATGAAAAATTTAATTTTAAAGGCAATCGTAAGTCAGAATAAGCCTTCGTACGAATCAAACCAATGAAATCAGGAAAATAAGTATAAAAACATATACTATCTCACGTTTAAATGTGTGTGTTACACACATTTTTTTATTTAAATGAAGTATGTATTTGTCTTCCATATTTGAAGTCTATTATATCGAGAGTTTAGTGTATCGTATTTTAATGTGATTTTTTCCATTATCCATTAAGCAGTCTATTCTACCATACTGGTCTATTTTGTGCATGTATTCATATCTATAATTTATTTTTGCAATAATATTCTTCTAAAAACGTTAATCACTGAAATCTTGTATACATTTCTTTACAGGGCTATAAACATCTAAATAATCCAGAACCTCTTCAATGATTTCCAAAACCGAAAAGAATAAAATTATTGAATAAACAATTTAAAAATCTTGAAAGAAGTAAAGTGACACTAAGGCAGGAACTGAACAAACTGAATTGCAAAATGATTCACAAAGATGTAATCTACAGTATTTTTAGGTATCAAATAATTTAATCTGAAAATTGTGGTCATATAACTTATTGTATGGTCATTCCAAACCTTTGATGAATGAAACAAGAATGTATATAGAAAGAAGTAAATGTTGTATATATGTAGGCTGTGAACATAGTGTGCAACGGAATATTAATGTCACTCTTGACATTTCATGAATGTGAAAATCGGATGTTATTTTACAATTTTTATTTAAAAAATTTGCGAAATTTTACAAGATATTTATTACGTATTTTTAATCTATGCAATTGTTTTTGATTGGATTTAAGAGTCAGTTGAGTCTTGTGTTAGAAAATAAGTGTCTGTATGCGTATATAGATTATTAATATAAAAAATTTGGTAATATAAAAAAGTACGTAAATGTATGAATAATGCAATAACTGAACTCTTCAATATGTATATACTTTCCATACGCACACATGCGCATGCGCATATGGTGCGCGCGTTAACACAAACACGTTAAGGTATATAGTGTTACATTTATTCAAAATATATTTAATATAAATTATTTAGATAAAATATATAACACAAAGTCAAATAATAAAACTTTCAATTATGACATAGTTTATTAATTAATATTTATCGAATAAGTCTTATTTCGAAAAAGTTGGCCTTTATACTTTAACTTCCATTATTATATTTAATACTGGTATTTCAAGGTATCAAAAATATGAATTTACATAAAACAATAATAATTGGACTAATAAACAATTTTGAAAATAACCATAACTCCAGTCTATATAGAATAATGTAATTATATTTTCATTTATATAATTCTTTATATTTTATTCTATTTTGTAAACCAAATATAACACTTGAGTTAAAAAACTTTGTGGTATTGAGATGAGTCTTAAACAATATTAAAAGTAGCTATGTGTATAATAGAAAATTGTTAATCATAAAATATTTTGAACATAATATACATTTAGTTTAAATAAATTTAAGTACATTAGTAACAAGTTTATTGGTAATAAGAGGAAATTGTTTATGATTCAACTTAATATGCAAGTATGTTTTTATTGCTACCTTTAAAAATCTATCAAACTTTATTGTTTGTAAAACGGATCTATAAAATCATTATAAAGCAAATTATTACAGTATTTAAAATTTTCTTTAAACTACTGATATTTCAAGTTTATTTATAGCATTAGGTAGTACATTTTGAAATGTAAATTTTTCGTAATTATTACTTAAAATGTTCTACTAATCACTTGTATAATAATGAATAACAAAAAAAAACAAAAATCTTGATTGATTTTATTGAAATAACATTAATTACATAATTTCATGCACATGAGATTCTACACCGCAGTTGAGTATGTACATACAAAATTTGATTGATTATTTGATGTGTCTTAGAGTTCTTAAGAAGATTCAGCCGAAAAAATGATGTTAATACATTTGAGTAATAACTGACTATGAAAAAAGCATTTTCTTTTTTCTCATATCAATAAAATCCAACGAAGTGCATATTTAGCTGTTTTTCTTTAGTAGAACCAAGTATAATTTTGTAGTTATAATGATGGGGAAAGATAATAATTCTGAGTGATGATATGTATGTATATGAACTGAATTCATAAGAGTAAAATAAGTATATTAACTGAGTTTTTAAAGTTTTTCTAATACTGCAGTTTTATCTTTTATTAATATAAGAATACATACATATGTACATGTATAAGAGAATTTAACGAAACTAGTAAGTTTGTAAATAATATGGACGTAAATAACGCCGGCAATAAGCAGCGCCATCTGTATAGTCATACTACCAAATGTTCTCTATAAGTTCGTAATTGGTATTGGTAACATCGTCAGAGGTGTAAGATGGCGGTCGATGAAGTAAACTTACGAAACTGTGTCTCATTAAAATACGTTTGTGCATTTGTCAGCTATTGAATATTATTAGTCGATAGCTAGAATACATATTTACATGACATCTGTTGTGATTCACTAGTAACTGGAGCGTGTCTTTCGTAAAATTGCGGCAGAAAGCTTTCTTCAAGTCACAGGCTTAAAATGTCAGTAACTGCCTCAAAACCATGCCACGAGGAAGAAAATTCGAAGTTGACAGAGGAGGATGATTGGAAAATACAATTAGCGTTTTGCAAACCACGTCATACGGCAACGATTGAGGGTGTCAATTGTATTACACAAACATGGAGAATGAAAGAACGGGTTCGTTTTTCCCTCATCTTGATCGCCTCGATGGTTGCATCTCAGAAAACTACGTATTTAACTCGACGCGGTGGTTTCCTGAATTGATGTTTTTTTTAGATGAAAACTGTGAGCGTGGCTCTAGTTTTGTGCTTAAACGTTGGTGTCGATCCTCCAGATATCGTCAAGACGCAACCATGCGCTCGCCTGGAGTGTTGGATAGGTATTTATTCTGGTTTATTTACATTTTAGTTACCGCTGCCATTGCCATTATGTAATACAACTTTAAGGTTATGCATACGAATGACAACAGTTCCCAAATGAATGTCATTCCGATTGATTACTGCTAGGTGGCGTTCAAATGATTATTAATGAAAATTTATAGTATTTTATGATTGCTTTCTACTTAATTTCTAAGTTACTTATTAGTTTCTTAACCATATTTATGCGACATTATTTATTTATATATCTTTTTGAAAAACAAAGATTTACTGAATTTTATAAAATATATATCAATTATATATAAAAATACTTTGTTATTACGAATTATAATAATTTCATAATTATATTATATTACAAGCTCTATCATAAAAATTACAGGAATTATTTACTTTATTATTTTATATACTTTATAAACAGATTAATCTTTATTTATAATATACAGTACCATATCCAGATTTTAAACAAACTACATAGAAATATAAATTTTTACTTTTGCTAAAAAAAGATGGTAAATACATTAGACTATCCTTATTCATATAATTGTATACTATAATATTATAAATTTTAATTAAAATTAATATTTTATATGGCTTTATTCTGTATTGATTATAATATTAACAATACTTCAAGTAATTTTTGTTGCATTTGTTAGGTATTTTTCTATTCAAACTTTGTCTAAGTCATCCGTAACATATTTAATAATATTTAAATCAAGAGATATATTTAAATTTTTAAATTAACTTCTTCTAATGTCTGCAAAATGCATAGTGTCATTATTGTATAATAAAACTAATTTATTACTAATTAATTGTTGTGCAAATAACAGTGCATTTTACAAGGTATCTTCTTATCAATGTTTCTTTTAATCTGTTCTTTTTTCACAAGCTCAACTGAAAGTTGAAAATTAGTCATCACTTTTTTTGCTTAACATATATTTTTAATTTTGTAGAAATTTATATTCTCTGGCCATTTTTTGTTAAAGGCTTCTTTAGCATAAATAGTAGTGTAATGTTTATCTGTTAGGAATATTTTTATCTTTGTACTTGTTATTTAAAAAATTTTATTATCTTTAGTAATATTACTATATCATATACATAAATACAAGCACATGTGTAGATAAATAGATATATTGTATATAGTTAGGTGTTACCAACAATTTATACGAAGGGAGGTGTTAGTGAGTAAAAATTAAAAACATACATATACGTAACATTACTGTATTTACAAAATAAAGCATCTGGTTTAAAGCATTAATAAGTAAATATATGTAATATTTGTAACTTCAAAGAATTTAAGAACTGATCTCAACATAATATCAAGAGAAAGTATGACTGCCTTATGTTATTAATGGAACGAGTTTGATTTTGTATATTTACGCTATGCAAATGTATCAACTGCATGTTATTGTCTAATCTTTATAAAATTATGCACACTTTCCTTATAACTTATAATATATATCTTGTAAAAAATACAAATTCATTGAATTTATTTCAAATTGTACTAATAACATGTATCAAGAACATAGTTAAAATCCTACATAAGCTTAAAAATAAAGTTCATATTGTTAAAAATTTAGAAGATAAATCATTTTTACTACTCATAAATTACGTATACCAAAATATTTTTGTATTTTTTAATGAAGAAGTTCATTACAAAAATAACAAAATAATTAATGATTTGATCATTAGTTATAAATTTATTGATATTTATTATAGATAAATTATTATTATAAATAGATAAATAAATAATAAATAATAATAATATCACGTATAGAAACTAATTACATGTAGAAAATGTTATATTCCTTTATTTTCACAGATCCTTTATCAATGAGTCAACAGAAAGCTTTGGAAACTGTAGGTTCTAATTTACAGAAACAGTATGAACGATGGCAACCAAGAGCTCGTTACAAACAAAGTTTAGATCCCACTGTTGAGGAAGTTAAAAAGTTGTGCACTTCTTTGAGGAGAAATGCGAAAGAGGAAAGAGTATTGTTTCATTATAACGGTCATGGTGTTCCTAAACCTACTAGTAATGGTGAAATATGGGTATTTAATAGGGTTAGTATTAATTTCTTTTAAAATATTTAATAATTCTGTTCACGTCAATGAAATCATACATATATTGCTTTTGTTTTACTTGTAAAGAGTTTGAAATTGACAAATCTTATATACAATATAGAAAGTATTTAAATGCTAAATTTAAAATAAAATATTTTAAAAATTAATATTAATGGCAGTTTCCAATATATCATAAAAATCCAATGGTAATAATACAAATGTAAATAGTTAGAACAGTTATTTTATATTGGTTCAAAAAGTAATAATTTAATTAAAGCTTTTTTAACTCTGGAATACTTTTACAGACATATACACAATACATTCCTTTGTCTGTATACGACTTGCAGACATGGATGGGAGCTCCTAGTATCTATGTATATGATTGTTCAAATGCAGGTATTATTGTAGAATCTTTTCAACAGTTTGCAGAACAACATGAGAAGGAATATGAGGTAAAAATCTTTTATACACTTAATGTGAAGGTAGAGCTTATTTGCAAATATATTAGAAATGTTGATTCATAGATGGAAAGACAAGCACTACAGCAGAATCGTACAACTGGGGTCACTACATATGGAAATGCAACAGTACCATCTTACAAAAATTGTATTCAGTTAGCAGCATGTGCAGCTAATCAAATTTTACCTATGAATCCAGATTTACCTGCTGATATATTTACCTCATGCCTTACAACTCCAATAAAGATAGCATTACGATGGTGAGTCCGAAAAATGAAAAGATATTGAAAATAGTTCAACTTGTATAAAAAGCTGAATTTCTCTTTCATGTTTATACAGGTTTGTAATGCAAAATACGTCGAAATTGGTACCAAAAATATCATTAGATTTAATTGACAAGTAAGAATATTTTACATATTTGTAATAATATAATTTGTAGTGATTCTAAAGTGTAATGCAGATAAATGAATGATCGATAAGCTTTGTTACATTCTGACTGAGATTGCAGGATATTCAACTGCATGTAGATATTTCAAATTATTAATAATTTAAGTTAAGCAACTCCTAATTTCGGTTATAGTATACATGAGTTTATATAAAATATTTCCTTAAAAAAGATGCATTAAGCAAATTATGTAAAATAAATTTCAGAATTCCAGGGCAGTTGACTGATAGAAGAACAATGTTAGGAGAACTTAATTGGATATTTACAGCAATTACTGATACAATAGCATGGAACACTTTGCCAAGAGGTAACATACAGTTGTTTTCATACAATGAAACATGTAATGAAAGAGATGCTATACAATAAACATATTTAATTTCAGATTTATTCCAGAGATTATTCAGACAAGATTTATTAGTTGCTAGTTTGTTTAGAAACTTCTTACTTGCTGAAAGAATACTTCGATCATATGATTGTACACCAGTTTCTTGTCCAAAATTACCACCTACTTATCAGGTAAATGTTGTTGCAAATAAATTACAAATTTTGAAGTATTTTTTACTATTACTGCATTATTAATTCATGTCTTTTATGTATATAGCATCCTATGTGGCAAGCATGGGATTTAGCACTTGATCTCTGTTTAGCACAATTACCATCTATACTAGAAAATGAAGATCAGTTTGTGCATTCCCCATTTTTCGAAGAGCAATTGACAGCCTTCCAAGTATGGCTTACTCTAGGTTCAAAAAGTCGCAACCCTCCAGAACAACTGCCAATAGTACTTCAAGTCTTGTTAAGTCAAGTTCATAGACTAAGAGCATTAGAATTATTGGGACGTTTTCTTGATCTTGGTCCATGGGCAGTAAATTTGGCTCTTAGTGTAGGCATTTTTCCATATGTTTTAAAATTACTTCAGAGCAATGCTAGAGAATTACGTCCATTGCTTGTTTTTATTTGGGCAAAAATTCTTGCAGTTGACAGTGTAAGTTTCAATAGGTACTTAAAAGTAATCATAATATTATTTTATACCAATTCTAATTAATTAATGCAATTTATACATTTTTAGACTTGTCAAGCAGATCTTGTACGCGATGGAGGGCACAAATATTTTTTATCTGTCCTTCAAGATACTTCTGTTCCGGTATTATCGTATTTCATTTTATTCAACAAAACGGTTTTGAAAGTTCAAGATTTATATATTACTTTGTTTCTTTCTATTTCAGAGCGAATACAGAACATTAGCAGCATTTGTTTTGGCTAGTATTGTAAATGATTATCGACAAGGTCAAGTAGCTGCTAATCATGGTAGCCTTGTTTCGATTTGTTTGGAACAACTTGGGGATACAAACTCCTTATTACGTCAATGGCTGTGTTTATGTCTAGCTAGGCTTTGGCATAATTATGACAAAGCAAGGTGGTGTGGCGTTCGAGATATCGCACACGAGAAACTATTTACATTACTAAGAGATTCAGTTCCTGAGGTATGAAAACCATTCTACTTTAATTTCTCAATTTATTGCTATTCCATATAAACGATACTAATGTACAATAAAATTATATAGGTTCGAGCAGCTAGTGTTTACGCTTTGGGTACATTCATAAATAGTGTTACAACACGAAGTGAACATGCAAATAATATCGATCAAATCATTGCTATAACGCTGATTAATACTGTATCTCATGATATGTGCCCCTTAGTTAGAAAAGTATGTAAGTTTGTTAATAGATTTTAATTACAGTGTTTAATTCAATTATTCTAATGCAATGGAAATATTAATCTCTTTACAGGAATTAGTAGTAGCGCTTCAATGGATGGTTTTACACTTTGAAAATTCCTTTGTAACTTTAGCTTTGGCTGAAGAAAACAGTCGCAAAGACCTTGTAGTGGAAACATTTTCACCATTTAGTGGAATGAGACGCATTAGTTCCAGAGATAGATTAAAAATGCTTTCTCCTAATAATATGTACAGTGTAGACAGTACGGATGGATTTGGACAAGATCGTATTAAAAGAGTATCTTCCTCATCGTCTATAAGTAGTTTAGGTAAGTAACAGAGCTATAACACTCCGCTAGATACTAGCTGTCTATTGTCGGATTTTAGATAACAATTCCTTATATTGTTTCATTCATGTGCCAGGAAATAATTGGGAGTTCGTGAGGAAACCTTGCGAGTCACTTGGTAATAATGATTGGAAATTCCATTGCATGTTCGTACATAGTTCATCCTTCATTTTAAATTTTGTAACTTTATATTTTTAGCTAATATTAATTTCATAATTTTGTTATTTAGAAGCACATTATCGCAAAGCTCAGATATATTTAGTGCTCTTAATAATAAATATAATGTATTATTATTTGTTGGTTTTAGGACACAGTTCACTTGGAAATTTACCAAGTCTTTCCTATGGTAGTGTATATATGAAATTATGGCATGGGCTATGTAACCTCGATAATGATCCCCATCCTGCAGTTGCCTCAATGTCTCAAAAAGTAACTAATCATATTCGAAATCAGGTAAAAATAATACACTAATATGTACCATTATAGTAACATTATTTTTCATTAAAAAACCTCTTTATATGTATAATGTATCATTTTTAACTGTAGGTGAAAGAATCATCTACACCTAAAGAAGGGATTGAGACGAAAACATCTTCGTCAATGTCTCTTCCACCATCTCCATCTAATCGTACAACCTACTTAAGGTAAGTTGATGAATTAATTTTGCACTATTCTTAATATTTTCATACATTTATTTTTATTAAATTAAGCAATAGCAAAGGGGAGTCGCCACCTACAGTAAATTCAAGGGTATCATCGCATGTTCCTCGATCGAAAAAAACAATTCCTAATATGGTAGGAATAAAAACTTGATTAATTGAAATTATTATAACATGCTTATATTTACAATTTTACATTTTTAATGTTATTTTATAATAGATATTGGAAGAAGCTGACGAGTTTCCTGAAATCAAGACACCATTGACAACTTCGCAATTTGTTGAGTGGAGTTGCGCTCAATTTGCTCAACCTGTTAGTGTAGAGAGTGAGACTGAGTCGATGAATGATATGGAAAGCAAATCTCATTATGAGAGGGAATGGAGGTATATCTAATAATATGTATTCAAGAATGTTGTATAAAAGTTTCGTATTATAGTTTGATGAAAGCTATCGTAACTTGAAACATCCAGGTATTTAAGAAATAAAAGGCACAGATCTGAGACAAGAGAAGAACAAGTACGAGCAGTACAAAGTAGGGTGGAGTCACAAATATTTCACGCAAGATGTTCTGTTTCTCCAGATGTCTTAACATTTCATCCCTTTGAACCTCATTTGGCAGTGGCATTGAAAGATTTCTTTGGGTACTTATTCTGACGATTTCAAATTGTATTGTTTCTGTAGGAAACAAACCTTATCAAAATTATTATTCACTTATAGAGTATGGGATTATCAATCTGGTCCAAAGTTATTAACTTATTGTGCGAGTCGAGGAAATAAGGCATCGCGTATTACAGCTCTCGAATTTATCAACGCTCACGATGTCAGTTTACTAATGGCTGGATCCGATGATGGCTCAGTTAGAGTTTGGAAACATTATAGTAACACGCTAAACCGTGAACCGATTTTACTTACCGCCTGGCAAGCACTTGCTGATATACAACCAGTAACAAAAACAACAACCGGTGCGTAGATGTATTCTTTCAGACAGATTAACGTAGTCTAATAAACAAACGATAGAGTAATACAGTCAAAAGAGACCATATTCAAAAATTTATAAAAAAGTATTTATCGCGTGTATGCATTGTAGTACTACTATCTTGAGTTCCTTTTATAACTTGATGTATTAATTAAAATTGTTTGCAGCAACAGCTGGTTTGGTTACTAAATGGGAACAGAAGTCCCTTACCTTAGCTGTTACGGGTGATGTTCGTATTATTAGACTCTGGGACGCAGAGAGTGAATTAAAAAAACAAGATATACCTACAGGTGCTGATTGTTGTGCTACCTGCATTGATGTTGATGGCGTAGGTTAGTTATTCATATATTTTTAATTACATTTATAAAATACATACATTTACTTTATAAAAATTTAATTAATTAGAAAATTGACATATTTAATATAAAAATGATTTTCAATGAAGGAGAATATATTATTACTTATTTTAATATCATTTTCACTTACAAAAGTTATAAAATAAAAAAACATGAAAAAATATAGAATAACGTTTTTTTGTTTGAGATTTAATTTTTGAGAAAATCGATTTTGAAAATTCGTTTTGTAGATACGCAGTTTACGGCTATAGTCGCAAAAGCGTACGTACGAAAGCGAATATTCAAACTCAATTTTCTCGAAAACTAACTCCTAAACAAAAACAAGTTATTCTATATTTTTTTTCATATTTATATTTATGAGGAGTCTCCTGGTGCCCACTTGTACGTACCTTTCAAGGATACCCTGTATATATTATGTAAATATAAGGACAACATATTATTCTATAAATATTCGTTTTATGAATAGAAGAATCGATTTAAATTATTTTATTTATTTTATGGTCCTTTTGCTGAAATTGATGAAATTTTATGAAGAAATTAATTAATTAATCGATGAATTAATTGATTGTTGACCAAATGTGTAGGTTCAATGATGACCGTTGGTTGTGGTGATGGTTCCGTTCGCTTATTCGACAGAAGATTGCCTCCATTAGAATCGAGAGTTATGATTTGGAGAGAACACACAGCGTGGGTATTGGGGACGTCTTTAAGAAAATCTGATAGATCGGCACCTCAATTGTTTACTGGATCATCATCAGGAGATATTCGAATATTTGACCTTAGAAAAAATTCCTCTGTAAGCACTGTACAGATAACGCAAGGTATTACAGCATTGGCAGCGCACGAAGTAGCTGATGTTTTTGCATGGTAAGATTAAATCTTATCTGTACCTATTCTTTAAGATCTCCAAAGACGTGTTTAACATTTTCTCATTCCTTAATTAAAATTGATTTAGGTGTTATGTAAAATATTATGCCGAAATTGTTCTTTTTGTTCTTAGTATCGACCAACATGCATTTAAAATTTTTTACTAAAGAACTGATAATTTCTGTTATTTCACGGTCTGAGTATTTTAATGTTTGAATGTAAAAAGCTATGGTCGATAATCAATTCTAACGTTAATTTCTGAAAAGTCAAAATGTTAATTTTATGTTTTATGTATATCAGTGTACAAAGTTATTTACAATAGTACATTAAAATTGAAAAATATTCAAAAATTTTATGTCATAAAAGTTGAGACAAAATATATGATTAATTTATAGATGTAAGGAAGGTACACAAAATCTTAGTAGTACTTTTAGGCTTCTTAACATCGAAATTAATTTTAAAATAGCTTTAGTATTAACAGAGATGAGTAGAGAGATTCCTAGCGCTCGGGTTTCGCTGGTTCGCCGAGGCTCGCAAATTAAAAAAATGGAATATTATCAACTAGGAACAAATGTCATATACATATAAATGCTGCATTTAATATACTCATTCACTGTACTCAACAACAATTTAATATATAACATGTATATATCTATAAATCGAAAAAGTCTATAAATGTATACACTGAACGCACACACATATATACATACAAAAAAGATCTTAACGATATATGAGTATAAATAAGGATAAACTATATTATATACATTTATTTATTTACTTACTGGAATAATTCTATAAATTTCGGAAAATTTGTCATTTGACACATATCTCATATCCTCACTGAAATTTTAAACTTTTAATATTTGTATTACGTAATTGTTATAACTTCTAAACAGTTAATTCATATAAAAGCTATAACAAATTTAAAACTGTAACTGTATACACTATGTATATCAATTTGTTTGACACACAATATAGACATCAAAGGCATTTTTAGTGTTTAATTTTTTAGTGTCTATAGATCGATTAAAAATTATAAGACATTTTAATGTGACGGTTTTGAATATTCAATAAAACTAACAAGTGCCGCCAATTGATTCTTAAGAAAATATTTAAAATTGAATAATATGTTTGCTTTTTATCTTCTAATTATTCAATTTTTACGATTCAAGTTTTCATTTTATCATACAAGAAGCTGCTGCATAATAAAGCATTTATGTATGTCGTAATTGATAAAGTTCCATTTTTGAATTTATGGATAAGTTGAAAAGAGTGACTCTGTCACAAAAAGCATTATAAAAACTGAGCGCGATAAGGAAAATTCGAGGGAAGTCTTATTTTGCAGCTAACATTCGTTTTCTGGAAGTTGAATCTCCCTCTAATGCTGGAAAGGGTTCTCAGCATTCTCTTAAAACTCGGTGTGCATTATGTTGTATGACGAGTTTCATTAAGTCAGGGCGAACCAGCAAAATTCATCTTTGGTATTAAATATAATAACAAAATCTATTCATACATCTGAGTTAAAAAGCTTGATGTGTAACAATAAGTATATTTATTTCAGTGGGTCGACAAATCACTGTATAAGTGTATATAACACAATAGGTCAACACTTAAATACGATAAAATTCCATGAAGGATTTATGGCTACACGTATTAGTCCAGTAAGTTGTTTAAACTTTCACCCGTACCGTGTAGTTCTAGCAGCTGGATGTGTAGATAACACTATAACAGCATATGCATCTGAATCACGCAGATGACTAATAGAGATGGAATTGCTGTAAAATTATTTTCATAAATACTTACACATCCACAGTACTTGATATTTTAAACATTGTTAGTCATTAATGGAAACGTTGAGGACAAGATGTTACTGATTATTTCATAATCAAAACAATTTTTTATGCTGCAGTAATTTGTTTTTCTACTGTGTTTCGTTTTCTTACATAAAAAAACTACTTTCCGACAATTATTAACTTATAACGTAATGAATTAATAGTTTTTTTTAATAATAATGGATGGAATAACCAAAGTCTATTTAGACGACCAAAGAAAGGAATATATCCCTGTTTGTACATGGGCAATGTAATTTTTTAAAAAATACAATCGAGATTTGGTGTTCTTAAGAAACGATGCATAATACAGGGTATTTCACCTAACATGACCACCTTAAATATATCGCTTATTTTGTATGATAGAAAAAATGTCATGAGGAGAAAAATATTCTGTTTAAAGGCGCCAATACGGTGGTGAGCCGAATTTTTTTCGAGATTTTAAAGTCATCGTATTTTTTAGTAAATGAAGGAATTTCAATTTCATTGGAACAGCCTTAAGTCAAATCTCTATTTTAGAAAGTGTTCAAAATGTGCACCATGAACCTGGATACATTTTTTCATCAATTCTACATTCATACTGCGTTTCGTTACATCAAGTACTATGATGATAACGATTTTGAAAAACAATATGTCTTCAGTAACCGAGCATTAAATTAGTTACAGAATAACCAATATTTCTTTGATGAGAAACAAATTTGGTCCATCATCATATTGGCGCCTTTTAACAGAATATTTTTCTCTTCGTGACATTTTTTCTATCATACAAAGTAACCGATACATTTAGGGTGGTCAAGTTAGGTGAAATATCCTGTATACGCAAATGTGATGCAACGAAAAAGATACGAGAGTGTATGTACGAGTACGTGTAATATTCAATGCAGTTTGTATCATACATAGTACAGTAACTTTAATTATTGTGCCATGTAAGATTGGTATCAATAAGTTTGACAGCAATTTGCTTAACTGTTTTTCTCCTCTATAGAGTGTTAAAGAATTTAATTTCTTTTATATGTATATATATATACATATATACCGGGTATCCCAAAATTATGTTCCTCCAGAGAAATGAGAGGTTCCTGAGATTATTCTAAGTAACTTTCTCCCTAGTGAAAATGCAATCCGCAGCTTCGTTTACGAGTTATTAACGAAAAGCACTGACCAATGAAAGGCGAGCCAATGAGCCGAATTGGGCTTCGTGCACTCATTGACCGGGCCGCCTCGCGTCAGCCGAGGTCGCCTCTCATTGGTTATTGTTTTTCGTAAATAACTTGTAAACAAAGCTGCGGATTGTATTTTCACTAAGGAAAAAGTTACTTCAAATGACGTCAGGAACCCCTTTTTTCCCAGAAGTATGTAACATAATTTTAGGACACTGTATGTGTATGTGCGTGTATGTGTGAGTGTGTGTTTTCGTACGTGCGTGCGTATCGTGCGGGGCGCGCGCGCGTGTGTGTATTTCTCTGATGGGAGGGTTAAAAGAGAAGAAGTCAGAATTATATATTAGTTGTGCAAAAATACAAAAAAGTGTATTGTAATATGTTTCATCTTTTTAGACTTATAAAATGTATGTTCTATCAGATTTAGAAACACGCCTCAGTTTTGGAAAACATTGAGTTACAGTGACTCCCTTTAATGTTTGGACACTTTTTAAAACAAAATAACTTTTAGATGATAGAGGGACTAGTATACTAGACAATGACTAAACTACTTTGTTACAGTTTTGCTATTGCTTGGAATGATAAAACAAAATAAAAGACTCTCGTTTTTCAACTTTTTCATCTGAGCTTATAACGAAAATTTAAAAAATGTGTTTTGTAGATCTTGGTAAGTTATATACATGCTGAAAATTTCATCAAAATTGGTTAACGTAAAATCAAGTTACAAGCGTTAAAGGATTGTAAAAGATCTACAAAATACATTTTTTAAATTTTGTTATAGGTTCAGGTTCAAAAAAAGTTAAAAAAATGAGAGTTTTGTAGTTTCTTTTGTCATTCTAAGCAATAGTAAAATTTAAAATAAGCATTCTAGTTATGGTCTAGTAGATTGGTCGCTCTATCATCTAAATAAAATTTAAGTCGTTTAGCCCAGTTCTAAAAAAGTTATTGCATTTTGAAAAGTGTTCAAATATTAATAAGAGCCACTGTAGATCATTTTGATCAAAATTCATCTTACACTCTTTTACCTGTTCAGCAGAGTTCTATGTATATATGTTTTTCTCTCGCTTTATAATTTCTCTGTCATAATTCTATTTCTTCTATAGAAAAGAATTATCTAAATGGAATTAAAAGAATTTGTACAAACACTCATTTACCTTATGATAAGTACAATGTAAAAGAATTGGGGAAAGGAAAATGTAAGGACAATATATTTAAATAACTTAACTATATCATTTTAGTTTATGACTTAGTGCAATAATTGTAATAGATAATTAAAATGACAGTAATTAAAATCTAAACGACTTTTAAGATGACAACTATAATGAACATAAATATTAACCCTGGAACAACGAAGGGAATGGAGGAGTCTCTCTCGTAAAATCCACAGGTTTGAAGATGCCAAAAAAAGAAACGTTTATTCAATTAAATAAATGAAATTTTGATATGTTCCCCTTGGTATCATACAATTTTTGTTTAAAACATTATTTTTTATCATTCATATTGTTTTTTCGACATTTTTTATTTGGTAGATACGATGAGCTTTCCTCTTCTTCCCAGTTTTTCTAAGGTTGATGAACAATTTTATCATAATTTCTACCTACCTATAATTACCACTGGTGATATATTTTGTTAAAAGGTATTAACGTCGTTCTTAAGTTCTTTATGATGTTTTTGCGCGAGACTTGGTAATACTGTATCATACTAAACCATGAATTTAAAAGTGAATACCTTCCTAATAATGAATGATTGAAATGAATTCTTATAATCCGTTGCATGTAATTCCTATCGAATTGGCTCAATTGATTGTTTGGAAGGTACTTTACATGATATTTATATGCTATACGTGAGTATATTGCTGCTGTAATTGTCAGTTATTATTCCAACATTATTTCAAAACAAAATTGACGCATGGATGTACAGTTCCTTATAAAATTAAACATATAACTACAAAGAAATTCAGTAGTGAACCGTTTCCATAGTATTTGCTTGCAAGCCGAATCAAGTAAATTCAGGTTGGTCTTGTATATTATAAATTAAAGTTTTAGTTTTTGGTACATACGAGATTATGTTTAAAAAGTTAAAGTTTATACACTTAAAATTATATCACTCTTAAATAATTAATTTAATATATCGAGAAGACGTTGATTTTACAAAATTTACAAAAAAGTATTTTGATGGTAACTTAAAAAATTATTATACTATTCAAGAAAATTAAGAAGTATTTAATAAGTTATTATTTCATTAAATATTTTCAATACACGTTCCATGTGTGTATTTTTAACACGTTCCATGCAACTCTGTCATCATAAATACTTCTATATCAAGCATATGTATTTTCTTTTTATTTCAAAAATTGATGTAGAAATATGAAAAATGAACTTGGAATAATGTTTTGTAGAAATATTTCATATGGAAATACAGGTAAAATAAATGCGTAAGAACATGAATTTTAGGAAATTTTTTATTTGTATGATCCTTTTATATGAGTATAATGATTGTGCATTTAGAAATATTTTTAGTATTATATAAATATGATAAATATTCTTAAAAGCACAACTGAATGAAAAACAATATTTTACTTTTTCTGTCTTACAGTAGTCTTAATTACCTATTACATAATTAAATTGAGTGCAAATATTCTGTTATCATATCACTACATTATTTTACATGTGATAAGATGAATATTTTATGTTTGTGTATATTAAATTTTGTGGATAATTGTATATGAACACAAAGCGATCAAACTTCTTTTATATGTATACATGAAATATGTGCAAATACCCAAAATCACGGGTTTAAAAAAATGGCCGACTAGAATCCCTATATTATCGACTATGACCGTCTTTTCAATTTTTATTTAGAAGTTAGTTTACGTGATATATTTATATTATTAAATAATGATAAATAACGTTTGTTGATGAGTCATAACCGACGATGCAGGGATTCTTCATGATCAAAATCAGTTCGAAACTGTTGAGTTAAAAACTTTTTAAATCACACAAGTCAGTAACATTCGGTCCTTGCACACTACTAATGAATGTAAACGATAATGATAAGCAATAAGCAACTAAGATAATCGATTTGAAAATGACAGACATGTAAATATGCATACGCAGTTAGAGTACCAAATAAAACGTTAGAGAAATCATTATATGTATGCAGATAAATTTTCGTGTTGTACAATAGTTTTGTTATTGGCGTACAAACATGGCGATAGAACACCTAGATTACTATGCTGAGAGTGAATAATATAAAATTCCATGATCTTAGATACGTCTAGTTTAATGATGTTGTGATTTAATGACTTGAAATAATGAAGTAATTCTCTGTTAATTAAAGCAATTGTTATTATCAATAATAATTGCGTGTTCGAAGTTTTATAAATTAAAATTAGAATTTTATTTACAAGTACAATATTTATTTAAAAGTTCAAATAAAAACATTTTTATTTCTGTATAACAAAGTTCATGCTAAATTATGCATGTTTCAAGGAATTTTTGGAACATCTTACCTAAATATGCAATCTATTGCTGAAACTAGTTAACGCGTCCGACGTATATTTAAACGTCGTATTAAGCATTGTTTGTTAAAATGCAAATGCTTAGAATTTGTGTATATAACACACCGCCGTCATTGCTTATGCTGACGATAATTGTCGTAAATCACTGCGAGTAAAACTACGATTTCAAAAGAGAGGTATATAATGATGTATCATTTTGCACTGTATCGTTGTATATGATCATCTGATAATAAATATGATACAGTCATGTTATCTGATTGTATGATTGACGAACATATAAATTTAACATTTTTTGCTTGTGATTGAGTGACAATAATAAAATATAATTTTTTTAAATATTTTTAGGACACATCTTTATTTATGTTTCAGTTTTAATACATATGTAAAAAATGTCTGTAAATCTTTATATCAAAATGTACAAATCTATCTTATCGGCACAGTAAAAAAGAAAGCTACAGAAATATAGATTTATATGTGTTTAAATAATATTGGGATGAAGAAAATCATATTTTTGACAAATGCCACTATTCTACAACAGAATTGTTACCAACTTAATTTTAGTTATGATTTTAATAAAATTTTAAACCTCAATGGCAGAGGAACGAAATTCAATTTTGACAAAGAAAAACTAACAAATTTTTCACAGACGAATAAAAAAAACGATAGATCGTTTAAATTCCAGGGATTCAACACTTTTAAGTCCACTATCTAAGTCTGTGATTCCAATTTATCGCGGTTTCGAACCCGGGGATTCCTTGTTAGCAGGGTTTCCAACCCACGAGTTCCACGTTACCATAGTTCCGTAACCATCGCAGACTATGGATTTTCCACAGACTCAACACTTGCACGAATTCTGTATAGTGTTGCGAATAAGTTTGAGTTAAATTGACTCAGTATCACATATTTTCGAAAAATAAGCTCAAAGAATAAATTCAGGTTCTTTAATTGTCATAATTCACTATCTTAATCATGCTTTAGACACTTTTATAATATAATTCTAATATAAATAACTTTGTACTTATTCAGAACACAGACTTAGGATACTTAAATCCAAGCCACTTATATTTCTTTTTGGTGATAGAAGGACCAGTCTACTATACAATGACTAAAAAATTGTTTTAAAAGACTGCAATTGGTTGCGATGATATAAATGTTGTTCATGAGATTGGATTATGGTCCTAAGAACTAGGTCCATGATCGCGTTAGTGCGTTAGCGAACTTTATCTGAATAGAACGATCAGTTTATGAACCGTTGCCTCAGACATTCGATCAAAGTCAAGAATATGATTGTCGAAAAAATTGTATTAAAAATAAATAATTGAGTTTTATACATAGTACCCAGAAGAATATGATGGTAGGGCTTCCAGTATTTAAAAAAATTTTAATAAAACGATAATTGTCACCTTCATTCGATTGTAGTTCAAGAATATAACAACTATTTTTTCCTAACAGTACCATTTACTTATATTTTTAAAAAACTATCGCGTTTTCATGTCATTCAATTTGACACTTTATGAAACACAAATGTATTGTTTATAAAATTTCTAGAAAAATGAATGGCGTCGCAGGCAAGAACATATATATATATAAAGAATTTCTTCTTAATAGCAATATTTAATTGTATAATAAATTTTGAAGGGAAGGAAAAAGAATGATTAGAATAAAGAATTCCCATTGTATTTTTCGTTTAGGAGGCATAAATATGTATTTAAATATATATTTATAATAAATTTTGAAGCGAAGGAAAAAGAATTATTAGAATAAAGTATTCCCATTGTATTCAAAATTTATTATACAATTAAATATTGCTATTAAGAAGAAATTCTTTATGTATTTTTAAACTAAAACAAGTGATTCGTATCTTCATAAAATAAGCAACACGATATTTAAATCTTCCTTTCGTATATAAAGTAACAGATGTAATGTTATTTTTAAAAATAGATTGTAATATTTCGAAAAATAAAATCAAATACGAAATATAGGAGTTCTGCTATGTATTCAAACATCCAACTAACAATATTAAAAAGTGAAGAATACTGAAGGGAGAAAGGAAGGTTCTGCAAACAGGGGATGCAGCTTGGCTCAAAAATTCTTAGCTGATACCAAATTTTCTGAATGTGTTTCGAAGCAAGGTCATTACCCGAAGCTATTCTTATCTTGCAACAGTGGTTGCTAATACGCGTAACAGGTCATAGAGAAATAGTCGGGACATTCTCTTAAGTAAAAAAAAAGATAAGATTACAGAAAAATATGGAAGTGAGGGTAAATATTGTTCGAAGGACGCACGCACGCGCGCGCGCGCATTACCTTCCTTTCCGTCGTGCCGAGCCGCAGCGAACCGTGGATACATAGTAAGTACTTATGTACATACCAGTATGGTATGGACCTCGCAACCATTTGCCCTGCGAAATATTAATCTCCATTAACAACATTCCACGATGTCCATTAACAGGATGCATGCTAATCGTGATCAGTTCTTTTTAGAGCCAACAGGTTCTTATAATATTTGCTTGTTAATTAACGTTCCCGAATTGTCGATGCAAATACGTGCGCATCCCCGACGCATCATCATTTCGTATTGGGTTTCATGGATAAATCTATCGTTTTATGTGTATGAAATAGGAAATTTTTATACGGAGGATATTGAGAGAGATACAGTTAAATAATCAAATTATGCTCATAGAAAATTCATTAAATAAAAACTTTGATCCTTCGTCGGAAAATCGAATGGGTATTAGATCGTTTCACATAATTTCGTGCTGTTTACTGTTCCCATTTTCTGAAAATATCTGTGGACAGATGATTTGATGACGGTCAAAGTTTCAGGCATCTTTTCGACCGATTTTCGTGTTTCATTCGCTAAACAACGACCTACGCAGTTGGACGTCCAGAACGCGGTTTATCTGCAAGATCGAAGTTTTCTTTACGAAACTGATCAATCCATTTTTCACTTTCTCCGTAAACGGCACAAATATTGTTTGCATCGACTGTTACTGTATTTCCTTTGTGAAACTCGTATGTCAAAAGATGCCGAAAATGGATGTGCGCGTCTTACTCTTGATTTTTTACTCGTTCGTTTCGATTGTGTACCGCTCTGTGTACACAAAACAAGTGTGAAAGGTATAAACGTATTCGCAGAGCACGAACTTACGGGGCGACCTAATATTACACGCATTTGATGCAAAGAAATTAACTCGTTTTACACACTCGTTCGTGTTTTCCAGCGAGGGATGAGTACTTTGTTCTCACTGATCGAAGCGAATCCTTAAATTCGGTATCGAATTATCTTTAAATAATACGTAACAAATTGTATACGTTTGCAATTTTACCGAATATGTTTACACTTTGCGACAGTAGGTGCAATTACTATAAAACCACGAGTATCGGGTTACACATTACTATATGTTGTGGTTTACTTGAGAAGATATTCTACAATATTATAATAGTATTCGCGCGATTGACATGCCACCACGTGCTCGGCCTTCGAGCGAGTTTGTGAGACAGATTGTAATCGTTTCACCAATATTGATCTGTTAGATTCTTCAAAATAGCACAATTCCATATTTGCCGATTTTCCTTTAATAGTAAATACATACAAGGGAGATGAATATAAAAACGTTATTATTTTAGCAGAATAATGCAGGTGTACACGTTGGTAAAATTGTAAAAAAATTATTTTTAATCTGGATAATCGCGTTAAAGAAACTCTTCAAAATATTACCTAAATGTTTACTTAAGAAATGAAACGCTTATTTTGTAAATGTACTGTCGCGTTTCTCAGATAAGTCGTATCACTTCGTCGCATTCATTTTGCAGGTAAACGGTTATAGTTTTTCTAAGATAGTTTAAATGTTTGCTATTTACCGTATGTTATTGAACAGCAATTATTTGATATAAATATGAGATTATTTAGAATAAATTTAAGATTTTTAAGGAGTAGACTATATGCATAAATTTATACAAGATTTAGCACATGAAACTGATTGCATTTGGATTTATCACGGAGAAAGGTTTTCTTATACGTTTTTGCACGTTATCTCTGGTTGTGAACACGGAACAAGTGCATAGCAAGACACCAACAACCGAAACGAAATTGGTCATGCTGTGTTATCTGTATCGCAGCTGTCTATCTAATCATTTTGAGCACGTATGCCAACATTGAGTACGTAAGTAATTAATGATACGTAAATTGCTGAAGCGTTTACAGAGCGTCTTTATACAATTTATGTTCTATCGTAGATGACTTCGAGCGACCTTGCATTGTGGGAATTGTATTAATTTTGAAATAAACTGTCGGATTATAAATAAAAAACCTATACCCCGTGACAGTATAATAGCACCACTCGCGTTTTTCGTGTTTCTACAAATTAATAATATTTAGTATGATTTTACACACATGTACATAAACAGTAATACTTTTCTGGTATTGTACGATAGAAAATGACCACTCGTTATGACGTTTCAAAGCAATTATATCGACTTATGTGAAAAGCATGTCGGAAAAAATGTTAGAACCCACTTCAGAGACACAAGTTTTTTTTTTTATTAATTATTAAGCTGCGAATCTTTATACATTTATGGTATCTGCAGATTTTCAAATTGCACAGATGGTAGTTAAATGGTCAATGTCCAATGACATCTTTGTATTATTTTTACAACGAGTAATTTTTTTAATTTACGATGGAAATTTTTCTTTAATTCTAATTTATGAATGAAGATTTTGATGTCGGTGTAATTTATTGATCGAATTTTTAGCTCTATTCTGTTTTATATATTTTCTAGTTTGCTTCAATGAACTTTTATAAAACCTTTAATTGCATATCTTCATTGCGATCTTTTAATCCAATTGTATTAACCTCGTGAGACACAAAAATTGATCTAGCGTTAGATAAGACTTAAGAAAGACTTTAGGATACGAAAGGGCACTTTATCCTAGCTAGCAACAAATGGTGGATGCTTTTTATTACGTATGCATATAGATTATACATTCTTGCAAGAGGATATGTGTAAGCTATCATCCTCAAAAACCATAATTTATGAAAATTATAGAGGTGCTATAATAATGAGCAAGACACGTGACGAAGTTTTCATACAAGATCTACTAAATATGAATGTTATTAACCCTCTGCACTCCATATTAACCCTTTGTACTATTTTAACTCCAAAATGGAGAAATTTGTTTCAACCTACAGTACTTCTATTTGTTATGATTGTCTTTTTTATTTGATTACATGTGAAATTGAACGTGTATGCTTACAGAAGGCTTACATTATTCGACAATTGATCGAATATAGAAAAATATAATAATGTAGAAATTCTTTTAAAAATAGCGTTGCAATTTTTAACGTCGCTTCAGAGTCGCCACTCGAGTGCAAACGGTTAATTTCTTCGAAATCGAAACAAAATTTAATTCTTTCTGTTATCAAAGTCTGGAGAAATGGAAGTAAATAAAAACTGTATAGGAAATAAAAATTGTTTCGTTCTATCAGGGAAATGATTAAGGACGGAGAAGTGCTAATCAACGTAGCGTGGAAGAAATCGTAGTGCAAGGAGTTAACTTGCGAACGGGAATGTACCATCTTGGGTCTTTTATGAGCAGTGTATCGAACAACTATAAACAATGCTTTATCTCGTGTGAATACGATAATTCTCGAAACTCGCGGATCAGTTAACAATCCAATTGGTCTATATTGAGAATTACCAGTAATCATATTAAATGTTAGTAATCGGTTAAAAAATAAGTGACCGTACATTCGGAATCGAAATTTATTAGTCGAAATGTACATACGTATTTCTATCTAATAATAAGTTTTGGAGAATCAATATTGTCTTAGAATTTGTAGACTTCATGATTTCCTCATTCGAGTGTGTTGCGAATAGCTGAAGTTCACGCTTACGTCTTGTAAATAGATTTTATTTTAAGAAATGTTTATAATAATTTGCTTTGAGCAAAACTCTTCCCTTAAAAAGTGGACGCCGTGACACACGCCGTCGGTCACATATGAGTGACGCTAATTCTTTTTCTAGTCTTCAAAATTCATTTTCATTGCAATATATTCGAACAATCTGAATTTTGCTAGGGTGTATATAGGATAGAAAATATAAAAGAGTTTAAATAACATCCACTATAATAACTAATTCATTAATTAAGTTTCTTCGATTTTTGGGGAACTTTTGGTGTCGATTGTCAACACTCGATGTGTTAAGAGTTTTTTGTCTGAGCCCACCTAACATTGTTACGAAAGAAAAATAATTTCTTCAGAAAAATGTTTCTTATTATCGGATAATCGTTTAACATAGTCAGATAAACCCATGTTTTATTGTCAGTTACGATGCGTTTCATGAACGTAGGATCACTAAAAATTTTGTTGAGAATGTAACAATGAAGACAAATCCTTTCCTCGACAGCTTTTTCCATTGTGAAAATCGTAGAACACACTTAAGGTCGACTGACATAAACAACTGCTGTAAACACAATGGTCGATGGAGAACAAGAGAATAAGACAGTAGGGCAGTAAGAGAGGAACTTCATTCACGTTTGAGGGAGGATTGATAGCATCGATGTTTATTTCACATTGGATCGGTGCACAGCGGTCTGGGAATTCGCTCTGTTAAATTACTTTAACCTTGTTTTAGTATACATAGATTTTACATTAAAATTATACCATAAAATATGCATTTCATACTTAATGACCTAATAGTATAGCAGGTCGTTGCATTCGTCTCAACATCAGCTACGATATTACCAAGCCAAAAATGTGTATCAACATTTAAAAAATCGAGGTGACCAGCATTTTTTATAAAAAGAATTTTCGTTTGCAAGCTTTTATATTCTAATTTGTGGAGAAGTGTATGCTGATCAACTTTTCTTGGAAACATTTTTTTCTCAGATCATCAGAAATATCTGCGAATTGTGATCTGCTTTGAAATTGGATACGAACGATCAGCGACGAGCGTTGAACACGGCGCGCGGCCGTTAAAACTTCGAAAGCACGTTTCATAAAAATCACACTAACTTAAAAGTCACCAGAAGTAAAACTTGAAATAACCATTCATATTCTTCCCAACAATTTCAGCTTCCATGCAAAAGAAGTCTCAAGAGTTTAACATTTTTAAATATCTTTTATAAACCTTCTTAAAGCTTAGTAAACAGATTGAAATTGATTAAAGACACAGTTAAATAATTGAAATAAACTCACCAACAAGCATCGATAATACATTCCTGCTTTTTGATGCTTTATAATGAGTCATAACTAGACTGCGGGTCTTTATGCGAAATAAAAATTGTTTGGATTAATTGTGAGAAAACATAAGTTAGATGAAACTGTTCTTCCCCATTTAATAATTGTAACAAGTTGAAAGTAATGCAATAACATCCTTAAATTCACGTAATTTGTTCACAGTTTTGTATTCGATCTATGAATTTTTCTCATAAATGCATGAAATCTGCGGTCTAATTATAATAGTAATTAGTTTTATCTTCATTTGTGCATAATTTCATCTTCGAATCAATATTTCCCATTGTATGATAATATAAAAAGAATAATATATTTGGATTATGAAAGAGAAACTCTAACAAGATACTATTTCGTAAAATAGTAATATATAATATATATTTACTATATAAATAAAATAAAATAATAATAATAATATAAATAAATTAAAATTAAATTAAATTAATTAAATAATATATATTTACTATATAAATAGTATTATATAATATATAATATATATAAAAAATAAATAGTAATGTAATAAAATAATGTAAAAAGAGTAATATATTTGGATTATGAAAGAGAAACTCTAACAAGATACTATATCGCAGGAGAAAGAAGAATTTTTCTGAATACAGAAGTTCAAAAATTAGATTTTTGCCAGAGGATCTCGTTTTCCTGACGACTGTGCGGCGATTATTAAAATACAGTTTACAGTGTACACAGTGTGTACAGCGTACAATGGTACAGTGTATAGCGTGTAGTGAGCAGGCAGAACGGGCACGTGCGTGGTCTGCGCAACGTACTTACGGACTTACGGACTCACAGACGCGCGGAGAGGGCTGGGCGCAGCCGCAGTGGCAGTCGTCGCTCGGATCTGAATCGGGTCGGATTGCTTGTTTCGCCGGATAGATTCGCGGCGAATGGGCAAGCGTCTTTCAGTCCATTCCGAACCGTACGCCGGGATGGTCTTGTTCCTGATTTTTCTATTTGACAGTTGCTCCTAATCGCTCTTCCTCCTGTGCGGTATTCTAGTCCGTGTTGTGCGCGGATTATCGATCGTTCCTTCTTGAATAATTGGCGAGGATTGTCAGTGCGGTTACCAATCGTCATGGATCGATCATCGAAGATAGTACTTCGGAAGATCATCATAGACATCGTATGCCTACTCGTTGGTAAGTGAAACCGTCTCTGTGCAGAAGCGTTGCGCACAGATGCGCGAGCGACTCGCGAATGTGTCTCGCGATTCTTAACAAGCAGAATATCGCGCTAACACGCGAAAGATTCCTTTGTATCCGCGGCAGTAGGGTACGATGAACGATGATTGCGTTATATCGAGCGGCTGTCAGATTGACAGTCGAGGCGTCGCACGCGGCTCGTCTGATGTGCCACTGAACTAACCTTTAAATTGGCAGGTGCTTCGTGCTACGAGAATCGGATTATGCTCCTCGTATCAGCGATGTCATTCCGCTCGTAAACTCTCATCTTCTTTAATTAGTTTGATCATGCTTTTTGTGACTAAGCCCCGCCGTTTCCATGAACGTGTTTCGATATGTCGCGCCTCTCCGTCTCTACGGACGCGTCTACTGTTTCGAAAGGAGTTTCTGTTGTGTAGCGACTTTTTAAATAGGAATGAAAACTTTAATATTTTTTTTTATAGTAATCTAATTACTCGACAAGCAATTGTAGAGTGTACCATTGTTAAGAATTCTTTATGTTTCGCTTTTGATTGGTCTTATTTATGTTATAGTGCTGACACTGAATTAAAGTGTTATTAATTAGCCGAAAATGGTTTTATAGTGTTAGCTTCTACATTCGCCAGCTTCTCCTTTCATTTTTCATATATCGAAATGTTATTGTTCGCGAACAGGGGTCGATTGTATTTCGATGTAGCATTTCTGCATTTTAGACTCTACTATTTGAATTAACCTTTGTGTACTGTTTTTTTTCTTAATTTTTTGACATTGTTACATTCAAGTTTTATGCAACTAAGTGGGATCAAAGTTGACGTTCGTGTGACAGAAATATTTTTCTATAATCCGATTATATCTGTGAAATGGTATTACTGAACTATTTCAATCGTGCATGGGATTTACTGTTGAGCCATATTGGCTTAAACGGAACACGCGGTTTAAAATACTGTTATGAACTGCGTTTAGTTGTTCAGCATATTTGTTATTTGTAATTTGTAATTTGTTGTTTGTAATAGTAATTCTAAACAAATATTTAAACGCGACATTTGTCATTTGCATCATCTTTAATTAAACACAGCATTCATCTGAAATAAAGATCACTGGGAAAAAGTAAAAATGATGGTTGAGTATACTCGAGTGCGCGGGAAAGTTGCATTCGAAATATTTTGTGGCTCGTTTCTGGTCGTTTCTACGAGTGAGCACGCCTGAAGTTAAATGTTTCGATTAGGTTTGCAAAGCAAGTATAGGGTAAACGGTTAACATTCTTGTGTTCATAGGCGAATAATTAAATGGAAATTTGTATCGGCAGTTTTCGATAAACAGGTGAATATAGCAACACCATTTAGCACGATCGATTTAATCTGACAATGAGAAGTGGTGACACGGTTTCGTTAACGGACTATCTGGTACGCTGCAGTTGTTCGATGTTCTTTATATGTACTTCGCCTGAATCTGATTCGAGCAGAGGTTCGAAGAAGGAAATGTTCTTGCCTGTAATAGGATCGACGCGATCGACTGTGACATTAAGGGATGCATTCTAACACGCTCATCAATCTCGTTTTATACGTATTTGTATTATTGAATTTATATTATTAATGTCATCGGATATGCGCAACAAAATATTCACAATATTTATTATTAGACTACGAGTTTTATGTATTCATGGTAAAAAAATCAATCAAATACAAAACAGTATAATGCTTTGAAAAATTTAAAAATACTGTTGTGTTGCTTTTAATTTATTAAATGATATTACTCAAGATTTATTGTATCGGTATTTTTGTTATTAGCATTATTAACTTATAATATATAATCATTATTGATTTTTAAGGTACAACAATATTACACATGTATAATACCAATCAAATTCAAATGAATGTTGCAAATGAATGCATTCTGGATGTTAGAGCATACATGTAGTTGTGATTATAATATCGCATTTATTTTTACTAGTCACTATTATATTTATTATTGGTGATATCTATAGTTTTCGTTAACGCTGCTATTTATCATAATTCCTTACACTTTCTATTAATCATGTAATAATTAGCAGTATACTTGCATTTAATAATACCTTAATAATTAGACCGATTAGTATTGGTACTTTGAGACAACTAATCCGTAGTTGTCACAAATTCAAATACTCCTTTGCGACGTAAATGGTTTTATAGTTTGAAAGCGACCAATCTATACAAACAAAAGAATAAAATTTTCTTTCTCTTGTGAAAGGTTTCAATCATTTCTTCTCCGTTCTGGTTTCGAAAGAAGTTGAAATTGCTTTGGACTACACGAAAAGGCTATCTTTAATTATCCGAAAGCGTGTCGTGTTTCCATCTCGATGGAATCGTAACGAATCCAGAAATAAATCGCTCGGATCGACTACTTTCTACAAGTAGATTATTATGCCTGAATTTCTCTAATTGGTTGTTCAGCATTTCTGTGATCTGATTTCGCTTCACGCGCTTTTGGTTGCAACCGAGACATGAATATATTTCATCGAATAGTTCATGCATTGAAATCAACAATTTCATTACAACAATTACATTAGAGTAAAAAATACGATCAAGTATGCGAAACTTGTCTATACTTAAGCTATATTATTATGTATTTCATTTTCTTTTGTTTCTCTATATTTTCTTAACATTATCAAACATTTGCTTCTTTCATTAATAACTTTTTTACATTATTCTATTGTTAATACATTATAGAAATGAAAATATGAGCAACGTCTATAGATATTGTTTTATACATATGAGCGATATATTTGGAACGAATAGACTGTTATACAAAGATATATTTAATTCCCTAAAATTAAAAACGTTAGATGATAATTAAACTGCGGATTCTTATGCAAGATAAAAATTGTCTGCACTATTTGCAAGATACAGAAGCTACGTAGATACTTATATCGTTGCTTAATAAGTTCAACAAGTTGAAAATAATACAAGTGTTTTTCCAGTACTTTAGCTGTTATTTTTACTGTTTTGTACACACTTTTCCATATAATTTTGTAAAAAGTGTAGCGTTATGAAAAACGTATTTCCGAAGTGAAATGTGATAAGAAAATTGACGAACTGAATGAGAGCAATGTAAAAATATAATGTTTTCAACTTTTTTATCCGACTCTATCATTTGGTCGAATCATTAAAAAGTCACATATTTTAAAAGGTGTCCGAATATTTTAGCGAGTGACAGTACGTTCAAGTTGTTGGTAACTGATCTGAGAACATTCTATTCATCTCTGGAAGATTCTCATATATTCTCATTCTTAATAATTAAATATATATATATATATTTTATATATTATATTAATAATTAAATATATATGTATTTAATTATTTATTATTATTTATTAATCTTACGAAAAATGTGCAATATTATATATATATATATATATATATATTGTGCAATAAATATACATATATATATATATATATATATATATTTAATATTGCACATTTTTCGTAAGATTAATAAATAATAATAAATAATTAAATATATATATATTATATACATATAATAATAATTAAATACATATATATTTAATTATTAATATAATATATAAAAATGTATATATATTTAATAATTAATATAATATATAAAAAAATATATATATATAATTATTGAGAATGAGAATATATGAGAATCTTCCAGACTCCGCGACACCGATTACAATTTAACTAATTAGAGCACGAGTGAAAGAAATAAGTTACGGGACGAACGTTGGGAAGATGGGAAAATGGAAGAATTGGTCCGGAACTCGAGTCAACAATTTCTTAGAAGATTTTTTCAAACGGCGTAAGAAAACTGAAGAAAATCGGATTTTCCGCGATCGTGGGTAACAGGAACGAAACAATGGCGCTATACGCGACAGAGGAACGAGTTCGCGGGGAATCTGGAACTGAGGGCATAGATGAAAACCGATAACGTAAAATTCAGTATTATTCGCACGGAAAAGTAGGTCGAGGGCGTTTCTGCGTCGAAAGTTACACACAGGTGTCTATTTACCGTCCGTTCTCCGTTTATTTTCAAGTTCAACGCAGTCGGCCTGCGATCGCGTTTCTCTTTTTTCGCGTTATCGCCTGGAGACCTGTTTATCGCGAATACACATGTCGTCGCTGCTTTCCTGGTCCTGGTAAGCATTCGCAGATCGATCCATTTCTCCTTTTCTTTCCAATCAACCATACCGCGCGGAGCATAACTCTGCGACTACAAGGGAAAACGTTGCAAGTCACAATTTCAAATTTCGGTTAGTGCATTAATTGAACTGCAGCACATAGGATTTACGTACAGTCGCCTTGGAAAGTATGTTAACGCCTTTTCAATCGGAATAACTTTTTGGAAATTGATTCAAAGGACTTGTATTTTTTTCAGATGTTTTCTATGAAATGATTATATAAAAAGTTTTTTTAGATCGCAATACATACATTGGAGAGAGTGATAGAAAAATTTAAAAATTACGTTCTTCCAACTTTTTTATGTGAGCCCATAACAAAAATGTAAAAGATGCATTTTTTAGATCTTGGTAACTTATATGCGTGTTGAAAATTTTATCGAAATACAGCCACTGAAAGATCTAAAAATTACCTGTTTTTACTTGAATTTCGTAAAAAACTGCGATTTTAGCGATCTTTAATTGCTTACAGCTCATGTCAAGATGAACCGATTTCGATGAAATTTTCAACATGCATATAAGTCACCGAGATCTACAAAATGCATGTTCTAAATCTTCGTCACAGGCTCAGATAAAAATGTTGAAAAGACGTGAGAATTTTATCCTTTTTGTCCTTCCAAGTAAAAGGCTGAATTTAGAAAGAACTATTTTAGTCATTGTACGATAAGCTAGTCCCTCAAACATCTCCAAAAATTCAAATCGTTTCGTTCAATTTGGAAAGTTGTTCCGTTTTAAAAGGTGTCCGAATATCAATGCAAGTCACTGTATATGTGAACACCTTTTAAGAAATTCTGCCACGTTCCATTTCACACTTGAGATCATTATGAAAATTCAACGCCCACGGGCCACTTCTCAGCCACTTGCGAGTCACACAGCAATCGATATTTTTGCCCCGTATATTTCACTACCGGCAGAAGCGAATTTTGGCGACAGTGAAATGACGAATGTAGTATAAATATTGACTGAAGTGGGTGGGATGTGGCCTGTTTGCGTTGGCCTCCTGAATGTGAGATGAAGCTTTTTTGAATTTGATAAGCTTAATTAAAACAATAGAGACGATAAAACATTGATTGACATCGGAGATTTATGTGTTTATTACACCAATTAATTTGTAAACATCGTTAAGTTAATTTTGCTGGTAAAATATTATGACACTGGGTATACTCCGTAATAAAATTATAAAATACCTATGATTTTATTCAGTCCCCTGACAGCTGTTACTAAGATGTAATTAACGTTGTAATTGATACTATTGGGTTGGCAACTAAGTAATTGCCGATTTCAGTTATAGATGTCTCTCACTCCCATTTTTATGATATCCGTAAATGTTATATTATAAAATTATTATTATTATTATTATTATGTTATTTTTTATTATCCGTGAATGTTAGCAACTGGACAAATTGAATGCAGCGGTCAAGGAAAAGCGACCAGAATTGGTCAATCGTAAAGGTGTCATTTTTCAGCAGGACAATGCTAGGCCGCGCACGTCTTTGTCCACTCGGCAAAAATTGATGGATATTGGTTGGGAATCGACGTTACACCCACCATATAGCCCTGATCTCGCGCCATCGGATCACCACTTATTTTGATCCCTGGACAACTCCCTTCGTGGTAAAACTTTGAGTGACGATGACGCTGTAAAATCTCACTTAACTCAGTTTTTGGCCGAAAAGGATCAGACTTTCTACGAGCGTGGAATTTTCAAGTTGTCAGAGAGATGGCAAAAGGTCATCGAACAAAATGGAAAATACATTACAGATTAAACTTCGTTCCAAGAAATAAAAATTTTTTATCTCATTGAACAAATCGGCAATTACTTAGTTGCCAACCCAATACTTTCCCTCAAACAAGGAATTATATTTCGAATAACAGATTTGTTTGTTCTTATACAATTTTTTAATTTTAATTATTTTGTTTCATTGACTCGAAGTTTTTAATGTAATCTAAGTCGCGATTCTTCGAGCCTCGCGGCTCGTTTTTGTAGAAAGTCGGGGCAGTCGGCAAAAAATGGCAGCGGCCAGCATGCAAATGTATATTAATATGAACACATAGTAATGCTAGAATAAAAACGATGACTTAACTTTTTTGTTTCAATTTTTTTGTCACTATTCGAAAACAATTCGGTGGCTAAACCGCTCCGCGGTTTTTCTTACCTGATTTACACCCAAACAGACCATTTTTTTTTCATTGTCTTCCGGGAATCGCTTCGCGTGCCGCATCACACGCTTGACAGACTCCGTCGATCTTTAGCATAGACATAGCAATAAATTACGTAAACGTAGGACTAGCATAGGGAAATTCACAGAAACCCGAATTTTAGCATTTCCGGGAGAAATTGCTGTGTTCTGAAAGTGGCGCGTCGTTCCTTTTAAGTTGCTGTGTTTTTTATTTTTTTTTTTGTAGAATTACTAGACTGCGAATCTTTATAAAAATTTTGTATATCGCTTGCAAGATGCTGGAGCTGAATAAAGCTTTCTTTCTTTTGTTAATAATTTTAATTGTTCGCGAAGATGACGCATTGATATTCTTAAACTTCTTTCCAACTTTGAACTGTTTAAAATTTTGCGGAATCAATTTTCTAATAAATGCATAAAATCCGCAGTCTAATAATTAGAAATGTCATTTAAAAATTTCTTAATTAATTTCGTGCCATTATTACTTAACTTTTTAATTGTTTAACTTTTTCACAAAAATTCTTTTCTTAAATTTATATTCCGTACTAAGATGGATAATTTTCACTTGCTTGCAATTAGTCGTTCAATTTAATTGACTAAATCGAAACTATGTTACAATTTTGTCACCTTGCTATTTTTTACATAATACTTATATAGTTTTGCACAATCATCAATTTATCTGAAATTATGGATAACAAACGCTATGCTTCAAATCCATATAAATATTATTTTCCTAATTGTATAAAATTATGTAAGTAGATCATGATACCCTGCATTCGATAAAATTGTAGGCGTTTCATAGTTCACAATAGAAATTGTTAATTTACTAGAGGAATGTATCTCTCCAAGTTTATTGGTCATAAATTAGTTTGTATTACAGTCGACCCCCTGTTTATTAGAGAACGACTTTCGGGTCTAGACCTCCTGCATATACGCACATTCAGGTCATTTAGGCCATTTTGGACAATTTAGATCAAATGGCTTAGAGTCCGAGGCTATTATCGTGATTATAGGGACTAATAGACGAGATTCTACAATTGTTTGATCGGCTTGCGATTGATTTCTGTCATGATATTACGAAATGCGTTCGACATGTTGATATTCCAAGCGATCTTCTAACACAGTAACTGGACTACGAATTTTACGTATTCATGGCGAAATTAGTTAAGTGAAATGTAAAATCGCGATTAGAAAAATTTTAAAATATTTGTCCATTATTGTCGATGTGTTACGACTATTGAAAGAATTTATATTCAACTCCTGTTTGTTTAAAGTTCATGCGAAACATTTTTATTCCGATCATATTCACTCTTTTTTTACTAAAGAAACGTCTTCCTGCAAATTCATATGAAATTTAAAAATCGGTTGACATTTATAAATGATTATCGAAGATTAATGAGGATTACTTTGTTATTTTATAAATAAATATATAAAATCGTATTAAATAGAAAAATTGAGAAAATAAAATTAAAAACTTGAAAAATCGTTAAATAGAAAATTTTATTTGCAAGCGCAATATTAATGGAGCGCAAAGCTTATATAAATACTTTTGCGCAAAACGTGCTTCGTTTTACTCTAAATAATCACGATTCGTTGACTACAAACCGTGAATTAATTTAAAACGTTCTCGGTTTCCCCGAACCTTTCGCATAGTTACGATTATCTTATCACGAACCTAACGTTATCGGCAATCTGCTTAACGCATTAGGCTTGCTTCAGTCGCGTACCTGGTCTATCGTCAACTTCGCGCGTGAACTCTTCTAACGCGAGAGCCCATCGAGCTATTTTCGGAGACAACTCACTTTTAAACAACGTTTTCTCTAGCGCTTTGCGATCTGTCACTAATTCAAAATTTCATTCCTAATAAGTGAAGTCGGAATGCTTGGATCGATCTAATAACTAGACAATTTCTACGTCTAGTTATTCTAGACGATCTAATAACTAGGCAATATTTCTACGTACGAATGATTCAGATCCGGACAAATTTTATTTGAAATAGAAGTAAAATAAAACAATTTGAAGTAATTTATTTCATACCGTTATTTTCATCAGTACCGTTGTTTGAAAATATAAATAATATCGATTCATTTTAGATAAAGCGATTTCAAATAATAAATTATTCCGTTACTTTTTCGTTTCGGATTGGTCAAAAGAAATAATGCTGAAAATAATAATGAACAAAAAGGATTTTATTCTATGAAATCTTCACGACAATTTGTTTAAAGCAATGCTCTCTTCACAGTCCGCAAGATAATAGTCAACAATATGATTTCTTTTTTTAAATGAAATCATCACAAAAATTTGTTTAAAGCAAAAATATGTAAACCAGCCCAAAATATTAAATGTATAACTTCATAATTATTACGAATATTCGTTTCAAACAATTACAAAATAAATAAATTTCAGAAGGGATTACAGGCCTATTAAATAAAGTAATATCAATTAAATAAAATGATATTTCAAATAATGTCACCTCAAATGTGTCCAGGTATGGAACGATTATTATACGTTTATAATCCGACGATTTTCTATTCTAATAACACATAAAATGGAACAGTAAAGCATCGTTAACTTTTTTGATTGTGTGTAATTTTCTTTTACGATCTTACTCTTAATTAATTAATCTTAAGTTCACCATTGAATCGAAAGTTGTTCTCACTCTTTGACAATGGTTTTGACAAATCGGTCTTCGACAATTTGGTTTTCTTTTTACCTAATTGCTGGCTAAAATGATAAAAAATAATCGGAACACATAAATCACTAACGCACAAAGATTTGTGCAAGATTGCTACTTCAATGTTTCTGTGCGAATCGTCCTCTCGATTCGTTATTTTCCTATTCTGAACGCCGGTGTCCTATCATTTTACCGCGGGCTGCATTTACACAACCAAAATACTCTGATGATATATACAGTCGCCTATGCGAACGCTGGTCTCGAATGCTTCAGCTGGTATAGTCGTGCTATTTCCAAGTCGAGTAAGAATTCGACTCATTTTTCATAATTCCAGTTGTTCCGTTCCATCGTTCACACGTCTCCTAATATTCACGCCGCTATCCGTACCTTACTGCGCGGTAATTAATAATACCCTCAATAAGAAACGCTCTGAGATATACCGTCACTCGGCTAACTAACTACTGCTGAATTATTTCCCGCATGTGCGAGGTAATTCGTAGCATTAGTCAAAAACGTTCCAAGATTTACTGCCGCTCGCGTAATTAACACTGGATTTAGGGAGCACAAAAAACAACTGTTTTATATTAGCTTATAAAAGTAACAATAAGACATTTATCCTGATTTGTAACAAGTGTTATTCTAACATTTGCCGTAAGTAACGTATACATTGAATAAATAACTCATAAATGTATCTTTACGATATGAATAATCGTAAATTAAAAAATTAGTGACTCGCCATTTTGACGGGTTCCGTAAATCTAGTGTTAACTACATCCGAATTCTTCCTCTTATCAATAGACTGCGGACCTTCATCTATTTATGACAACAACGAGTAGGTGAAATATAATACCGTGACACTGTTTAAAAAATTTAATAATTTGTTCATATTATTTATAACTCGTTAGAATTACTCCGCACAGGAATAAGTGCCTATACAGGTTTTGTTTCTTGCAGTCCACGTAGTTTATAATTTTTATTTTGCACAGAAATTTTGCACAGTCAACTTTATTAACAATTTGCAGTCGAAGTTATTTTGATTTGAAAACCTAGGAATTTCATTGAATCCAGAGAATTCGTGGAATTCAGAATATTTTACACACAGAAACTTGAATCTTTATAATTAAGAAAGAATTTCTGCAAAAGACAGCAAAAATATTATAGTATAGAATTCTTTAGTGATCGTAAATTCATCGACAGACCGCCATAATATTCGATTGCTTCTAAATTGTTTGCGGTTCTAGGTATGTACAATAAGATTTGCATTTTCTCGACAACGCTAAATCGTTGGATCTGTGTTATTATACCAATTTATATGTTCACTGTCCAGAAAGTTTTGAGAGGTTAATTCGGTCTTATTTTACGTTAACGGATCTACGTAGTCATTGGTGATTTATGTGGGTGTACTTTTCTCTAAATGTGCGTATTTACAAACGTGGAATTCAGAAGCGTAGTTGTGTATGCAATACTTGCGAAGCAAACAGCGATGCAGTAGAATAAATCAAATATTCCCATTTGCGAGGAAATTCCTATCACCGGCGCTATTCATGCACTATTAATCGACATAAAATGCGACAAATATGGAAAGTAAATATTTATATACAACAATCTAATTTCAACAGAGTTCTAGGAAACTTCTATATATATATATATAGATTAATTAGATAGATTAATTAGATAAATTAATGTGACTTCAATAAACTAATAAATTTTATATATATATATATATATATATATATATATATATATATATATTTAATAATAATAGTTTTATAATAATAATTTTTTATAATAAATTTTTTTTTTATAATAATATAATTTTATATATATATATATATATATATAAAATTTATTAGTTTATTGAAGTCACATTTATTGAATGCTTCAAATAAACTTTTGCTTTTTTCTATACTTATATATTAATTATTATTACATTCTTTCATGTCAAACCATATGAAATAATAAATATTACGTGAAATTTTATTTTGAATAATCTTTTTAAATAATGTTTTGTATTTGAATTAATTATCAGCTCTGATTCTCAAAATAAAATTAGCTCATTTACGAATCAAAATTGACCGTGTTTTATTCAATTTTTTATTATTTTACTTTCATTAATCTTCAATAATTATTTATAAAATGCCATTCAATTTTGTTTAATGTAATATATTAGAAATAATTAGAAACAAGCGAATCTAATGTTCAGAAGGGTTAACTTACCTTACTGGAAGCCAAATAAGGTCAAAGTAGTGTAGGGATTCGGGTATGATATAATTATAATAATTACACTACGGATCTTTTTATGCAAAATAAAAATTTTACGTCGATCGCAAAACAGATGACTCAAGTACAATTTTCCTTTTCCCTTTGACAATTTTAATAGCTTGTAATTAGAACACTAACGTTCTTAATTCCATTCAATCTTTACACTGTTTCCGGTCCCACCCACCCATTTTTGCTATAAATGCGCAAAATTTGCAGTTTAATTATAACTGATCAAAATAGAATTCCCCGTCCCGATAACTGTCATAAGTAACGGGAACAGAGTTTCCCTCAAAGATAACTGGCATAACTGACTGGCATAACCTTATCAATAATGATTATGGATAACGAAAAACGAATTTCGGTGACAGAGAACTATTGTTTATAACTAATACCATTTCAATCAAAATACAGTAATTTCTCTTTAATTCGCGGACAATTTGGGAAGACGAAATACGATTATTCGAGCCTTGCGGCTCGTTTTTATAGTTACCGATTGCCAACAACTATAAAAACAAGACGCAAGGCTCAAATAATCGTATCGCCATTTTTGTGCGCAATCTGAGCGCGATTTGCGGAGAAATTACTGTAATAATTGTAACGCAACGACTTTTTCATAATGATTATAACAGCTAAGGTGCCTAATTAGAATGGGTTAGCCTGTGCCGAAGAAATTGTCTTTCTAACGGTGTTCTACTTCTCAAGTAGCATGCGAGTCTATGCCAAGATATACCTAACTATTGCGAAGACAGTATCTTTTGACGTGCTCGAGCAATTGTTGGCGTAGCATTATCCCATGATTCAAAAGGCGACTGGTGTCAGCGGAGTGTGCCCTTTAACAACTCTGTCTAATAACTGGACCCTTTCAAAGTTCGTTAAGCGGCACAAACAGGTCCGACTCGTTGGAGGGTATTAGAGGCAATTTCGTCGGAACCTGTGACTGTGACACCATACGTGTATAGCTCTCCCCATAACAAACGGGACATCGAAGCCATTCAAGAGGTGGTGAGTGCGGATTAGCTGAGAGAGAGAGCTTTCGAGCCGACTTGTAGCCGCTTTGTAGCCGCTTTGATCTGATGACTCAATCAAACTGCAAACTGACTGCGATCTCAATTGTTTTATTTGTTTGTTTAGCCAAATTTTTTCTTGTTTGCAAAGAATTATTGCGAGGTGTGATTTAAGGCCCGTTGCACACATGGGGTTCTTTACACTGCAACGACAGGCGGCGCTGCAATTAAATTTGAAAGTATATATCAATATTATTTATATATTATAATAATATATAATATGCAATATAAATATATAATATAAATGTATAAATATATTTAATATAATATAAATATATAATATACATATAATTGCAGCGCCGCCTGTCGTCGCAGTGTGAAAAACCCCAGAAAAACCCCAACGAGCCTTAAATCTCTCACCTCGTAATTTTTCTTATAGTTAAAATATACTTAAAGTATATATATATATATATTTATTATATATATTATTATAGTATTTCGGACTGCAATCGCAGCGAGGGGCAGTGACACCTTTCCTCAAAAAGTTGGTCGGTACTCATAATCTCGTAAGATTTTTGTGAAAATGGAAACTTGAATCAGATATTTTTTATTGCACCAATCGATGCAGCTCATTATTGTTTACGTAAAATTACTAAGTCACCTGTTGCGAAAAATTATTGGGATAGAAGATACTTCAATTTTAGTAATAGTACATATATGTAAAGCGAGGTACTCGCCTATCTAAAATTGTTGTTCAAAGATATGGTCTCTAAAAAATCTTCCAATGTTATCCAGTGTTCCCATAGAAATTTCTTTACATGCATTCAGAATCTTTAATTCTGGGTCACCTGGAGTCGTACAATTTTCAATTAATCAATCAATTCAGAACACGATATCTCAGATATACGACACGTGTTAGCTATTTCTTAACACTAAACTTGAAACATCTTCTAAATCAATGATCTTTCGCAAAAAATGGTTTAGTGCTTTTGAAATAACGAGTTGCATCGATTGGTGCAACAGAAAATATGTGAATCCATTAAAAAAAACAAACATGAAATTTACCTTTATACCTTATATATATATCTAATCATATAGATATCCATATCACCTTTATATCTTATATCTATTCATTTCCGTTAACCTAGAAAAATCTTATCAACATCAGATTACGTGCCCCCTGAAACTATTCAACCTTCATTTGAAACATTTTTTCAAAGTCACTGATTGTTTGCAAGATATTTGACCGGATCGATTCAAATGGGTCACCCGGTATAATACTTGTATTCGCAGTTGTACAATAGCATCGGCAACATTTGCCCCTTCGGTTTCGGATGTGTTCCGCCGTTCGTTACCCCATGAAAGTATACTCATACACTAGAAGCATTATACATACATGCAGAAACCATCAGCCTGCATCTGGTTTAGGCCTTAGAAGAGTCACCCTTTCCATCTCCACCGGTCTCTTAACGTAAATCGCTCCCTTCAGGGATCGTTTGAACCTGGCGAACTGCGACTACTACCTACATTTCCATTCGTGTCTCTGTAATTCACTTTAAATTCAGTTACACACACGCTCGACGACGTCTCTCCATTGCATTTTCGATTTCACGGCGTTATTGGCGTCCCCGGCGACTACTTTCCTTCTCGTATTGCTGTTTCTCGCGGTCGTGCAACGACTTCTCATATGGGATCACATGGGTAAGTCATGCATAAATGTCGCACGAGGCAGAGAGGATGCGTGATTTCATCGCGTGCACGCGGAAAGGAAGTCCAGGGAATAGCTCGTTCGTGAACCGTGAAATATCGAGGCGAGAAGGACACGCGTGTGTTCGCGATGTTAAGGAACGCGATATACCGAGCAAACCTCATTACCTCGACACCGTTACCGTTACGAGCGCATAACAATACTTCCATTCGGACGATTCCCGAGCCATTCGTCCGACCAACGATCTTTCGCTTTTTCGACATATGCGTGCCGGAGTTTCTGTTACTGGCGATGCCAAGAGACAATGCTAAGAGTCCAATGCTCCTAATACTCCTTTCAACGCGGCGATACAGGCACGGTAACGATCGTAGATTTAACCTTTAACTGCCACACCTAGTTAAACTTACGTAAACACTATTAGCGGTCTCACAGATCGTTCATTTTTATTGCGTTATTGTTGGTATAGAAGTGTTAAACAAGAAATCAACATCAATTATTTTTACTTCGCACGTAAACGATGAAGAGGTGCAAGCTCGATTGAGTAAAAGCAAGTCTATTAACAACGTTCCTTCGTTTACATTTTTTCTTAGAGCTATGAATAAGGATTATGCATAATACCGAGTGAGAATGAGTAATTAACAGCGGTCTCACGGGCCGGTTATAATAATTACGGATGTATATTAATTTCGATTATGCGCATATTGTGTAATCAATCTCAGATATAGGATCCCAAAATTGAAGCAAGACTCGGTTGTTTTTATGTTTCTGGTTTTCTGACTTCTATGGACGACGGATGTTAATTTACGACGTTATTATATTATAGTGTATTGTATATTACATTATATTACAGTATATTGCTATTGCAATATTTCGAGATGGTTCTAAAAATGTCCCACCATGCATTACCCTGCATCAAAAAGGTGGGACATTTTTAATCCAACCTTGCCCCAAAGAGTTAACAAATAACGTTAAGAATCTGAAGGTAATATAATAATTTCTTGCTAATTAGCGCCTAGATTGCGCACAAAAATAGACAATTTGGGAATAGAAGATACGATTATTCGAGCCTTGCGTCCCGTTTTTATAATTGTTGACAATCGCTAACTATAAAAACGAGCCGCAAAGCTTGAATAAATCGTATCTCCTCTTCCCAAATTGTCTACTTTTGTGCACAAACTGAGCGCGAATTAGGGAGAAATTACAGTTTACACTCGTTCCGCCCGACCAGCACGCCCGTAGTTCCCCCACTCTTCTACGATCGTCCGAAACCACTTCCATTGGTAAACGAGGAGATCAGCAAGCTAATCGACGCGAGGGGCAAGGGGAATCGGCCGTTTTAGTCTCTCGCTCCATCTAGTTTCTTCCAATCTTTTTTTGATTCCAGACTTTTGTGTGGTATTTGAGTGCGAATTAGGGAGAAATTACTGTATCGGGAAACGAGAAAATGAAACACTACGCATAAATTAAATGACGCAAGGGGCAAGGGGAATCGGTCTCCCATTCTACCTAGCCTCTTCCAATTTTCAGACTTTTAATTATTATTGGCTAAGTATCGCGCTGAACAAGAGACGTGATTAGGTGAAACGGGCGACCGATTCCCATTGCCCCTCGCGTCGATTAGCTTGTGGGTCTTCTCGTTTACCAATAGAAGTGGGTTTCAGGAGGTCATAGAAAAGTGGGGGAACTACGGGCGTGCAGATCAGGCGGAGCGAGTGGAATAGAGTAATTTCTCCCTAATTCGCGCTCAGTTTGCGTACAAAAATGGACAATTCGAGAAAAGGAGATACGATTATTCAAGCCTTGCGGCTCGTTTTTATAGTTACCGATTGTCAACAACCATAAAAACAAGTTGCAAAGCTAGAATAATCGTATCTTCTCTTCCCGAATTGTTCATTTCTGTACACAATCTGAGCGCGAATTACAGAGAAATTATTGTATCCAGGAAGCATGCACGATATTTGAAAACTTCAAATAGAATTTGAGGCTCTGAAATGTACGCAAAATAGTTACTACATCAGCTCTTTGGAAAAGAAGTTTTGCGAAAATATTTCAAGGAATTATCATTTGACTATGACAATTTTAATTTAGTAACTTAAATTTAAGTAACCTTAATTTGTTAACAATCGGTAACTCTAAAAACGACTTGCAAGGCTCAAATAATCATATCTCCTCTTCCCAAATTGTCGATTTTTGTGCGCAATCTGAGTGCGAATTGGGGAGAAATTATTGTAACAAAATAAACTCTGCCAAAACGGCGGACTTCTTCTAAGAGTACATTGTTACTATTCACTTTCTTCTCTGTGACTCTATCCATGTGTACACTGTATGCCAGTGTATAGTCTATATATACGGGATGTTCCAAAAATGTCTCGCCATCCGGAAATGGGGCGTTCCTAAGGTCATTTGAAGTAACTTTTTCCTTAGCGAAAATGCAATCCGCAGCTTTGTTTACGAGTTATTAATAAAAAAATAGTGACCAATGAGAGGCGAGCCCGGCTGACGCGAGGTGTCCCAGCCAACGAACGGTCGAAGTCCAGTTCCACTCATTGGCTCTGCCTAAAGCCAACCGAGCTCGTTTCTCATTGGCCAGTGTTTTTCGTAAATAACTCATAGACAACGCCACGGATGGTATTTTTGCTAAGGAAAAAGTTACTTCAAGTGACCTCAAGAATTTCCCCTTTTTCGGATTGCGAGATATTTTTGGAACACCTTGTATATACGCCAGTCTTTTCGACTAAAAATTTAAATAGATATTTACTCTCGAATCTCATATCTATTTCAAGTTTCTCAGTCATAAATTTTAACTCGACTTATGGAATGTGGCTGCTAAGAACCGCATTGCAAAGCTTCAGTCAATAACACTTGGTACCATTATTGATAATTCATGGTACTCTTCGCGATAACGAAAGCCGCAAAGCTTTAGATTTATTACCAGTTTCAGAAGAAATAATGAGGCTAAGTAGCAATTATAAAACTAGATTAGATCAGATTACATCATTCTAATGCTTCATCCGAGGACCTCTATTCATCCGATCAACCCAGAAGTCTGCGAAGAATACAGTAATTTCTCCCTAATTCGCGCTCAGTTTGCGCACAAAAATAGACAATTCGGGAATAGGAGATGCGATTATTCAAGCCTTGCGGCTCGTTTTTATAGTTACCGATTGTCAACAACCATAAAAACGAGCTGCAAGGCTCGAATAATCGTATCTTCTCTCCCCGAATTGTCCACTTTTGTGCACAATCTGAGCGTGAATTTGAGAGAAATTAATGTATTCGGTAACCATGCACGATATTTGAACATTTCAAACAGAATTCGAGGCTCTGAAATGTACGCAAAATAGTTACTACATCACCTCTTTGGAAAAGAAATTTTACGAAAATATTTCAAGGAATTATCATTTGTGTATGATAATTTTAATTTAACAACATAGATTTAGTTAACTTGAATTTCTTAACAATCGATAGCTATAAAAACAAGGCGGAAGGCTCGAATAATCGTATCTTCTCTTCTCGAATTGTCTATTTTTGTGCGCAATCAGAGCGCGAATTAGGAAGAGATTACTGTATCCCCTTAGCCCCTCTACCGAAACGGTGGACTTCTGAGCGAGGAGAGTAGTTATATTGTATTTGTATAGGTATATCCTCACGCCGCAAGGAGCCACTTTTGTGTTTATATTCCTCCTCTCACTGGTTGCCCCCCACTGGCGTCGCTATTGGCCGAAAACGGTGACGAAGATCGGCGCCGGTCGCTAGCGACCGATAGCTGCGGCAGTGGGGCAGCTAGTAAGAGGGGGAATGTAAACACAAAGGTGCTTCATAGCTGCCTCGATTAGCACTTCATCGTCGTTAATAATGTCCCTAATAGAATTACAATTTTTGTGATTCTTGTATATCTTCTTCGTTTATTACCGTTCCTAGATTTTGATATCAGATGATCAAATTTTGTTCCGATCTTTGAGAAATTGGAAACATTTATATTTGAACGACGAAGCATTTTTGACAAAAATATAACTATGTATGCGTTGGATGATTTATAATTTTATGTATCAATTTCTTTTAACATATTTTGTTGTGGTACCTTTTATAGCACGTTAATTTGTCTATAGGCCTTAATGGAACGTGTGGGAATTTACTTATATTGATCGCCAAAGTGAATGAGATAGATATGTACAATGGAATTATAAACGAAGTCGTTTCGCGACTGAACAAATATTCCAATAGTAAGAATAATAATAAAACCATATTACGTAATTGGTAGTTATATGTGGTGCACATTTTATACTCCATGCAATAAATCATATTATTATAAAATGTGGATAATGTTCATTATGAAATATGGACAATAAAATAATAGCCACAACGTGTTGATAGAATTAGTACAACTTTTGTTGTGAAACCATAATCAGGAATTACGAGTAAAGCATTTTTTAACAGATCAATATTATTTTAGGTCTGTCAGAAAGTTTTTCGGTTTTCTAATCTGAACGAATTTTACTGGTGGTATTACCGTAACGAAATGGTAACATTATTTCCGCTAATCGCGGTTCTCGAAACTGCGTAGAATTTTGCAACAAACGTAACCGTTCGAATACGTAACCATGGTCACGTACGTAAAAAATGTCGAGGTAAATGTATATTTTTATTGTTTCGAAAAATAATGAAAATGGTAATAAGTTACTTTAGATAACTGTAGAAACATACAGACATGCGGACATAAAAAGTAATTTTTATTAGCAGAAACGAATGGAAAAAATGATATCGACAAGCAGCAACGCGTCGTGCCTGCACATATTTTTGTCGCAGCACACAAGTCTAGACTACATATGCATAAATTTGTCACGTGAAATGGTTTTACTATTCATGCGTAACATTTTATCTTCGGACGTGTAAGGTCATTCGGCTAATTACGCGCTATGTGTCTGTAAAATGTCATGGGAGAATAAACAACAGAAAAATGTAAAATTTATTCGAGGACGTTGGTTGCAAGCTCTCGAAGACGTTAGCGTGGAAATGAATTTCCTCTAAAATCTTAGAAAATAGTAATAATTATCCTAAATGAAAGGGTTTAGCAATATTCTTTGTTTACAATACTATTCTGTAAAACTTCAGACCTTTAGCCCCGATAGACCCCTTTGTTTAAGCAGCAAACATTACCCTTTTTTTCTCAGTTACCATTTTAGATATTTAGATGAAACAAAAGCGAAAATTAAGCTGGAAAGCAGCTTCATTTAAGATATTTTTACAAAATTTTAGATCAGTTATTTAGGACTGAAAAAGATAACTTATTCTTCAGAGGTGGATTTGGCAAACAGCCCTTTCAGTGATTATTTTTCAAAGCTCAGGGACCTCGACATTTCGAACATTTTTTTACCTTTGTATTAATATACATATATACATAATTGAAGGTATTAGTATAAATTTATTTTTAAAGCATATTCAAAATGTCTGTACGAATGTCATAAAGCAAGCTTGAAATTCTGTTACAAGAAGGTATGATTAGACTGCGGAGTTTATGTGTTTATGATAAAAATAGGTTGATCAAATTTCAAATAATACAGGAACTAAAAGAGTTTAAGATTATCTAGTATATTAGTAACAACTCACCGAAATTTGTATAAAAATCCTCAGTCTAGTTATGATTTGTATATTGTACACTTCTGACAATTAATTAATTTAGCGGCTTCTCACTATTCTGGCTATTTCGGTGCAGTATAATTTCATGCTCATTTTAATATAAAATTTATACAAAGATCAGTAGTCTAGTAATAAATGACGACGTATTCGGTTCGATCATATTTTTAGGCGAAGGTACTAAATTGATCGCGGATACTTTCTCCTTTTGATACTTTAAATAGAGAATTAACTACAGACCGTACCGATTGCGAACTGCACGACCGTCTCTGCGAACATTTTGGCTACTTTAGTACAGTATAATTCAATTCTGATTGCAGTCAAAGTTGTGCTGATTTAATTACATTCTAATGCAATTTCGCTACCTAATTACATTTTATTTCAATTACATAGTAATTCGCGTAATTACATAATTCAAATTTTTCAGTGAATTCGATTGCTAATTATTTTAATTACGAGTGTGATTGAAATACAATGCACACAATTGAAATACAGAGCAATTGAAATACAAGTAATTGAAATACAAGTAACTGAAATACAATGTAATTGAAATGCAGTGCAATTGAAATACAATGCAATTGAAATGCAAGAAAAGAAATAAAAAATTTAATTGAAATACAGTTCTTAAAATTCCAGTCCAGAAGTTTGGAGAAGTGAGACACATTTTCATGTTTTCCATTCGTATACTCATTTTTTATCTCTTCTGCATATTTCTTTTCCTGTTATACCTATTAATTCGTTACTTTTTAATTCGCAATTTTAATTCGGTCACATCGTAATTCGTAATAATAATTCATATAATTAATGTAATTTAATTACTTGCTATCTTGTAATTGTACTCCAGTTGCAATTACGAATTACATTGTAATTTAATTGAACGGAGATCTGCATTATAAATTACAATGTGATTGACTTACAATGTAATTGAGTTACTTCGTAATTGTAATTCCTTGAGTAATTCAATTGCAATTCTGCGCAACTCTGTACCGTGAAATGCGAATTTGCATAAACATTAGCAGTCGAGCAATAAATAACCAAGTACTTGGTTCGAACATATTTTGAGACGAAGGCACCGATGTACCCACGGATATTCATACATTGAATAGAGAATGAACTCCAGAGCGTGCCGATTGTGAACTGCAAGACTGTCTCTGCAAGCAGTTCACAAAACTTCGCGGATGTTCCGTGGACGTCCATAGGCCTTGCATGCCGATGCACGTCGGCGGACAATGTCTGTAAGTTTGTTCAGGGCTCGAGATGCCTCCTCCTGCAGTCACGAGGCTGCTGGATGTAGAATATATGTAGTACACTCGAGTGCAATAATGCCCCGCAGACCTAACCCTGGATTGAAATTTACCACTTTCAAAGCGATCTGCCTCGGCTAAACAGCTCGTTTCATATCCACGGTTACTGCCACTGACGGTAAGAAAAGTTACTGGAGGCCGTCAACTTGTTCTCTTAAAAATCCGAACACAATGATTACTGACTCACCATTATGCTCAGTCGTCTGGAAACTTTCTGCCGTTTTATGCGTACAGCGGTGGTTTCTACGCATTTGCCATTCGGGGTCGTCCTTTTAGAATGCAACGTTACCTCCGTCTCGTTCGTCTAACTTTTCTCACGTATCGGGTAACTTGGTAATACCATTTTTATTCAAATTACCGTACACATGGTTAAAAAGCTGTCACGCAAACGTTTCCTGACAGCAGGCACACATTGCAATGATCGCAAAAACAAAGTCCGACTGTCAAGATGATGTACGGCACTAACAAATAAGGCGAATGTTGCATAATTTCGCAGACGAAATTGAACTGCATTTAATTATTTTCCATTGACGATAAGTGCTGGGTAATGTGGAATAAAATTCGAATTACACATATACAATGTTATCGTAAAATATATGGTTTTCTTGTTCTGCTTCTTTTATTTGTGTCATCATCGAATGTGGTAAAAATAGTAATGCGAGTTTTGTCTGATCATCGAGGTCACGCGGTTTCTGAATCTTGTGGAAGCTCAATGTTGTTCAAAATTAATTATACTTCGTCCGATCGTCTTCATTCGGTTTTTACAGTAATCCTCGAAGCAGTTTGCAACAAATATTTCAAGTTATATTTCCATTATTTCACACTGAAGATAGACAAAATGAATTTGATGTGCGGTAGGATGAATTCCGTTTGAAAAGATGAATTCAGAGTGCAAAAGTTGTATACAGAGTTGGGTAAAAAGCAATTTGATTAATGATTAACGATTACAATTCGTTAGTTATTATAACAAATTTATGATAATTTATAAACTCGTTAGAGTTATTATAACTGACTTTATAATCATTTATAACAACTAACGTGTCATAGTCGCAACTATTACAACTAATTTATAATAATGTATAACAACTAACGAGTTATAATCGTAGCTATTATAACTAGTTTATAATAATTTATAACAACTAAGGAGTTATAATCGTAGCTATTATAACTAGTTTATAATAATTTATAACAACTAAGGAGTTATAATCGTAGCTATTATAACTAATTTATAATAACTTATAACAACTAACGAGTTATAATCGTTGATCATTAAGCAGATGACTTTTAGCCCAGTTCTATTCGAATAAAACAGGTTAATCGTTGATTAAAGAAAATTGATCGTCGAAAAGTCGGTGATTCGTTTAATCAATTGGCCAAACCATTCGTTAACCGCTGATTAAAAAAAATAGTCATCGATGAATCGGCGATCGCTCGTTATAGAAAATTGGCAATTACGTAAACTAGATTGGTAAAGTTATCATTGTGACCTACTGGATGTTGAGACAATTAATTTTCTATAATGAGCGATTGATTTCTTCAGTCGTATATATTAATCGATTGGTTAAACTAAAAATGTTGATCGACCATCTTGGAACAGTGCACGCGTTTCAGAATGAAAATCTCTGAAGAAAAGTCTCCACATGTAACATGATTAAATGAAATTCAATTAAATTCAATTAAATCAAATACTTTTTCGACATTCTCAACTCTTGAGAATTTTAGTCAAATTAAGAAATTATAATGAATTAGTGTAACAATTAATTTCTAAAAATTAGATTTTAAATAATTTTGTCACCCGCATGTAGGTAATGCGACAGTCAAAGTGCTAATAGTGTAATTATGATGAACTTTTCTTAAATAGTGCAATTATGATATTCTTTATTAATAATATTATTATACTTTATTATAATATTATTATACTTTGTTATAATATTATTATTAATATTATTATAATATTATTATTAATATTATTATAATATTATTATTAATATTATTATAATATTATTATATGACATACTTTATTAATAATATAAATACGATAAAAATTTGGTTCATGATATAATCATGATACATTTAAAAAAAACAACTGCGCTGAATCAATTTCTATATCTTCGCATAGTACGCGATGACAGCCGTCGAAGTGTTGAGCTGTAATAAAATCGATGACAATCTCGATAGCGTTTCATAATAGGTACTTTTACCTTGCCACCCACCTCTCCCCTATTCAGTTATCCGGACGAGTGTTCAACAAGAGAGCAACGGCACGCACCGGTGCAATATTTCCGCGTGTTTCGCGCTCTGAATAAATAATGTAGCCGATACGAAGAAGAAAACAATTTACTGTAACAGTATCCCAGTCGGTGAACTTCCTGATATAATCACCGCGTTCGAATGCGCTTACTGTACGCCGTGTCGTGTCGGCGCGGCGCGGCGGCTTGTTATGCAAGGACTGATAATGAAGGCGGCTCGCGTAGACTCCTCGCGAATCGCGATTACACCGGCCTCGAACCTCGATTTCCGTGCGGGGTTCACCTAAGTATGTATTTACGCCCTGGCTAAGCAACACACCGATTTAGATCTGCCTTGACATCCATTCGGATAACCATAGCACAGCGTTGCATAGTTTCCCCACGGGGCGCGACCGCGGTGAAACTTCGTGAGTTTCGTCATCGCCACGAATTTCTGCGAGTAGGATGACTAATCGTGAGCACAGGAACGTTGATCGTGGACTGTCGTCACACCTGGTCAGTTCTCGCACGTGTCATCGCCGTTGGCATTCTAAACACTATTACGGTCGATGAGTTTCTTGCAGAGTATACGACTACTTCTACGGAAGTCAGTTTTTTTTTTAAACGTTTCATACGTCATATCGACTGAATTTCTATGAGCTCAGCGAGCACTATACGCGTATCTGAAAATAATGATGAAGTTACACCTGTCGACAAAACTACAGAAACCTTCTTAACATAGGATACAAATTTGTATTGTGTCAACGAAAATATTAATTCGATCTTTTCTTTATAATTCCTTTATTTTTCATTATTTTTTGTTTCTTTTATTTACTTTTTTATCTTTTCAAATTCTTGTTTTTATTTCGTTTATTTGTTCTTCATCTTTTGAAACATTTCTTTATTTTGATTATCTGTTTTTATTTGTCGTATGCAATAAATAAAAGAATATAAACAATGTGTTATATGATTCACTATAAGCTCGACTAGCAAGGGATTAACACTCGAACGGCGGACCTTTTTATCAGAAACATAGCTATAATCATATTTATCAGCTTTGTCCAACATATTTATTAAGCTACTTCTTCTAGACACGTTAGTTTTTCTACAATGTAAAACGTGAACATTTTACTTAATTGTCATATACTAGATAGTCAAATAACAATATTTATGCTGAGGGTTAAAATGGACTCAAGCCCCATCGTCAGAGTATTAAATATAATAGAATATACGTACATAAGTATATAACAAGCTTTAGGTTTTAGGTTTTAACTAAAGAGAGTGAGAAAGAGAGAATGAAAGAAAAGAATGTGTAAGCAAATCGTAAAACGAGTCAATAAGGAGTCCAAGGTTAAGTAAAGATATTAACGAAAAGAAATAATAATAAAACATGATATAACATAATAACAATAATAATGATAATACTGAAACCGTATTGCCAGCTTTACACAAGTTTAGCAGTTTTCAATAGTTGTGACCTTTTTTTAAAGTGTAATTGAAGATTTTGTCAAATATATACAGTGTATATGCCACAGTAATTTATTTACAGGTAAAAAGGTCTAGAAGAGATGTAAAGGTCAAGTTCGTTCTATTCAAGTGCGATATGTTCAATGCTTTATTGAACTTCGAAAAATCAAACTTGAATATGTTCGTCTCCTATTATAATTATCTGAGACTAAATTAGATTAGAAAAATTAACTAACATTAAATAACATAATACTCTATTATTTAAAATAACAATGTTATTGCTGATGGTAAAAGTTGGTGGGGCACACACACACCCTGTATATGTAGAATTTAAATGATATGAATGACCACGTATTATGGTGGAGATTAGATAGTTAAACGTATACATATCTACTTGTCTCACGTAACTGGTAATACTACTGGAGATAACATAATACGTAATATCAGAGAGAAAAATATCGGCAATCATGTGATACGATTAATTAAGAATATAATTTCTGTTCAGAAGTGAAGTAATGTATTTCATAAATAATGTATTATTTAATAGGAAACAGGTGTAAAAAGAAACCACGCAATTCAATTAGAATGAAATTACGATGTGATTCAATCATGCTAGTTAAGAAAGTATTTAGCAATTACATTCATTGAAAGGCAGGCATTATGTAACCACAGCATGATTCAATTACTATGCAATTAAAATAGAATCTAATTAAATTGCGTGATTCGATTAAGATTTAATCCAATCAGCGGAACCCTGCTGCCCGATGCAGCAGGTTATTGAGGCACTATAAATCGGGAAAAACTAAATTCGTGCGACTGCAGTCATTGCGGCGATCTATAGTCATGGGCTATATTATAGAGTAGTTGAACTGATTACTTGTGGAATGACCTATTGTTGTGTCTTTGGTTTGTTTTCCGGCATAATTAACTTTATATTTATCGAATAAGACATATTAAATTTTTTCGTTGTTTTATGTTCTTTATTTTTGAATAAGAAAATTTAATATGCACAAAATCCACGGTCTAGTAGTTAGATAAATTTTAATTTATTGTTGCGGACGCAACAATTGTAGGACGAATCGTGGGACGTTTGAAAGCGTACTCGATTATAAATATATGTTTGTATAGATCGATACATCCTCCTGTCCTCTTATAACCGTAATGATAAGTTATGGCACACTTAGTTTCCAATGTTCGTCGTATTTCACTATCATTATTGATATATGTAGTCATTTTTGATAAGAATGTTCTAGAAACCGTGCCTTATCGTATCATAGATTGACACGATTACATTAGAATGCAGCAACAACGCCGCTTACTTACGAATGGACTTACAAAATTGTGTTTTAAAATGAAATTATAAAATATCTAGAAAGGAAAATTATAAAATGTATATCACGTGTAGCCATCACTGGACTGCAGATTTTACGCATTTATGGCGAAATTGAGTATGTAATGTAAGATGATGGAAAGATTAAAAGAATTTAAAAATGTCAATATATTATTTTACAATTATTAAAGAAAGAAAGAATTATCGATTGCGTTCCTATTTCCAGCAATTGACACAGACAATTTTTAGATCGCATAAAAATCTGCAGCTGAGCCATCGCTAATTCATAAAACTATAAAAAGAGTTTTTTTTTTCATTATATCGAAGAACGCAATGTTGAAATCTGTTAGCAATCTCATATATAATTCATTTCATGAATTGATCATCAATATTAATGATTTGATGAAATCAATCACGTCGAATGCATAAAACCTTTTAAGTTTTCCGTATTTAAAAAAGGTAGGATAAAAAATATGCTAACGCGGAGACTGTTGATTCATTCTCCAGGAGAGCATTTAATTCAGATATGATATCTGAGCAGATTATCTTCGATAGGAAATCAGTGGGAATGTTACATGTATTAACACTTTAGCTGTCGCTGATACAACAGCTCTGCCATTGCACAAACGAACGTTAATGGCCGCTGACACAGTATGTGCATCATGCGCAGTGTATTCAGGAAAAGTCGCTACGCAAGGAGTAGGGATAGGCGACGCATGCGCGGGAGTATCGCACAGCGGCGTTTCGACTGCGAAATCACGGGTGCGAAATCGCAGTTTACCTTGATTTTTTCAATCTTCCGTCAGGTACATGCATCTTTATTTAATGCTACGAATACTTTCAGCATTTTAATTTAAATATTTGTGAAGTTTACCTGACAATTGATTGCTGATTTACAAACTATAATTTAATTATAATTTTGTTTATTTGTAAAGTAGCAGTTTAATTCAGGAAAAAACGCCGGCTCCCCATGATAGTTTTTTATAAAACCGCGTGACATGTAAATCGTTAACAGTCGAATGGAAGACCTATCTGTCAAAATATAACTTATTATTAATATGCTTAGGATCATTATAATTTGATTTATTAATTTTATTGCAACATATTTTTAAAAATACTCTTTCTAGACATGTTCATTTTTCTATTGACCTTGATACGATTAAAATACGTGAAAATTTTAATTAATTACCAGATACCATAGAATCAAATATCAATCGGGGTCAAAGTAGACCCTAACTCCACCGCCCGAGTGTAAGAGGAATAAAAGACGAATGATTTGAACGGTTCACTTCGCGTCTACCACAATGCAGCTATTTATAGCAAAATATGCATTAACACTAAATCTTGGTATTTGCTAGGTATTTATGTCAAGGACTATGATACGATCGCAATAATACGTATATATTGCGGGGATTACGTTGGTGTTGTAAGCATTCAATATTACAAATGATATCTTGTCTCTCTAAATTTTTGCAATCAAGAACGCAAAATGTTAATCACATAATCTGTAAATGTGTACTATACTCGTACAGTGGCTCACGAAACTATTTGTACACCTTGTGAGAGTTCCCTTTAATTGCAACGATATTACAAAGTGAGAGACGTAATTTTTTTTTTTTTATTGTCATGTCACACAATTGCAATTTTTGCAGATATTTGTCTAAACATTGCCTAATAAACTAATGTCTTTAATATCTCGAATAAATTCAAGTGATTTGGTCCAATTTGAAAAGCATAAGCTCGTCAGATAATTAAAAGAATTTCTAACGAAATATTAAAGTTAATTGAAGATAAAATTAAAAGATTATTTGAAGTTAAAAACAATTTCCACGAATATTTAAGGAATGCAATTTAGAGTACGCTGAAAATTTCATCGTACATGACCTTGAAAATCTCTGATAATTCAAACTATAGTTCTTCATTTCTTAATCCGATTACGTAAAGCGTTTAATCAGAGTTAATACATTTCTGGATCTTAAAAAATTCCTTAACAGTGACCGAATCAAGGACACGTAATTTTCCAGTCGATTACGCTGCGTAAGCTCATTACCGGAAACTGAAGCGTTTCTTTAATAAGGGGAATATCCTTGAATTTGAAATGAATACTTCTCTATAGAGAAGCAATTATTATCGTATTGTTTTCAGAAACAGTGAAATATTAATTGAAAAATGCATTTCATAATGAGCTTTATCTTTATTGGACCTTCACTCTACTTTCATTATTACTCTTAATTAATAACACGTTCTGAGTTATCCATTGATCCAGTTATCTATTATTGATAACAAATTTTGTTTTCTAATAATAACTTATATGAAAATTTCTTAATATATTGAAATGTTAAACTAATTTTGAATCCTTTACACGTTATAAATAATGGAATTGAAAGTATAAATTTTATGTAATGTTTAGAGGACAACAATTTTGCAATATTGTGTTATTATTTATAAGGTGTAGATTTTATAAACAGATTTGTAATTATGGATGAATACGATAACGTTTAATTTGTGCCCAGGAAGTGCCCTTTGAGTGCAAAGGGTTTTTAAATATTCAATGTTAATATTAGAATTTGCATAATTCTTATTTAAAATATTTTAATGAATAGACTGCGGTTTGTCTTTTGATAAAAATTAGTATATGTTTTGTAACTTCTATCGCATTATTAAAACTTGTTAAAATGATTATAGAATGAAATCAATTTTTATGTAACTCTTGTATCTTGTAATTAGTGTAGACAAATTTTACTTTTATTTTAGGGGAATCCACAGTTTTAAGGAAATCCACAATTAATATTAATTAATTTCTGTCAGTATATAATTTTTGGTTATGCAAGCTTAACCGTTACAAAATGGTATCATTTCATCTGTAGAGAAATAATTCAGCGAGAACATGAATCAGTATGCGAAACTCAGAAACCGTTTTGTAATATATGAATACTATTTGAATTTTATCATTCACAGTTTCGAAAGCTCGAAAGTTGCTTTTTTTATTTTCGAGTCTTTACAATTTGTCCAGATGAGGATATCTAGTAAATTACTGTAATGGTCTTGTAACAGGAGCATGTCAATATTTATTGCGTTCGATAAATATCTCTTGTAATTGCCATGCAAAGTCTTGCGTGGATTTCCGATTAATTGATAATTAGTTTACGGAGAAGATCAATCGAGTGTTTTCTTCGCAGACTTCTGGGTTGATCGGATGAATAGAGTTCCTCGGATGAAGCATTAGGATGATGTTGTAATCTGATCTAATCTAGTTTTATAATTGCTACTTAGCCTCATTATTTCTTCTGAAACTGGTAATAAATCTAAAGCTTTGCGGCTTTCGTTATCGCGAAGAGTACCATGAATTATCAATAATGGTACCAAGTGTTATTGACTGAAGCTTTGCAATGCGGTTCTTAGCAGCCACATTCCATAAGTCGAGTTAAAATTTATGACTGAGAAACTTGAAATAGATATGAGATTCGAGAGTAAATATCTATTTAAATTTTTAGTCGAGAAGACTGACGTATATACAAGGTGTTCCAAAAATATCTCGCAATCCGAAAAAGGGGTGATTCTTGAGCTCACTTGAAGTAACTTTTTCCTTAGCGAAAATACCATCCGTGGCGTTGTCTATGAGTTATTTACGAAAAACACTGGCCAATGAGAAGCGAGCTCGGTTGGCTCTAGGCCGAGCCAATGAGTGGAACTGGACTTCGACCGTTCGTTGGCTGGGACACCTCGCGTCAGCCGGGCTCGCCTCTCATTGGTCACTATTTTTTTATTAATAACTCGTAAACAAAGCTGCGGATTGCATTTTCGCTAAGGAAAAAGTTACTTCAAATGACCTTAGGAACGCCCCATTTCCGGATGGCAAGACATTTTTGGAACATCCCGTATATATAGACTATACACTGGCATACAGTGTACACATGGATAGAGTCACAGAGAAGGAAGTGAATAGTAACAATGCACTCTTAGAAGAAGTCCGCCGTTTTGGCAGAGTTTATTTTGTTACAATAATTTCTCCCCAATTCGCACTCAGATTGCGCACAAAAAAAAAAAAAAAAAAAAATCGACAATTTAGGAAGAGGAGATATGATTATTTGAGCCTTGCAACTCGTTTTTAGAGTTACCGATTGTTAACAAATTAAAGTTACTTAAATTTAAGTTATTAAATTAAAATTGTCATAGTCAAATGATAATTCCTTGAAATATTTTCGCAAAACTTCTTTTCCAAAAAGCTGATGTAGTAACTATTTTGCGTACATTTCAGAGCCTCAAATTCTATTTAAAGTTTTCAAATATCGTGCATGGTTCCTGGATGCAATAATTTCTCTGTAATTCGCGCTCAGATTGTGTACAGAAATGAACAATTCGGGAAGAGAAGATACGATTATTCTAGCTTTGCAACTCGTTTTTATGGTTGTTGACAATCGGTAACTATAAAAACTAGTCGGAAGGCTCGACTAATCGTATCTCCTTTTCTCGAATTGTCCATTTTTGTACGCAAACTGAGCGCGAATTAGGGAGAAATTACTGTATTCCACTCGCTCCGCCTGACCTGCACGCCCGTAGTTCCCCCACTCTTCTACGACCGCCCGGAATCACTTCTATTGGTAAACGAGAATGCCCACAAGCTAATCGACGCGAGGGGCAAGCGGAATCGGCCGCGCTAGTCTCGCTCCACCTAGCCTCTCCCAATTTTTTTTTTTTGATTCCAAACTTTTGTTTATTATTGCCAAAGTTACGCGCTGAGCAAGAGACGTAATTAGGTGAAGCGGGCGACCGATCCCCCTTGTTCCTCGTGTCGATTAGCTTGTTGATCTTCTCGTTTACCGATACAAGTGAGCTTCGTGTGGTGAGAGAAAAGTGGGGGCTACGAGCGTGCGTGCAGGCCAGACCAAGCGAGCAGAATAAACTCCTTGCCCCTCCGCCGAAATGACTGACTTCTTCTGAGCACCGGATAGTTCGCAAAATTAAACCTTTGCACACGAATGGCGATTTTGAGGCGCCACTATCTTTTCCGAAATCGTTATAAAAGCATCAGCTTTGTTTATATTTAAAAAAAAGTATTAAAATTGAGTTGTACTTGCCTCAATTTCATATGCATAAATCGTAATAAATTATATAAAATGGAAATACCGTAGATCAGAAAACATGTTCTGGATTCCGAATTCAAATAGCTTCGATTGTAAAGGATTAATGTTTGTAAACACTAACTCGGACGGCGGCGGCTGTGTCGATTTTCTCGAAAACGGAGCCCCGAATAAAAGAATGTTGTACCAAATTTGTTTCTTATTTTTGCACGTAGAATCACCTTTTGCTCGTTTTGCCACGAATCCCGGCCCACCCTGTATATCCTCGTGTATTTAACGCTAAATTTACGGAGTACAAAAAACAGCTGTTTTATATTAATTTATGAAAGTGATAATACGACGTTTATTCTGATTTTCAACAAGTGTTATTGTAACATTTGCCGTAAGTAACACATAAATTGAATAAATGACTCATTAAATGTATCCTTACGATATGAATAATCGTAAGTTAAAAAATTAGTGACCCGTCATTTTGACGGGTTCCGTAAATCTAGCGTTAAAGAAACCGATATTTTTGTAGAGTTTTCGTTAGCCACTGTACAAAGGCCTCACAGATGCGGCAATTCAGTGACAGAAACCTTAAAAAACACAGCAACAAAAGTGTAGAATGATTATTGTATGAGTAGATTATTAAGGTATTATTCGTTATCAGAAACTCGGGTAGGCGTGCAGAAAATCTGTACACACACTTGCTTTATCAGTCTGCTCAGTTTTCTAGACCGTCTATTATAGTTTCCATGCGAGCGCGTATTATTATTATCTTTACTACGTAATGAGTGCTCGTTTTTCAATTAGAACGCCGATACACGTTACGAAGAATCTTATTCACTTTCCATAAGGAATTATTCACGCAGTCGACTATTACTAGTTGTTACAATAACAAGAGGATAATTTTAATAATTACAGCGGTTACGTTGCATAATAAATATTCGGCGCAAGCATGCAGTCACACATCTGTGCATATCGTGCGAATGATGTTTACCGAGTGCAACATGGTGCAAGGTGCAACTTACGTATCAAGTCGACACATTTCTCGCTGATCTCAAATAAATGTCCCGAACTTCGTTTGATTAGTTCGGAGCGAATCTGGTAATGTAATTTTTTAAGCATTTCATCTTAGGCTTCTTCTTTTCAAAGGAGTAGATTTGTAAAGTTAATTATTAATATTTCGATACCATTGGTTTTTTTGTGATTGTGTCAACTTGATAGCAGAGAAAGAATTAACTTGAGAAGTGACAATAATTTTTGACTAATTTTCGAAATTCATATTTATTTGAAATATGTTCGAACAAACTAAATTGTACTAGGATATTTCGAATGTAAAGTCTAAATTTTAACTTTCTAGTTTTATTAATTATATTAGTCTGATTTTTGGAAAACTTTTATGGTCGATTTCCGACCGTAGGGATGAAATGTGTTAAAAGAGTTGCCTTGTTCAAATTCTTACTGTTATCGTGTAGACTGCGTACGTTTCGTTCGTCCAACAAGAATCTTCTCCACAGCAATAACAAATTAAGGGCAATTGGAGAACTTATCTAATTAGAATACATTGGAAAATACGTTAGAAACCATTCTGATAGGAGATGACCTGTAGATTACGATACATATAAACTAAGGAGAGTCTGTGGCTCAAAGACAATTTTAACTTAATGTAAACAATTTTATTATTTATTTATGATTTATTTTAACATTAAACCTACCGAATATTATAAGTGACTAGCTTGTGTTCTTTCATAATTTGATTTATACGTATTTATACTTTCCATCGTTCTTTTCATAATGTGTGCTTGAATTAAAATATTTATTCAATTATTTCCTACAAAAGAATTTTGTAGAACAATTCAACTGCAATTCAACAATTCTTCGATAGGTTCACCGTTAATGTAGTGTCGCATTGAACTCATCATCGACCATATGCTTTTCAAAATTAACGTGGATGATATGAGATACGTTAATTCCAATAAGTTTTGCGATAGAGAAATATGGTGTGTAACATATAACTACATGTAAAAAAAGGAGTACCTCTACCATAACTGGAACACGACCGACTCGAAATTACGCCAATTATGGATAGAACACCATACGCTCTCATTATTGCTTACTTAGAAAAGCGAGAGTTCTAATACGAACAGCAGATCCAACGAAGTCTAAACCAAGATAAATTAATGCTATGATTAATGGCAATCGCTTGTTTGTGGCATCTTCGAAATCATTTGATTGCTCGGACAATGAACCCTCGAGTGTTCAGTCTCCTCGAATTCGTGCTCGTCGAAAGAAAATCGAAAAATGTGCAGTCATTTTGAAAATCATGAAGGTGGTGGCGTGAGAGGAAGCATTCGTTCATTGAAATACGGATAAAATTGCTCGCTTTCGTACTCAGCAACTCGGAGAAATGCGATATCGACGATAGAAAGTCGACGATTTAAGCGATTTATTGTGCGCACGGTTTCGCAACATTCCGCATCGGTTAATTATGATTAATTACTCCTATTAATTGCGAATTTGCTGAGATACGACACCACGAACCGTTCTCGGGTAATTCTAATATTTTTCACGGCTTCGAGCCGCACATCACAGCTCCTCTGTGGTGATAATAATAGTACTAAAATATAAACACTCTCTCTCTCTCTCTCTCTCTCTCTCTACTTTCTCTCTTTCTCTCTTCTCTCTCTCTCTTCTCTCTCTCTTCTCTCTCTTCTCTCTCTCTTCTCTCTCTCTTTCTTCTCTCTCTCTCTCTCCTCTCTCTCTTCTCTCTCTCTTCTCTCTCTCTCTCTCTCTCTCTCTCTCTCTCTCTCTCTCTCTTGATGCAATAATTTTGGTACACAATATTTTGACGCATATAAACAATTCGAGTCTCTTGCTTTTTATACATCATTTGATCATTCAAAAAAATCGATGCCATGTTATTCGATTATTCAATTATACCAACTCAATAAAAATAACTCCACAGTCTGTAACGTTTCAGAATTTCATTTGGCAAGGAATTCGCATTGCTACACGTATTAGTGTAACTGTACTTGATTAACAACTCGATTGCCATGCCGAAAACCTCAGAAATTTCACAGAATTAAAGTATTTCATTTAATCATACAAAATTAGAGAAATTAAGTTGTATCACAATAATGAATTCATCAACTTGAAATCATTTTGAAATATGTGCAAATAATTCCGTCACCCACACATATGGATGACGTGGCAGTTGTAGTACTAACGTAAGAAGATAAGGAGTCACGAGCCTCTGCGAAGCTAAACAGTTACTATGCATCACTAGAATTACGAATCATATCCAAATTACGAAATCATAGCCGTAACATTTTGTAATGAACAATTACCGAGACCCTAACAAATCTTATCTGGAGGAAATTATAGTAATCCATAGTATATACTTGAGCAGTCTATACTATAAATGTATTTGTATGTACATTGTTTCGGTAAAGACAATGAAGATGGGACACGCATAAAACGGGAAACAGGTTTTATGGAGGATATCCTTTTATGGTTTACGTCGTTGTTCTTTTCCTTATTCGAACTTCGTCGGCAGTATCTGATAAATATCGCTGACACGTAGAATCTTCGTCGAAGACATACGATCGCTTATTTAAAAAATTGAAACTTTTTCAAATATAAAGTAATGAAATACGAAGCGAGTAAATTGCATTGACAGGCAATAAGATATTTATATAATAATGCCAACATTATGTCCCGAATACGGTAATCACTTTCTAATTTGTGCTCAGATTGCGCACAAAAATGCATAATTTGGGAAGAGGAGATACGATTATTTGAGCCTTGCGTCTCGTTTTTATAGTTGTTGCTAATCGGTAACTATATAAACTAGCCGCAATCCACAAATTTGTACACAATCGCAGCGCGAATTAAGAAGAAATTACTCTACACGCGAAGATCTATCGATTCCATTCTATTGAATTCTGATTATTCACAGTTCAAATAAACGAGTTCCACTGTGTACACTTAAGCTTACGATTGGCAATAGATGCAACAAGTACGTAGACATAATTCCATCAAATCAATATTGTGTTATTTTACTAAAAAGATTTTAATGCAATGGTTTTCGCCATTGATAAATTATCACGTATCGAATCTTTCAACAGATTCGAATCTTGCGTTGATAACTTCGAAACCGATCGCAGCACTCACAAAAGGAGTGTTTCAGACATATGTTTACCATTTGCGTCACAATTTCTCTGAGTTTTCGTAGGGATCAATTCGTAGAAATTAATTATTGATCGCTTCTAATCATTCTTTCGTTCCATGTATCGATCGATCGATCGATCATTCCTTTGGAAATGTATCTTAAGGTAACATTTTCGAGAACGGTTCAGATCAAGATCGTGAAAATTACAAGTTAAGCGTTGCAGTCACAAATATCAACATTTTAATTCGTAATATTTTACAATGATTGACGACTTCCTTTGACAGCTTGTTGAATTTATCTCAGCAAATGGCATTGCGCTATAAAAACAAAATTTATAGTTCTCTTAACATAACAGAGAACTTGTTTATCTTAGACTTATAAGAGAAATTGTCGGAGTTCGAAATTGCTTTTTGAAAAAGTGCATCTAAAAGTGTCATCACAAACCTACGTTTTTAAAAAATTATAATTTGAAATTTTGCTGTATGGTCGGAAAGTGTCGCCACAGTAGCGGCTAAAAAATAAAGCGCTCCTTTAACTATTTACTACGAGTAAATAAATACGTAGGAAATTCACTGATCGAATTTTTTAAAATATTTTCAAGCATACCAACAAATATCTCTTTGTGTTTTTTTTGTCTTAAAATGACGACAGTAACGCAGTCGATATGCAGTATGCATTTTTCTAGAGTTCGTAGCATTGATATTATATATTTTTTTTCTAGAAGAGAAGAGCAATCTTTTTCTGAATCATTTTGTTTTATTTGGTTGTATTTGATTTTAGGTGTGTGTACATAACGGAATGCCTTCGTGTAAATATATCCTTGCAAAATTGAAGCAATCAATTATTCACATTAGTGTACGAATAATTTTACAATTGCTATTCGAATAATTTATTGAAATGAATAATTTATTGCGAATAGCGAATGAGGAATTATTTGAATAAATAGCTAGAATAATTTCATAACAAATAACGAGTAATTCGAACAAAAAATGTTCGACTGAACAAAAATTCGTTCGAATAATCACATTAGATAAATATCGATTTGGAAACAACTCGAATAATGCTGAACGCTGATCGACTCCAGAAGTGAAAGTTATAAAGTCGACTGGAAATGAAGAGAGACTCGCGACGAAAGGTGTCACTTTGATTTTATGTATCAGTCTCCGTCTCCCACTGTGTTCCTAAACGTACGTCGTTAATTTAATGAATTCATTCCGAGCGCCTAGTATAGAACAAGTATTCAATATCTCGGCGATATAAACAGAAAAAAAACAATGGTAATAGAAGCACGCAAGCAGGTTTTCCTAGTCGCTGGCAAGATTGTAAATGCGTTGATCTTATCCGGAACGGATGTTACGACATTACACGCTGCTGAGATAAACGTGCAACCCAATTGCGCGAACGACAGAAAACAGCCGATAACACGCGCCAATTATCATTAACGCTTGTCCTCATCGATGGACGCGTCTATTATGTTGAAATGAATTTCGATGTAACCGGCCGCGGCGCGGCGGCCGCGAATGTCTCTGGCGACGATACAAGTGTCACTGTAACTTGTAACGTAACGCTGTTACACCACCGATTACGTTCGATTCGGCCCAGCAGGTTTCGCCAGTTATACGCTCTGGTATACCGGTATTCAGTAGCGGATGTCTTGTCGCGTGTTTGGCCAGTCAGTACCATTATACAATATACTTGCGCATCGCATTATTCGACTCTAGTAAGTCGTAACATAACTTCGTCCCGTTTCCCGCGGATGTCAATGTCACATTGTTTATTCAACCCGTTAACACAGGCAGCCAAGTATCATAATATGTCGTTTTAAAGATTGAATTTCTGCGGTTGTTTTCGTTGAGAGTATTTCCCAATCGACAGCATTTACGATTCGTTTTCTTCGCGGAATGTCACGAAACAAAGACAACTTTTGGCACGTAAAATACTTCTTTTTTTCTTACCGGAAAAATAAAACTGCATTGCGAGCGCGCGCGAAACAATGATTTTTACAATGATTTATAATACTTTTAATTTTCTGTGACAATCATACGCGTTTTTATGTTAGTTTATAATAATTCCAATTTCTACGCGTACTTTTCGTCTCCGCGAAGTGTTCTTGCGTATAGAAATGAACGCAACAAAAGTAAAATTTACAAAATTAATGTGCGTACTCAGTTATGCCGGAGAAAGGCTAAGTTAGCGTTAATGAATGATTTCTAGCTCGTCGAAGCCCAAAATAATTGTCATTGCATTTCTCTACTTCTTTCTGGAATGGCGAATTTCACAAAATTTTATAAAATTATCTGCAAAGTATTTTTATATTCTTCTGCCAGCATTTTTATGCTTTTCAAAATCATTGAAAAATCGTACGCTGCTTTGAAATGAAACATAGTTCTGCTTAAGTTGCCAACTCTTTATATGTATAACTGTACATTTTGTTATTTGAAGTCAATCAGAAAATATGTAAATGAAGCTAAAACATTGCTGAATGTACTCCACGAACATCTTTTTTCTTTGCAGCGACTTTATATGCGGAAAAAAATTTTGAGTTCACCCGATTTTATTAGATTTGCGTGATTGTAAATCAATCCCCTCAAGTTTCGAAAAGTTGTGTAGCACGGTTACGCATTTATCTGTCCGACCCCGAAATAATCTTCTGTCGCTGCGTTGTATGCGCAGCTCCATTGTCATGCTGGAAGACAAACTTTTGTTTTGTTATTTCATCGGCACACTTCAATAATATTTGCTCGCTCTAGGACTCGGACGTAAATTTTCGTATTTGCAAATGTTGAAGGCTGTTGGAGCTGAGCAAATTAAAACGCTTTTCATTCAGAATGAAAGTGAACTTTTTTCTCACGTTTTATAGCAGCGCTTGCGTTTCCTCGCAATCTCTAATCTCGCTTGTTCATGGTAGATGATTAGCGGTAGTTGCTTCAGCATTTTATATATACGTCCTCTTAAATTGTTAGAACCCTTTTAATCTTGCGTGGACGATTTTTACCCTTGTTCTTACGAGCATAGCTAGACCGGCTTCTGTCGTTATCGTCTATCGGGCTGTCATGCAGTTAATGCGGAATTGGATGCACGTTCTGAGATATCACATCTTTCCCGCAAAATTATCGTTTGCGGCCGATCTTCCGGATGTTTGCCGACATAGTTATCGCACTTTTTTTAAAGAGGAAAGTTATTTCTATACTCTACACATCGTAAAAGTAACCACAGACGACGGATTCGCGCATTTCCGTCATTCACTACCGACCTGATGCATATGACTGATCATCGCTGGACTGCAGATTTTGTGCAAATTATGGCAAACATGAGTAGCAGAAATGTAAAATGATGAAATCGTAAGAAAAATTCAATAATACTGTTACGCTATTTTCAGCTTATCAAAGTTATTCAAAGGAACAGTGTCTTTTCATTTAATTTCTGTTTTTGACGATCGCCATGGATAATTTTTATTTTTCATTTTATAATTTTATCTTCCATTTAAAAATTACTGATCCAAACTTCAATCAGCTTGAACTTTGAAGTACTGCCATTTCGTTAAATTGCGAGATATTTTATTTATCCTGGTATGGATGACAGCTTTGTATGTACTTTTGAAAGGCCATCGTATATTTTTGTTTCCGATTAGCAGAACAGTTGAAATCATGTCAGCCAGGAAAACACTTCTTTTTAAATATACAGTGTTCTAAAAAATGCAACTCGGAGAATTTGAGAATTTTTAATATTTTCACTTGGAAAAAATATATGTTGCTCTTCGAGTGCTAGTTAAAAAATCAATGCAAAAGGGTCGTCTGAACTTGTTGCAAGAAAATCTAAAAATTGCACCTCTAGTGACAGAATACAACATGTCACTTTATTGAATCTACCGTGCCAGTGGAAACGATTTCATTTCATTAAAAATTTTATTTAATTTAATAAATTTCATTTAAAAATTGTTAGAATATTATCAAGATTCTTTCGTAGGATATGAGTGAATAAATTTCAATAATAAGTTTTAAATAATAATAAATTTCAATAATAAATTGCAGTAATAAATTTCAAAATAAATTTAATTCAAACATACGTTATAATATAAATGCCGAGGAGTCTGAATAAATTCAGTTTTGTTCACCTTGTAAAGCAACACAAGTTTTTCAGTTTCGGTGCTCGGTTGGTTCAGTATTAAAAGGAATGCTCATGCTACGAACTACATAACTGGGTTTTTACAATTGCATTTCGTGGACGTTGTAATGGTTGGAGGTGTAGTATGACAGGGACTTAAGAGGCCATGCCAACAAATAAATTACATCTCCTCTGCTCGCCGCTGAGGTGAGCCTCCCTGTGTAAAAGAGATGTGTAGTCGCCGTTGGCTAACTGTACGTATAAAACATTGTTACAATGCAGAGGATACATGGAAGTACTTTTCAACTCGTTTACAGCCAGTCGTATATTACGATATAAGTAAGCAAAAACTAAAAGTCATGGCAGGACTTCAATTTATTGGGAATTAGTGTCCGCGTGTATATGGAAAAAATAATGACGAAGGAAATACAATAAATACGGTTGTTTGTTGAATATCTTATTTCTGTTTTCTCATTGTAATTACATTTGCATTTTCTCAGAAAAAATCGTGTAACACTAGGCATTACGTAAAGGAAAAAGATTTTGTCAAATATGCATAAGTTGCAATAGATCACATCAGGATTTTTAATTAAATTTTTATATGATTTTGGCTCGTTTAGTCGTACAATATTTCGTTTATAAATCTACGAATGTGCAAATGAATTGGTTAACATAATATTATTTCTTGATTTGACGTGCATAAATTGAAACTCTCTTGTCGGTGGTTCTATAGTCTAATTATTAACACTAGGTTTACAAACAAATTTTTATTATAATATATGTACAATGAAACAAATTAGTTGAATAAATTCCCCATAAATGTATCTTCACGGTTTCAATAATCGTAAATTAAAAAATCTGGTACACGCCAGTTTTATGCGTTCCGTAAACCTAGTGTCAATTTCGAGTCATCAAATGTGCACGCTTATGGTACATTTTCAGAATTAGTAAATAAAGAATTACAAAGTAATATTAAAGTGGCAATTTTTTATTTCAAAGAAAAATATGTGTTCCCAAAATCAAGTTAAAATGCACTTAAAAAACTGTCGCGTGAATCGTGCTGAATTAAAATAGATCGAATTATTTACACTATTAGAATATCGAATTATCTGAAACTGAATTTCATAAATAGCACTTTAACGCTAGATTTACGGAACCCGTCAAAATAACGGGTCAGTAATTTTTTAATTTACGACTATCCATATCGTAAAGATACATTTACGAGTTATTTATTCAATTTATACGTTTATCATGGAAAATGTTACAGTAACACTTGCTAAAAATCAGAATAAATATCTTATTGTTAGTCTTATAGTTACATAAGCTAATATAAAACAGCTGTTTTTTGTGCTCCGTGAATCTAGTGTTAAAGACGTTAGGAACACTGGTTTCTCTTCCCAAGCGAACACACTCTCCCATCTTTTTGTATTCTGCCTGTCAACGCTACTGGTTACACACACACACACATTTGGTGACTATGATAGTAGTATAGTAACTGATTATTAGTCTGTGCGTGTTCGATAAAGTAGATATTTTTATACGTTCGCAGTCTTATTAGGTGAGCAGTGTATCTTATTTATTGCCTCACTTCCTGCCGAGTTTAAAGACCACAAACTTAAATTCTAATCCCATTCATGTACACGTGTCTTGTTAACAGCCGTTCGGTAGAAGGTCAGGTCAAGATGAAGGACAGAGTCGGCTTATTTCTGATCCACATTTGTCTACGCAGATGTCGCGGAATAAACTATGAGGGATCCTTATCTCGATGCGCGTTAGTACCCTGAATTTTCGCTCGTCTGGAAAGTCGGTGGACACGTCGCTACCTCATGTAGTCTGTTTGTTGTGGAAATTCTCGTTACTTATACAAGTTTATAGAAAATCAAGAAAAATGAACATTGAAATGGAGGTCAAAATTGAAATTGGGGTCGCAATTAAAAACAGTATTTACATAAGTTTTGTAGAAATTTATCCAGACAAATATGTATCAAAGTTAAAATGGAAATGAAAACTAAAATGATTGTTTGTCTGACTTGTTTTGCAAGTTTGCACAAATATCATTACTATGCCCTTGCTCCGTTTTGGGGGAAAGTGCATTACTGTGCAGTTACTGCTGACATGGCGTACGATTATCTATAATTATGTAATTTTCAAATAACAAATGACGTCAAGGCTCGTCAAATTGTTGGAGATTGAATATGTATACATATCTGACGAGGAAAAAGTAGAGCTATTATCGTGAAAACTAAATGTAGGTGATGTCCCACTTGTATCGAACCACGCAATTATTTTCCGTGAACTATAGGAGGTCGTTTCAAAAAATGTTTTATAATATTTTCAGAGATCTTGTCTAGGTAGACGTTCCTCCGAGATTTCAATTATATTCATTATTGTTTTAAATGAAATTATGTGTTTTCTTCAAATCAATAAAGTACGTTATACGTACATATAGCTCAATTGTATGTATAGAGAATTCATTTATTTAAATATGTTGATGTTTCAATTTAATAATAATAATGGAAATAAAAAAATATTAATTATATAATAATATTAATTATTATTATTATGGTGTTTTAAAAATTAACAATTTTCGTTAATATTTTTGAAAACACGCGCGTTTTATGACCAATTTGACAAAAATTAGTCTACGTTAATCACGCATCACCTTGCCCAAAACAACATGTTGAAAACATTGAAAATAAAATAATAAATGACACCGAACATGTTCAGTTACACTTTTGTTAAAAATGTCCGTTTGTTCGAGCGTTAAAGGAATTTATACTTCGAATCGAATAGCGAACGCTATCTTCGCGTAAACAGCCTTGAGAGCAGCACGTTGCATATTCTGAAATGCTGCCGGCTTGCACGGCCATAAATTCTTGGTACGATTACCCCTGAATAATCGTGAGGTGCGAATCGCTTCGCGAGCGACGGAATGTTTCAGTATTTCAAAGTGTCAGGCAAAATAAATATTCTCTTTCAACGGTACTCTTAACGGTTTCTTTTAAATAATGCTAATAATGATCAAAATCGGCACGTATTTCACGATTGTTGCAACGTACCAACTAACGCTGCTAAGCATGCATGTACTTCGACAGACTAAAGACGTAAAGACATAAGCCAAAGAACACCAAACAGTTGTTTTGAAACTTTTTACAGTCATTTGTAGCGTTTTTGTTTTGCTTTTTCAAACATCGCAAAATTTCATAGAATTCAAGTATTTTAATCAATTAAGTTAACCCCTTAATGCACAATTTAAAAAAAAAAAAACCGACCAAAAAAAATCAATTTTTTTTATCTAAGAAAATACATATTTGGACCTTAATTTCAATAAATATGTAAAAAAAATGCAAAAATTACTAAAAATTCAATAAAAATAGTGGTAAATAATTATAGTGAATATTGAATCGCATTGCAGATCGAATTTTGTACCCATCGTACTGTTTTTCAATTACCAGTTACTATTTTGAAGGGGAAGGAGGAGACGAAAAAGAAACTGAAAAATATTTAATTTTACCTAAATTTGTAATAATATAATAATAATATTTATTAGCTGAAAAATATATAATAAACTAAAACTATTCAAAATTTTCTTTTGTATGGTAAATTTCAAAACAAGGTGCAGCACATAGCCCAGCATTCTTTATTTCAACATTAGAAAACATACCTTTTATACACTAAAAATCCAATTTACTCTCTATAAAAATACACCATAAAACAAAAACGTTTTTATATGTTGACACTAATAATATTTGTAAAAAATAAAAAACAATTGTCTTTGAAGAAATTCACTTTGATAACGTCTACTTTACTTCACGACTTGCTCACGAATAATACACTAAATGTTCATAAGTGCCATCCTAAAAGTGCATATTTTATTCCTGAATAAGCAAAAAATAGAAAGAGATCGGAGATAACTGGAGAGTAATAAATAAATTAGTCATAACAAAACTCACAAAAGTGCCAACGCTAATTAGATACGCAATAATGGATATAGATAGATAGAAACAATTACCAGGTCAGAGATGCTTATAAGTGTCACCCTAAAAGGCCATATTTTATAATCCCAAATAAATACGTTAAGTATTTTTAATTATTAAGTTATTTTTACTGCCCGGATATATTCGAATCTGAACATTTTAGCGACATAAGTTGCGACGCCGACCGTATATATACGGGTCTGCACATTTTGGCCGGTTTTGCACGCCCGTGTTAATACGTTTCTGCGCGTTAAGGGGTTAAACATGCAAAGCAAAGTTATATGACATCGATTACTATTTCAACATTCTTACCTCTTGCGAGTCTTAATAAAATTAAGAAAGTTTGATGGATTAGCATAGAAATTAGATTCCAAATATAATAATATCGTCACCGGCATGCAGGTGACGCGGCAATCAAAGTATGAAAAATTGGCTTGGATTTTCATGCGCAAATCGGTAGAACGACTTCTGCTTTTTATTCCATCCAAAAAGAGTGATTTTTAAGCGTTTTATAGGATCTTTCGGCGTTTTTCACCGATTTACAACTGTATTTTCTGTTTTCTGCGAGATTATGATGATTTCAACATTTTGAGAGGAAGAATGTATTTTACGATGATTTCAATACGTATGAGATTGCTATATCGTAAATACGGTTTCAGTGCAAGTCGGTGAATGTGAAAGAATGTGCAGGAAGAATATGGCACGAGATGTGACAGATTATGGCTGACTGACAGCTGAATGAATTGATAGATGAGAAAGATAGCTGAATTTGTATAAAATTCTCCGAAAGTTTTGTAAGCCCTTCAAAGAATTGATTTCTGAGGTGATTTACGGTAACTTTTTCCTTAGCCTTATCCTTTCCTCAACCTTTCCTTACCTTTATAGTTCCCGCGGCTTCGTTAACGAGTTATTCAAGAAAAATGAGGACCAATTAGAGAGAGAATCTCTGGTTCAAATACTGGTAGATTGATATTCTGTTTTTTGCATATGAAATTTAGAAAATTGAGGAAAACGAGTTAAAAAAAGGGTATATGTAAAAAGGATTGAACAAATATTACAAAGTTAAAAGTGAAGTAAATTGACTAAAAAAACAAATAAAAAATATGAATCTTCTGAGATTTAAACCATCGCTACAGAGCTAATTGCAATACGTTCCTATTAGTCTAGTATTTGTGGAAATCGTAATTAAACTGTAATATATATAATATACATATATAATCGTAATAAATTTAAACGAAACATTATAAATCGGCCTATTTTTGCTCTAAATTCGGCCTATTGTTGCTTTTATAATTTTACAAGGGGATACAATCTTTCAAGATATGTCGCATCTCTTCAACTTATTATGAGTACGTACAGTATGACATCTTGATCGCATGCACGTTCAAGTGTCACACGGAGAAATGAGTCATCAATTGGTATCGCATTGATTATTCGTAGCGTGGATACGTTACAATCGATTATGTATACCATCAAGATTTATCGTTTGATTTGTCCTTTTAATGTCTTGCTTAACACTTTGTGTCTCTATGTATACTATCTGTAAGTCTGACTATGAGTCAACGTCACATTTATTTTCATTTAGGACATCCGTGGCAATTCGTACAGTGACGCTAATAATTCGAAGAACGTTCATCGCCGTTTCAGAATCCAAAGATACGTAACATCGACGATGTGAAACGCGAATGTATAATAATTATATAATTAAAAATCTAGTTTTACAGATCGTAGCATTTCTACGGAGTCTCGAAACCTCTCTGTTTGCTATTCAGTTTAACACTAGATTTACGAAACCCGTTAATAATGATGCGTCACTAATTTTTTAATTTACGATTATTCATATTGTAAAGATACATTTATGAGTTATTTATTCAATTTATGTGTTACTTATGGCAAATTTTACAATAGCATTTGTTACATTTTTTAATATGTCATATTATTTACATACATTACATATTCGTTAAATTTTAATTTGTCGTATTATTACTTGCATAAACTAATATAAAACAGTTGTTTCTTGTGCTCCGTAAATCTAGTATTAATATGGACTTGAAGATCGATAACTTGAATGAATACTGTATCGCTTCATGTCGCTTTTTTCGTTACATGCCCAGATAAAATAAGTGAAAAGATATTATTTTCTTATGTTTCTTATCATTTTACCCAATTTGCAGTTTTTGCAAAGTATTTTTGTACAGATTATCCAGTGAACCAGTCTTCCTAATTGTGCAAAAAATTTGAAAGAAACTGACGCAAATGTACACGAATGTCACTTACGTATTGGTGCTAAATGGTAGATGTCATCCCCTTTATTCATCATGACTATGATTCATTGCTCTCTAATTTTCGCCTACTTATATATCGCATTACTGAGGAAATTGGTAGTAATGCAGTAATAACCTTCGACACTAGTCACTGTTCAGAATTATTTGTCGTCATTCTCGGTACACCTCATTTGATAATTTTAAGTGAATCACATAATCTTGTCATGTATCGTGCATGTATCATGCATCGTGTCATATATTGGTATTCAACCAAACTCATAAACACACGCGTTTGTTATAACAGCGCTTTTCAGGACTTTTAATGTTTAACAAACTTAGAAAATTGGCAAGTTTTAGCATGCAAACTAAACTTGGTTACAACATTGATAATTTATAATATATATATATATAAATAATAATAATATATATATAATATAATATTATATATATATATATATATATATATAAATAATAATAATATATATATATATAATATAATATAATATATATATATATAATATATAATATAATATAATATATATAGTTTTTTTTTCTTGAAAAAATACCTGAACGAATGCAATAAATAAAAGCTTAGATAAAGGTAACAGTGCTTCATACAACGTTACCAGAAAAATGGAAAAATATTACTTTCAAGCATAAAAAATATTGTCTGTGATAGCTATGTTTTAATCGGTAGATTAATTGGATGATTAGATGTGCATAATATGGTTATTAAATGAAGCAGATTCACAATTTTTGAGATATTGGTAATGTCCCATTTAATATGTATCCAATTCATTAAAAAATAAAATAAAAACATATAAAATTGAAACAATTGAAACATATTCTAGTCTTCGCAAGACAAATGAAACGTGTTACAGTAAATTCTCCCTAATTGACGCTCAGATTGTCCAAATGAACAATTTTGGAAGAGGAGAAAGGATTAGTTTTTATAGTTACGTAAGTTATACGTAAGTTTTTACAGTTATTGATTGTCAACAACTAAGAAGATCGAATAATTGTGCCTCCTCTTTCCAAATTGTCCAATTTTCGTTTCCGAGCTGAGAGTCAATTATGGAGAATTTACTGTAGTCCCATTCATGTCAGTCTTCCCCTAAGTAGGAAAGTGACGATCTAAAAAGTTCAACCGACGACCATCAGCATAACTCATTCACCGACAACCCTGTGTTCAAAATAAATATTTTCCAACTACAACCAAGCTACCTTTTTACATTTATGACAGGTGCGTTATTAAAATGTGGATCCATAGAGAGTGAGACACTAGTTCTCCCTTATGGAAAAGGAGAGCCTGAGGCAGTAGGAAAAAAATCGTACGACAAGGGGTTAAACATTTCAGCGTAAATTGTAAAAATGTAATATTAGTATTATAACAAAAATAGTCTTATAAAAAATTGTCAATTTTTGTGTACAATCTGTGAGCGTTAATTAGGGAGGATTTACTGTACTTTTCACAACGCAGGTCAATATGGTCATCGTATACCTGGATATGAACCAAAATCGATCTGCGTTATTAAAAACAAAGAACAACGCAGGTCATCTTATCTCGATCTCCAGAGAATACATAAAATGATAAAAAAAACGCCAGGAAAGAGATCGATTTTTCGAAGCCGTGACAGTAAGAAGCCCCGTTGAGGCCTACACGCCTCCGGGCATACACAGCCAGCCGCATAAATAACGATGAACCACATGCGATCTCAGAAATCGATGCAGGCTCTCGGCCGTATTGGCTCGTTCCAGTGAAACCAAAGTCACAATTATCTTAATGGCTGACTCGGTCGAGCGATTTCCAAGTAGCAGGGCGCAGCATCGCGTTATCCTGAATTTCCATGCCGCGAACGAAGAACGTCGTAATTTTTGCGAACGTTTATGCGTGCATCCAGGTTTTCCCTATGGGTTACCGCCCATAACGTCAGCGCTGGCACGGACGCCAATTGCAGTATGATGGTGTATGATGGCGGTTGCTTGTCATCCGAAGTTAGGTATCACGAAAACTCGTTACGATAAGGAGTTATGCGCGGACTGTTAATTATTGACTAGACTGTGGACTTTGTGCATTTGTTGCATAAATGGGCAAGCGAAATACAAAGCAATGAAGACATCTGAATTTTGATTTTTAATCTATTGAAACTATTAATAGGAAAAGTATGTCTCCGTTTGTCTCTTGTTCTGTGCATTCGATGCAGACAATTTCTATTTTGTATAAAAATATCATGTGTAAATTATAATATTTGTATAAAAATATCATTTTATAAAAATGATGATCAATAAAAAGTTTCCTTTGTCAACCAAAGGACTGCTCATTGTAACAATAAAATAAAAGTACAATTAGACTTCATTAAAAAAAAAGATCCGCCGTTTATTTGGCCAAGAACATTATAGCTATGAACATGGCTTAGAATTATAGTTAAGAACATTTCAATCGAAATAATAATTGTCAGAAATCAATTTTCTGCCACATTGATTATAACTAGACTGCGAATTTTATGTGTTTACGATGAAAGTGAGTAGGCCACATAGAAACCAGTAAAAAGGTTTAAAAAATTTGCAAATACTGTTGCATCACTTTCAACTGAACAAAATAATTAAAGTATCCAGTATCCTGCAATCAGTGCAGAGAATTTTCATTTTGCATAAAAATCCGCAACTTAATCGCGACAGTTATGATCCCTAAATTAAACGAAATATAGAACAAGCTATTTGTTACGAATTAGCGAGAAACGCGTTGAATCGGTACGAGAAACGGACGAGGTTTAAGAGAAAAAATGAATGCAGCTCCTGTATCTTGCAATTTGAATTTGCTTTATACTTCGTAGAAAAGAATTTATTTGTGCTGCGAAAATATTGTAAATTCAAACGAATCTGGAAACATTAGACGATTCTTTCCTTGGCCGAATTTACTATTGACATGAAGATTGTAACTCTCCCTTTACAACGACGCTCAAAAACTTAATGTACGATTCTTCTTTCCGGTGTTACGCGGCAAAATGAGAAACAGTGTCTTGAGGTGTATCTTCTGCTACTGTAAAATTGGTAGCACAGGTTTCAATCGAAACTGACTAAAACGATGAAAAGAAATTGCGGGTCGAGCATCGAAGCTTTATTGGAAAGGGGAAGCTTCAAATCTGCAGGGTGTCCCATAATTATGTTTATTATGTTTATAGGGCGATTCCTCGGGTCATTTGAAGTAACTTTTCCCTTAGCGAAAATGCAATCCGCAGTTTTGTTTACGCGTTATTAACGAAAAACACTGGCCAATGAGAGGCGAGCTCGACTGGCCGCGAGGCGGCCCAGCCAACGAGCGCACGAAGCTCGGTTCCGCTCATTGGCTCGGCCGTCTCGCGTCAACTGATCTCGTTTCGCATTGGTCGCTGTTTTTCGCCAATAACTCGCAAACAAAGCCGCGGATTCCATTTTCGCTAAGGAAAAAGTTACTTCAAATAATCTCATTTCCGGATTGCGAGACATAATTGGTACACCTCGTATGTATGATTCGACACGGAATGTGGGTTAAGAGAGGAAATGAATGCAGCCGATATACGATATCTTGCAATCTCGGTGCAGACAATTTTTCTTTTGCGCAACAATCCGCAGTCTGATTATAACCCAACGACGGTGATTTTTCGAAGTAGGTATTTACGGCTCGCGGCGAAATCGTTCCCGAGAAATGCAAGCATCGCGTCCTAGTAATTTCCAATTACTAATTGCTGGTTATCCACGGTAATGCAACAGTGGTTCGCTAGTTATTAGAATAATTATTGTATCATTCGAACGACTATTTTCTCGTACTTGTTGGCTGAACAAGTCCTGCCGCCGCGTTTACAACATTATTATATTCGATGCGAGACACTTTTCGTTTTCTTTCTGGCGCGACAGTGTGTTTTACGTGCACGGTGTTAACTGGATAATTTCCTAACGATCTGGAGCGAATGGGCAAAGTGATTCAGGATGTCTTGTTTCGTAGCTCGTGAGAGGAAACTTGATCGGCAACTTTCGAGTATTAATGTCACCGAGATGTGCTCCTTGTTTTCAAACTACCTTGTCTTCAGACTGCAGATCTTTATGCAAAATAAGACTTATCTCCATGAATTGCAGCAAAGATTAGTCAAGTAAATGTATTTCTTTCTTTCTCTAATAATTTCGACGAGTTGAAAATAACACGTAGATGTCCTTAAATTCTTTTAATATTTTCGTTGTTTGAAACTTCACCCACCCATTTTTATCATAAATGCATAAGAACCGCAGTCTAATTATAATGTATATCCGTCTAGTTTTAAGTTCTTACGAGAACCGGTCGTTCTTGTGCCTGCGTGACGTGCTTAATAGATACTCTTGGGTAAAATATTACTTGAAGTGAGAAGTAGAGAGTACTTGCCCAAGTCATTTCATCGACAAGATTTGAATAATTAATCCTTGTTTTTTTTAACGTTTATGCTGAAATGTATCGAGAACATTTTGCACTTTCTCAACATAACAATGAAAAAAATAGGATTAATTATTAAGATCTTGTACATATTTCTCGAACTATATTGAGTAAATTATTACCAGAAATTTTTTCATGACGAGTCGAACTCGTCAAAGTACGGCAAGGAACGGTAACATCAAGAAGAGAGAAACTTACGAATAAATATAATGATAATAATAAACGTGATCGCGTTGGATACGATCTCGATAAAAAAATCTTTATTTGATGCTATTAATTAATGTTTTTCTCCAGAATCCAACTCACTATGTATTATACCTTTATCTTATTATACCTTATCTATATTTACTATCATCATACCTTTGTCCGAAATCTTCGGAATCGTGCATTATTCTGTGCGACATTACTGCTGACGTCGGAATTTTGTAACCGATCCAATTGTGAGAATTTCTGATTAAGCGAATACCTTTCGCTGAAGTTAACCTTTTCATTGGCTTCACGTATTTCCTTTGTTTTCTCACAGTGGTAACCTATGTTCTAGCCAATCAATACATAACAGTAACATTCATACAATTGTTAAGTTAACCAACAAAGCCACAACGTACACTGGTACACTTTTCCGAAAAGTTGACCACAATTAATAATTTCGTACGATTTTTATGAAAATCGGTTTTTGGGTTCGCTGAATTTGATAAATGCGTAATCAAAAATTGCAAAATTCAAAATAGACAATCTGACATCACCGATATAAGCATTGTTTATAGCTTGTTTTTTGTAAATATTAATAATTGTCCGATATTTAGCTATGATTATATAATTAGAATATAAAATTTAATATAATGATCTTAATTTCAACATCTTCAATATTGTTCACGAAGACCGATGGCTACTTGGAGCTTCAAATTGAATATCTTAAAAATGAGAAAAAATATTAGTAAAATTTTTCGATTGGACGTCATAGTTGATATCCTTACTTTAAGTCGTGTAGCTTGTTAGTGTCTTTTAAAGACTGTCACAACTTTGTCTCTATTTTAATATGACAACAATTTAGCCAGGAAGCACAAGACTTAATTCGAAAATATTTTGCGTCGTTTACGTGCAAAATTCATCTTCATAACATATACTTTGAAACTGATGAACTTCAACTTGACATATTAAAGATGTTACCATGACCAAGCACGAAAATTCGTGAACTTTGATAAGTCTAGTCTAGTCAATTCGCGCTCAGATTGCACGCAAATGGACAATTTAGGAAGTGGAGACACGATTATTCGAGCCTTACGGTTCATTTTTATAGTTACCGATTGTCAACAACTATAAAAACGAGATGCAAGGCTCGATTAATCGTAAAATTGTCCAAAATTGTCTCTTCCAAGATTGTCCATTTTTGTGCGCAATCTGAGCGCGAATTAGGGAGAAATCACTGTACTCGGTAATCATGCACGATATTTGAAAATTTTGAACAGAATTTGAGGCTGTGAAATGCACGAAAAAGAAAATATTTACCATAATATATCAGCCCTTTGGAAATGAAGTTTTGCGAAAATATTTCAAGGAATTGTCATTTAAAGTATGACAGTTTTGCCAGCCTGTATACATATACAATGATAAACGCAAACCGTATATTACAAGTCTGCAATGATCAAGAAGATCGAAGGCTAATTAAAAGGTTGCATTGTCCTTTTTGATTACAGTGAGCCTGGCGGTGCTGATGTTCTTCCTGTTTGGCAAGCCGTTCAAGCGAGGATTCTTCTGCAATGATGAATCATTATATCACCCGTTTCACGAGTCGACAGTAACCAGTCTGATGCTCTACGTGATTGGCCTCTTTGTACCTATATGCTCGGTGAGTCACCTGCCGTGATTCGTGAATCGCGATCCGCGATTTTCCAAGACGCGCCCTGAAACCGGTAATTTATCGGAGCCCCGGATTTCCGTCTATCGTATTCCGCGTTCTTGGAATACGATACGAGAATTTCGTTTCCTCCGTTTTGTATTAGTCATCATCGATTGTGTTCCTACTGTTTTCTTTTCCATTTGCTTCCACATTTGCATTCCTTATCTACTATGCAATCAACTTTATAACCATGTTGCGGATGATTGTTGACTCGCCCTCATATATTCTGTGCAGCTGGTAGATCAATTCAACATTGCAAATACAATGTATAGTTCTAATACTTATTGCACACTACTTACAGTCGACGACAAAAGTGTTCGTACACCTTTTGAAACGCAATAACTGTTTTAAAACTGAACTAACTCACTCGAGTATTTTTTAGATGATAGAGGGACTAGTCTACTAGACGGTGACTGAAATGTTTCCTTTTTAAATTTTGCTATTACTTGGTATGACAAAAACATAAAAATCTCTCGTTTCTTAACTTCTTTTATTACTAATTTATTATTTTAGATTATAATTCGTTGGAATGACCAAAAAATTGCAACTTTTTCGAAATTTTTTACTCGTTGTCTAGTAAACCGGTCGGCGTAACGTTTCAAGGAAGAATTCAAGTCGTAAGATTTTTAATTTCACAAGGGCAAAACGTTTGGATTTTTCATTTTTATTGCAATTGTGAAAGCAAACGAGAAGTAGAAGATCTTGATTCGCAGAAAGATCAATTGAGCCGTTTATTTTGAAAGTGGCATAAGTCACTTTACCGTAATGAAAAGTGGTGATATTTTTAACGTTTATACAAAATTATTTATACTGAGAAAAATATCAGTATCCTGAGATAACAAATACAAGTAAATCTTCTCGAAAGTTAGCATCCATATTTTTGAACGTGTTAAAACGCAAACCCTTAAATATATCGACTTAAAAACAAAGTGACTTATGCCACTTTCAAAATAAACGGCTCAATTAGCTCTGTGAATGGGTGAATTCGATTTGCAACGGGGTAAATATGGTTTTAATTTGATTTGCAACAAGATCAAGTTGTTTTGAAACAGGATAAATTTTATTTGCGAAAGGGTCAATTGAATTTGCTGGAGGCTGAATTTAACTTGCAACAGGGTAAATTTGTTCGGCATCGGGGTGAACATAATTTGCAAAGGGATAAATTTGATGTGCAAAAGCTGTATCTCGCGTACGAGACCAATTTGAAAAAGTGGTAGCCTGCAGTGCTTTGAAGATGAAAATTTTAGGTCGAGTGTAACAAAGTGGCTCACCACGCATACGGATACCCTCGTACATTCTATGCGGATGGTGTAAAAAGGCCGGTCTCTAGGTACGCTAACAAGGGCCACTAGCGATCTGTTCAGCGAAACCTATTTTTTTTGTCCTAGAAACATCATGTTAAGTAGCCCGCATAATAGCGACGGTAGTGAAACAGGTAATCTTTTTTTTTCACAGGACAATGCGATGAAGCACATTATTTGTATGTTTCAACTATATTTTGAAATCCATTTTTCTTGTAATATATTAAGCAAACTGAATGTCACTAGGTCCCAAATACAGTAAATTCTCCCTAATTAACGTTCAGATTGCGCACAAAAGTAGACAGTTTCGGAAGAAGAGATACGATTATTACGATTATACGATTTCCGTTTTTATAGTTAACTATAAATTCTGAGATCTAGACCTCGGATAGTATAAAAAGCCTGCAAAGTCTACTAATCTATAATATCACAATTATATGTTTTTTGTCCGATTTAATAGAATCTATAATTAGAATAATATAATTGAACCTAATGATAGAAACTATAATAGAACATAATCTTACTTTTAAAAATTTATTTATCATTGGAATTATTTTAATCGAACTGCTCGATCTAATTGGTTAAAAATTTATTAATTTACAATTATTGAAATTATGCAAATATTTTTGCATTATATCACAATCAAAATCGCATAAAGTAAAAATCTCTGCAGTTTCGTAAGGCGACGCAAACCAAACACTTCCACTGCTCGGTAGTTTTACTATTCATGTTGTTATTAAAACGTTTCAACGTTGTTATTAAAGCAGCCAAGTTTTCAATGACACTTGTCACTGACAGTGACTATGTAATGACAATAATAATACGATGATAGAAAATAGCAGTCACAGGCATACGGCGAGTGTTGTTCGGAATGCTTTAAGAAAATAATCAGAAGTGTTAGAAAGACACTTCTATTGCTATATGAGTGTGTGTATTCTGGTTTTTATACATCCGATTGCTTTTCTGACACCGTCTAGAGTACCATTACCGCGAACGCGTGTGTTTTTATAAGATGTTTTCCGAACAAAATATAACAAACTTAAGCGAGTTCGCCGAGTTTCCTCTTAGCACTACATAGTCCTCCACGTTACGACTTTGAGTTCAGTTTTTTTAGGACTAGTACCCAATTTCAACGTTAAATAGTAGCCATTGTCTGTCGTTTTGCGTATAAATCGTCACGTTTCTCTGAATATTGAAAAAATATTTTGCTGATGAAATATTTTATATGAAAATATAAATTGTAAACAATTCAGTCATCGGAAAATATACACAGTTGCGATATACTGTATAGTTGTGCTAAAATAATTTATTTATAGTCTTCTATGCGTGAATAACGATTGTATTAATTTTCAATGCACATCTTTCAAATTTCATCGTGATAAAATTAAACGGATCAGATATCATTATCGATAAACTTTGTTAATGTGCCAGATATTTCTTGCAGTTATTTTGCATATTTCAACATGTAAACTTTACATGAACATCTGCGATCTGGCTATAACAGTAAAGGTTTAATCAGCCATAACGCAAAGCTCTGCTTTCTCCAATGAAATACTATCTCTCACGGATAGTAATCGAATCCCGCGAAGCAGAACTCGTCTATCGAAATGAGCTTATTATTAGAATTCACGGTTACGCGTGCGTTCGAAACTCGATTCCGCCGGCAATAAGGGGTGCAACGAGTCCCATAACCTTCGTCATGCATCGTACACGTAACACGTAAAGCGTATCGCGTAACACGGCGTAACATCGTTGTGATCATAGGCGAAAGCAAAACTGCGGTAAGATATATGGCGCGAGAGATCTATAAATATAGCATACCGATCTCCGGAATTCGAACGATTTCTCGCGAGAGCTATCTATATCGTGAAGCCGCGGCAACGAGTAAAATATGAAAATATTTGCAGCACGTAAACAAAGTACCCGAGATTTGCGAATAAAACGCGCACCGCTCGAATGTTCATAAAAATTGATTTGATCGCCTCCGAAATAGATCCCGTCCGACACGATACACGTACACCAACGCCTTCATTCAGTCTTCGAAACATCTTTCACAAACGCTGAGGAAGGTAAAATATAAAGACAATATGCACGTATATGCAAATCGTCATCGATGATACTGAGAACTCCGACAAAAATTATCTTGCAAGAAAGGAATACTTTTTGCACCGCATTGGTCTCTTGATACCAGTCAAATTTCATATAAAATATTTTTCGTGACGTCAGATGGACTATCGCGTGTGCGATCGATTGTAACAAAAACAAAATTCGTATGCTCGAACATTGGCAGAATAGCAAATGCCTTTATACTTCTGACGTACTTATTGAAAATTGTTTATAAAATTATTTTACATAAAAATCGTTATCAAAATTTCATTCTATGATCGGAACAACCTGTACAATTATTTATTTCATAATGAGTAGTGCATAAGTAACAGTCATGTGAATTAAATCCGGGTTTGGACAATTTTAGCTCACTGCGTGCTGCAGAGCTCGAAATTTCCATAAAGCCACCTAATATTTTGATGAAATGTTATACTTATTCCATAGCAATGGAAGAATAGTGAATGAGTCGAATTTTAGGATTAATAAATGACACCGTATAATATTTATTTGTAAGAAAAATAAATTTATGTATTTTATCAAAAAGCGTTATACATAAATTATTATTTGTAAAGCGTTATACATAAATTATTATTTGTAAAGCGTTATACATAAATTATTATTTGTAAATCGTTATCTATAAATCGTTATTTATAAATCGTTATCTATAAATCGTTGTTTATAAATCGTTATTTATAAATCGTTATCTACATATATAAGTCGTGTCAGTAGATACTGATCTAAACAAATAAACCAACGTCGTAATGAGTCGTAACTTCGGTGGTGATTCGAAATTTCGAGCATTGTGGCGTACTACCGCAGTGTTCACCGCAGTGTTCTCCACAGTGTTCACCGCAGTGTTTGCATGTGTTCGGTTTCCTTTAGTGGGTAACGACCCTTCCGGTGGGAGAGTGGCGACGGCCGCGAAGATGGGAGTGCAGTTTCCAAGGATGCAAATAGAGAATGCAGTCTGTTAGGGCCTTGCGCCTTTCGTCCGGCAAAAATACATCGCCGTGCACGTGCACCACTTCCAGATACCGTAAATCGATTCCCACGACCGCCGAAACTTAACGAACGTTCTTCTTTCGCTCTTGCATCCCATATGGCCGGGCAAGGGCATTCTTCCATATACATACTTACATGATACACTGCCCGGCAGTGATTCTCGATGTACGAGGAGAGGCAGTGTTGATTTGTTCCTCTTTCGCTAATTGAATCGTGGGTTATACGTTTCGCAATTAGAATCATAGTGGCGTAAGTGACATTTTCGATAGTTCTAATTTATGTCTTGAAATGTAATCTATACATGTCAGAATGTTTAAAAAAACTATTGAAATAAATCATAAAAGTATTATACCAATATTATTTTATTATTATTATTATTATTATTATTATATCTAATATTATTTTATTATTATTATTATTATATTATTATTATTATTATTATTATTATATCTAATATTATTTTATTATTATTATTATATTATTATTATTATTATTATTATATCTAATATTATTTTATTATTATTATTATTATTATTATATTTAATATTATTTTATTATAATATTATCTTATCAATACACATGTTAGTAAACAATAACACTCCTCCTTTCTCACAATGGGGACAATGTGATTTAGCCCACTATGATTCTAACCCACTTAATTGTAAGGTCGCGCAGTTACGTAGTCGCACAGTGGACTATTTCTCCAAAGATCATGTTTTCTTCTTCTAATTCCTTTGTTAAGCGTTCATAATTGATTATACATTTTGTTAGATGAAATATGTATTTTTCCATTTTTTATTTCGTTTTTACATCAACACTTCTTCGTCCGTAATAAGTTCGCTGATAAGACGAGACAAATTTTGTTTCTCTTATGTTTCAATTTATTTTTTCGTTCCTAGATACTTGATAACAGATGAGTCAAATTTTGTTTCGTTTCAAATACGAATAGCATTCATGTTTAGTTGATTATGTTGAAAATCTTCGTCACGAGTCTGGCTCGTTCTTATAACGCAAGGAGATAGGGTTTACAGCTACCTGGGTCTATATATATGCATTGTATTACATTATATTATAAGAATACCTGTATATAAAAAGTAATAATCTTTTATAAATGCACACATATCTACATTTCCATATTTAATTTATCATTTATACTAACGCACACGCTGCCAAATATTATTATTATTAATATTATTATTATTATTATTATTATTATTATTAATATTATTATTAATATTATTATTATTATTATTAATATTAATATTATTATTATTATTAATATAAATTAATTATAATATGTCAATGTTTTATTCAAATAAGTTATTCATTTCCACTTGCACATAATTTTATAAGAACATATTTATACGAATGCATTCAGGATCAGTTCAATTTCAAGGTGCTTATAGAATTATGAAATTGCCGATTGCTTCCTCTGCACACGTAGAAAAATTATTTAGTTATGCAATAATGATCAGTCTATCCAAAAGCAACAAACTTGCCGATGCGATATATGAGAAAAGGAATTTGAAAGATAAGTCGATAAACTATGAAAAAAAACACTGTATATTCTAACATTTTTATTCGAATCGTTTGTTTTACGTTCTTGTAAGAATAAATTCTTATTCGAGTGAATTCTTGTTCGGATAAATTTTTATCCGAAACATTTTGTATTCGATTGGATATTTATTCGACAGTGTCGAATAAAATATACAATTTTATTCAACACTGACAGGAACTCGTTTCACATACGAGTATCTACTGTATACAGGGTGGACCGAAATTCATAGTACAACCAAGCAAAGGGTGATTTTACGTGAAAACATAAGAAATGAATTTGGTGCAACATTTTTTTATCCGGAGCTCCATTTTCGAGAAAATCGACTCTTTGAGGTTCATTCATCTTTATAAAGTACTTATTAACACGTTCCGTGCCACGTGTACCATCGATGGTACACGCTTGCATGTTTACTTAGTGAACTGAACAAATTGTTTACAAGAAATTTAGAACCGAAGAATCAATTTCCACCGCAAGAATGGGCGTTGATAAGTTTTTGTTATGTTGTTATGTGTACGAGAATTAATAATTGCATGTAATACATCAAGTTTTAGTAAAATATCAAAGTGTGAAGATTCGAGTAAAAAAAGCTCGGCACGGAACGTGTTAATTGGTGTCTCTGTTGAAGACAATGTTTACGAACATTGATAACGATGGAAACATTCCGTCTAGTATATATAACTCGCAACAATTAATGTTTGTAAACACTATCCCGAACGGAAGCAACTGCGGTAGATGAATAGACAACAACTAAATCCTTCATAAAGATGAACAAACTTCAAAGTTGATTTTCTCGAAAACTGAGCCCCGGATAAAAAAATGTTATAACAAATTTCTCTCATGTTTTTCTCATGTAGAATCATCCTCTGCTCGGTCGTACAGTAAATTCTCCCTAATTGACGCTCAGCTTGGAAACAAAAATGCACAATTTGAGAAGAGGAGATACGATTATTCGACTTTGCGGCTCATTTTTATAATTGTTGACAATCGGCGATTATAAAAACGAGTCGCGAAACTTGAATAATCGTATCTCTTCTTCCCAAATCGTCCATTTTTGTGCGCGAATTAGGGAGAAATTTCTATACGCAAAAATGGACACATTAGGAAGAGGAGATACGATTATTCGACTTTGCGGCTCATTTTTATAATTGTTGACAATCGGCGATTATAAAAACGAGTCGCGAAACTTGAATAATCGTATCTCTTCTTCCCAAATTGTCCATTTTTGTGCGCGAATTAGGGAGAAATTTCTATACACAAAAATGGACACATTAGGAAGAGGAGATACGATTATTCGACTTTGCGGCTCATTTTTATAATTGTTGACAATCGGCGATTATAAAAACGAGTCGCCAAACTTGAATAATCGTATCTCTTCTTCCCAAATCGTCCATTTTTGTGCGCGCATTAGGGAGAAATTTCTATACGCAAAAATGGACACATTAGGAAGAGAAGATACGATTATTCGACTTTGCGGCTCATTTTTATAATTGTTGACAATCGGCGATTATAAAAACGAGTCGCGAAACTTGAATAATCGTATCTCTTCTTTCCAAATCGTCCATTTTTGTGCGCGAATTAGGGAGAAATTTCTATACGCAAAAATGGACACATTAGGAAGAGAAGATACGATTATTCGACTTTGCGGCTCATTTTTATAATTGTTGACAATCGGCGATTATAAAAACGAGTCGCGAAACTTCAATAATCGTATCTCTTCTTCCCAAATTGTCCATTTTTGTGCGCGAATTAGGGAGAAATTTCTATACGCAAAAATGGACACATTAGGAAGAGGAGATACGATTATTATTAATCTCTGGTTGCAAAATTGTGAAAGGAAATGTTTATTGTCATTAACATCAGCAGTCTTGTTGTTGTATTTCCTCTTTTCAAATCGCCCATTTCTGTTTATAAACTGAGGGTCAATTAGAGAGAATTTACTGTACTACGAATTCCGGCCCACCCTGTAGTATTGTCGCGAAGTGTACAAGTGCACTGTGTTCGTCCCGACGACAGAAAGCGTCAGGATTCAGTTGCGTGGCACAGAAGCGGTAATCAGATTTGTCACTGTGCTCCCCGGGCGAACCAGACAAAGACAAGTGGTAGTAGCTGCCGCGCCGGAGGAAATCAAAAAAACTTCCTATCTTTTTATCTAATTTCCTGAGGACACCGCGGCCTGCAGCTGTTCTTTATCTTTATCTGCCGGTTACTTGTCTAAGCAGATAAAATCCGTGTGCTGATCTAATATATTACCAGATATTTTTAAGTGTTTCCCGCAGCCGAGTGGCGGCGGAGTAGGTGATGACTCGCAGTCAAATTTATGGCGTGCGAGGCGTTCATCGAAACGGTAGCCACGAGGAAATATCTTCACGTTTCGAATGCTCTTCTCTACATATACATATATATATATATATATGTAGTAGCCGTTACTTGGCTTACGCAGGCGTAACCGATTGATAGCAGACCTGGACACATTTCAAATGGCTTTGTTTGAAATATTATTGAATCATTATTTCAAGTAACATGTTATTTTATTTCATAATTATTTCCGTGTCACTTATCTGAAATACTATTTGAACACTAGATTTACGGAGCACACAAAAAACAGCTGTTTTATATTAGTTTATAAAAGTAACAATAAAACATTTATTCTGACTTTTAACACATATGTTATTGTAATATTTGCCGTAAGTAACATACAAATTGAATAAATAACTCATCAATGTATCTTTACGATATGAATAATTGTAAATTAAAAAATTAGTGAACCGCCATTTTGACGGGTTCCGTAAATCTAGTGTTAAACGAAATGTTCTCTTATCTTGTAATTATTTGAAATAACTATTTCAAATATATTGTATTTATATATTATATTTTATCATATTTTAAGAAAGTTGAGGTTTTCACGAGAGTTATAAGTACAAAAATTGAAAAATGCAACCTTTATTATCTTGTTCACAATTCCCCTAAGAAACATCTAAACAACAACTTAAATTTTTCGAATCCATTTTTAAAAAAGTTATTTTAAAAAAAGTTGTAAGGGTGTAACAAGGTGTACCAAGACTTTCTGGCGGACTGTATAAATACCAAAGTAATTTGATGCGACGTCCAAGTCTTTACAGAGTAAAAGTAAAAGTATTCCGAATTTCATCAAACTCATAACCCACATGGACGCTCAGACTTCGAGCTGTCCTTGAACTTTATATGGACAGCATTATGTCATCCCATATGTTCCTGCGAAAGTTATGTTTACACAGGGTGTCGCATAATATGTGAAACTTGCTCGAATTGCGTACTTATCCGGCACTTGGAAGTTGTTATCGGCGAAGTTTAATCGGTTGTAAAATGAGGCAAATGTAAGTCATAATTTTTAACTATAAAATTTTCTATTAAATTTTGCCTTCACATGACCGATGAATTTTAATTTTTCAAATTATTCGTCAATTTTAGTTAGTTATAGTAATTATAGTAGTTACAGTAGTTATAGTAGTAGTTATAACATTATGTATTGCATTTTCTTAAATATTAGACGATTTCTAAATAAATTTTTGAGAAAGTTGCAACTGGCTGCAATGACGAAAAATTTTTTTTAAACAATGTTTTGTAAATGAAAAACCTAAAAATCTCTAGATTTCTTACAATTACCTGTCGATGAGAAACTACATTTTCCATGATCTTTCAATATTTCTAGCTCATAACAACAACAAAAAATAACGCTAACCGAAATTTTCGGCATGCATATAATCATCGAGACTTACTGAATGAATTCTTTAAATTTTCACGCTAGACTCGGATATAGAAATTAAAAACGTAAGTTTCTCGTTCCTTTTGTCATTTCAACTAATCGCGATTGTAGCAAAAATCTTTTTATACATTGATTAAGAGACTGGTTCTCTAACATTTCAGAAGTTATTTACCTTTAACCCTTTGCAGTCGAGTGGCGACTCTGAGGCGCCAGTAAAATTGGTACACTATTTTTCAAGATCATTGCACGAGCATCAGATTCGACGTTCATATTTAAAAATGCAAACTGTTGAAATTTCATTGTGCCTCGCCAATGGGCGCAATTTCATACGCATAAATCGCAATTAATTGTATAAGGTTGAAATACTGCAGATCGGAGATCATGTTTTAGATTTCGAATTGAAATAGCTTCGACTGCAAAGGGTTAAAATATATCCGAATATTCTAGCGAGTGACTGTAAAGGTTTTGTGCAGGATGGTGTCTTCAACATGAACGTGGCAATAAGGTCAGGTGTGCCTCATCTCAGGTAAACGAGAGCTGCCAGCTCCACTGCAACAGTCTGTTGTCCGTACCACCAGTCACGTACCCCACATTACCTCGAATGCGGCCAAACAATGAGAGTAATATCAGCAGATATCGTATCGAAACCATCGCGGAGTGGTCTGGAAAGCGACTTTTTCTTAGTCACGACTTCAACCTTTTACAATCTTCGGCGCCGCTAATAACTAGACTGCTGATATTAATGAAAATAAACATTTTCTTTGCCAATTGCAACCAGAGCTGGATAATACAGTAATTTCTCTCTAATTCGCGCCCAGATTGCGCACAAAAATGGACAATTTAATAATTTAATAATAATCGTATCTCCTTTTCTCAAAGTGTCCATTTTTGTGTATAGAAATTTCTCTCTAATTCGCACTCAGATTGCGCACCAATTGTAATATCAGCAGATATCGTATCGAAACCATCGCGGAGTGGTCTGGAATGCGACTTTTTCTTAGTCACGACTTCAACCTTTTACAATCTTCGGCGCCGCTAATAACTAGACTGCTGATATTAATGAAAATAAACATTTTCTTTGCCAATTGCAACCAGAGCTGGATAATACAGTAATTTCTCTCTAATTCGCGCCCAGATTGTGCACAAAAATGGATAATTTAATAATTTAATAATAATCGTATCTCCTTTTCTCAAAGTGTCCATTTTTGTGTATAGAAATTTCTCTCTAATTCGCACTCAGATTGCGCACCAATTATAATATCAGCAGATATCGTATCGAAACCATCGCGGAGTGGTCTGGAAAGCGACTTTTTCTTAGTCACGACTTCAACCTTTTACAATCTTCGGCGCCGCTAATAACTAGACTGCTGATATTAATGAAAATAAACATTTTCTTTGCCAATTGCAACCAGAGCTGGATAATACAGTAATTTCTCTCTAATTCGCGCCCAGATTGCGCACAAAAATGGACAATTTAATAATTTAATAATAATCGTATCTCCTTTTCTCAAAGTGTCCATTTTTGTGTATAGAAATTTCTCTCTAATTCGCACTCAGATTGCGCACCAATTGTTGTGTACAGTTATTATATGCCCGATGAATTCGTTCCGCGACAGGGAGCAGAACTTTCGTCACCAGAAGTGTGCGACAGCTCGAAAATGTCGGATCGCCTCGGGGTCCGAGAATATTCGGAATTTTTGATAATATCGCGATTCTCGAAATTTCGGCATTTCGAAAGCGTCGGCTTCCCTAATTACAGTAAATTCTATCTAATTGAAGCTCAGGTTGCGCACTGAAATGGACAATTTGGGAAGAGGAGATACGGTTACTCGAGCCTTGCGGCTCGTTTTTATAGTTATCGATTGTCAACAACTATAAAAACGTATCTCCTCTTCCCAGATTTTCCATTTTTGTGTACACAGTAATTTCTTCCTAATTCGCACTCAGATTGCGCATAAAAATGTACAATTTGGGGAGAGGAGATACGATTCTTCGAGCCTCGCGACTCGTTTTTATAGTCACCGATTGTCAACAACTATAAAAACGAGCCACAAGGCTCGAATAGTCGTATTTCCTCTTCCCAAATTGTCCATTATTATTCTACAGAAATTACTGTATTTGCAGAGAAAGTATTTGAAACGCTGTTTTGAATAATAGATCCTTCATAATTAAAATAAAATAGTATTTCGAATAAAATATAAAATTTCGGAAAATAAAATATTTTATTTTGGTACTTCCCCCTCCCCCCCCCCCGCCCCCATCGCAGCCAAAGCACGAAATATTCTGCGAAGGTTACATTATTAACAATATATATTCATACGATTTTAATGGCTACCAACGTAAATGCCAAGCGGCTGCATGTGCGTAAGCTCGTAATGAAGAAAAATTTGTTATTTTACAATGAAATTGGATTCTGGCTTACCAATCACAGTTTACGACACACTTACGACGTAATGACTCGTATTAATATTCGGACGCGGCTGTGCTTGAACGATTATTACGGTGCCTCTATGTTTTTTTTTACAGCAACATTGCCAAATTCATTGCTCCCTCATGCATTGAAATGTATATGTATATTACCTACGTAAGTAATTTAGTTGGTGGGAATGTACATTCGGTTACAAAAACGTTCGGACACTCTTAGAATTTTACTTTATACAGGATACTATACTATACTACGTAAGCAAATAATAAAATAATTAAAATATGTATTTCAATAATTAAAAAATGTATTTTTATAATTTCTATCGTTGTGAATTAAAAAATTTGGAACGTCTCAATATGACGCATTCAGTGGACCTAGTGTTAAAAATGATCAGTGAATAGTATTGTTGTGTTACATGATTGAAATCTATAATTAGAATGTGATTAGAGTAATCACATAATTATTTTAAATAATCTTTGCACTCAACAGTAAACAATTGGTGGATTTCATAATAGTGTTGCATATTGGAAATAAATACCTCATCGGGCAGCCTTGATTTCAATTGCAGTCTTGTCTTATGAAAACAATTGACCACGCTTTGTATTGTATTGTAATCATCTATTGTAGAAACTAACAATGGAGCGATTTGTATAAAAGGCTTTGCAAACCTTTTATTTTGTAGTTAGAATTAACTCAACACTTTATCTACCGGAAGTTTCCTAATACGTAATCGATAGTTGAGAATTTCAATTAATATATATATATTGGCAGAAACTAGATAGTGAAATAACAATATTTTTACTCGGGGATCAAATGAATGCTTGCCCCCCTGTTCAACCGTTAATACAAAAAATCTGTTATTTCGTACATAAGATCTCAATTGTTATCCATTCGTTGAAATTTATTGAATTATGTCTCATAAGCATTGAAAAAAAGATACGAATATTGAAGTTCTTAAATACTAAAACATGGAAATAGCAGCAAGTAATGTTACTGAATTGTTAAACTGAAGTACTAGATTAACAATTATACTGCCTAAAGAATTGCAATATTCTTTTTGTATTCTGACTCCTAGAATATCAAAATTTGTAGATTTTTATATTTCTTCTATCAATTTTTTACATTTCATTTTACAGAATTTTGACATTGAAGAAATGCAAAATTTACAATTTCAAGATTGTGTTTTATGTACAAATTAATTAAGTTATGTATAAGTGAAGAATAAATTAAATATGAATCAAGTATAATATAATATATATATATATATATATTATAATATATATATATATATAATTTATACTTCATTTATACTTGATTCATATTTAATTTATTCTTCTATATATATATATATATATTTTTATATTTTATTTACACTTTCTATATATATATTTCTTTCTATATTCTATATATATATATATATATATATATATATATATATATATATATATATAGAAAGTGTAAATAAAATATAAATAAAGTATAAAAGAAGTATAGATTAGGGTCACGAAGATTCGGTCTTCAAATTTGTGTTCAGCGTATCCAAATCGATGAAAATCGCCTACTGCTGGTTGGAATGTCAAAGTGATGTTAGCAAGCCGGAGAAACCTGTTGGCAAATATATTGGACAATCATTATGCAAAAGATCATATAACGCAACGTAAGAACGAAAGGGGCCCATACATTGCAAAACTCTACAGGAAGAGCAACATAACTTGATTACCTTGAATAAATTACAAATTATACGTTGGCGTTGAATGAATAATTTTTTCATGTAAATGTTACACGATTTCGATAGGCATGTTACACAGCCTACGTACATATATAGTATTCGGTAGTGTTTCGGGGTACTCGAAAGTCGATTTCTTTGCTTACGCTGGTTAACTTGACAAACTGAATATTGTAATCCTTCTGCAAAGAAATGATTCGATTTTCAACGATATGAAGAACTGAAATCAAACGAAAATCATTTTATTAGTATAATTATTAGTATAATTAGTATAACTATTATAGTAATATAACATTTGTTATAATATCTTTATTGTACAGTAAACACACAATGCTAGAACGAACACAATAAATCAAATCGATAATAACAATCGATATTCATGTGCTTGAAACATAATCATGAATAGACCGCGGATTTGTATTAAATAAAAATTTCTTCTGTCTTTTTATCGTCTTATTGAATGGCAAATAATGTCATAATGTTGGATCGAATTGACTCGGCAAAAATAACCGCAGTCCGTGGGTTCTACTAAAAATATACGTTAGTGAAATGTGCCATCGATGCGGCGCCAAACATCAAACAAAAACCAAAGGAAAGTGGGCAAATGTTTCGTCGCTACACTGGCGCCGTCAATCTTCGTTAATTATTCCGATCCTTCCAGAAATACACTTCAGCTGTCTGGAACGAAAAATATATACCAGCTGATTTGAGTTTTCTGTTCGGTTCCGGTTCGGCTCCATTTCGGCTCCGTTCCTCATATCTCGTACGTGGGAACGTTATATTCTAGGTATCCAAACCTACAAGGTGTCACAAAATTACACGTCAGGACCACCGTTATGGAAACCATAAAAATAATCGATTTTACGTATTTTGTTCGAAAGTTGCTGAAATTAGGAAGACTCTCTCATAGATTACCATAAGATTACTATAAGCATACGTTATAATAAAGCAATGCAGGTAGTTACTTTTAGGGCTCGGTAAGTTCATTATTCAGGTAGTTCCATTTCAAAAAGCCATATTAAGAAATGAGAATTCACTAAGAATGTATCTCTTTTCTTAATAATTGAAATTATGTAAAAGAGGAACATGCCTGTGTCCTTTTAGTCTTTTGGTGTTCTTCCTATTTTGTATTTCACGTTAATTTATTTTACAGACGCATCAAATCAGCAGTCTAATTATGATCATTTAATGAAATGTTTATTAATACCCCCCGACACTTTTACCCCAGAAATTTCTTCCCCGAAATGCTTTGCTTTCGAGACAATGCATAATTTTGTGACACTCTGTACAAGCGCCAAGACGCGGCGAGACGCGTCTTCGCAGATTTCCGTTTCGAAATTGGACCCCGTCTCCCGAAACGTCAGACCTTATTTCGTCCCCCGGGGAGGGGGTTCGTTTGCCACACGCTGTTCGAATTAACGCTGTCACCGCGGGCGAAAGTGCTCGACGGATGATCTTGACGGGATTCCTCTTGTCCGCGAATGAAATTGCGTGGCCGTCGCGCTGCTCCATACCACGCCACACCATAGGGTAGATGCACCCTAATGCGAATATTCTTAAAGTCTTGTGTCGCATAAGAAATGTGCAAGTCTTAATACCTCCAGTTTCGATGTCTAACTTGCGACAGGGTAACGAAATGATTCAAGAATTGTTACAGTATAAAAATTGCGAAATTCGCATTGTTCACCGTTTGTGGCCACTTGTACGCCAGTTCTGGCTACGTTTAGTCCAATTTCTGGCCACTTCGAAAATTTCGTATTACACGTTATCATAAGTTTATAATAAGAAAGGACATATGATTGAAGTGCAGAATAATTTTTAAGAAATTTCGCTTTTGTATAATTTATTTTGTGGTATTTGAAAATCGTGACGCAAAAAATCGACGTAACACACAATGATTTATAATGATAACGTAAAAGTAGTTTTATTTTATTTGTTTCCCTTAACTTTTTTGCTTTGTCCTTTTATATTTTTCTTGTTTCTTTCATTGTTCGTATCTTCCTTTTTCTTCAATTTACTTCTTTTTGCTTCTAATTCGTTTTTCTACATTTCTCCTGCTTGATCCTGTTTGATCCTTTTTGCTATTAATGTTATTTGCATTGTATTTTCTTTTTCCACTAGCTTCTTTTTGACATTATACATATCGTAATTCCACAGATTTCGTTCGTTTAATTAGTAAATGTAGACATCCTATATACCGTGCGACCTCTCTCTCTCTCTCTCTCTCTCTCTCTCTCTCTCTCTCTCTCTCTCTCTTTAGCTTATTGTAAGAAATACACACAATATCACGGGATCTTCACTAGAAATATTTGTGGTGTAGAAAAAAATGATCTTTTTCTAAATGAAAAAAAAAGATTACTTGTATGCATCCATCAAAAACAATATACAGTAAATTCTCTAATTGATCCTCAGCTTGTAAACAAAAATGGCCGATCGCCAATTGTCAACAACTATAAAAACGAGCTGCAAGATTCGAATAATCTCATCTCCTCTTCCGAAATCGCCCATTTTTGTTTACAAGCTGTGGGCCACTTAGAGGATGTTAATGTTAAAATATTATCTGCAATAGATAAGTTACAGTGTATAACCATGTTTGACATGTTAATTGCGACAGGGGCCACTGTTTGAATTGACGATGGTAATAGTACAAAATTTTAGATATTGACGTTTGTTTTAAATTATATATATTTCTATCAATTTGGGCGCGCCGATCACCGGTAGCCCCCATGGCGTCACCGCCAAGTTAAGTGCCGGTCACCGGTGACCCCCGTGGCATTCAACGTACTAATAGTTTAAAGTTCTACAAGGTGTCTTAAAATTATGATATTTTCGGGAAATGAGGGGTTCCTGAGGTCATTTAAAGTAACTTTGTCCTTAGCGAAAATGCAATCCGCGCCTTCATTTACGAGTTATTAATGAAGAACACTGACCAATGAGAGACGAGCTCGACTGGCGCGAGGCGGCCGAGCCAATCAGCGGAACCAGGCTTGGGCCGCTTGTTGGCTCACCAACAAGCTCGTCTTTCATTGGTCACTGTTTTTCGTTAATAACCCGTAAACGAAGCCGCGGATTGCATTTTCGCTAAGGACAAAGTTATTTCAAATGACCTCGGGAACTCCGCATTTCCCGGAAGTACCATAATTTTGGGACACCATGTATTGACCGCTGGGAATTGTAGTCAGCTTCAAATGAGAAAATATGAATAGTAACACAGATGGCAAGAAACGCGGACAACAGATACATCTACCATGTCGTACCATGCAAACACCATGCAACACGCAGCCATGCGCCAACGGTACCCGTTTCCCTGATGGATAATCACGGTACAAAGGGATTCTATTATAACGTAATGAGAAAGATTAAAGGGTGTCGTGTTTCAGCCACTTCTGGCTGTCTTGTAGCAGGGCCCGCGAACAGAATCGCCGTGGCGAAAAACAAATAGCTAGACCGTTAATGGCGCGATGGATGGCCGTATGTAATTTTAGGGCCGATATTTTGTAGCCTGTGCACACGTCGAGTCTAGCTCGAGGAGTTAATTGGATAATCAACTCTCGAGTTCGCCGATTCGCGGAACTGGGCTTAAACTTAGCCAATCTCAGCCCCGTAATTGGATTCCGCGTTTAGGAACACTATTTTCAGGCCTTGATTAACGAGATACGCGGTATTAATAGCGTGTCACGGGAAGATGAACGGGGTTTGTTTAATAGATTAATTCTCTTACCCCCGCTGCTGACGGAATCTTCGGATTCGTCGTGCCTCGCTTCGCTCGCCTGATTCTCGCCGTTTCTAGCCGAAGCTGCGCTCGAGTCACCATGCTTTCTTTATTGAACTTTGCGGGTTCGCGGGGAAGCCTGATTAGAGTACAGTTAGCACTGCTATTTCGATCGAGGTGCAGTCGGTATTTATGCTAAGCATTCCGGAGTATGAAACCGAGCTTCTGTTTGTGACGAATAGCTCCGTGAATCGAAAGTTTCGAGTTAGCTTTTTTTCTGGAGCGAGAGAAAGTTTTTGAAAAACTCGCCCTTGGTCTGCGGTCTTCGATCCGTGAAGGGATTCTTCTGCTTCTTATCAGCTGTTCCTTTTTTGGATAATAATAATTATTATTAATATATTATAATTAATATATATATATATATATATATATATATATATATATATATATATATATATATAATAAGATAATTTGAACAATTGTCGGATCTGTTTAGCAATGTATCGATTTCTTTACAAATACTACATTATATTGTAACTTCGTTGTTTTTCTTCAATTTAAAAAAGTTCTCTTTTGCCGCAACATTCTACACATTTGAAACTTTCATGCATGCCAAAGTGTTAAAAAGACAAGCGAAATAAGTCGGAACTTAACTATAAATTAACTATAAATTAACTCAACTGTAATTGAGTTAGTGAATAATACTAATAATACTGTTTGCTAATGTTTGCAATTAATAATATTTCTCTATAATTTTGCCTTCCTTAATTGTAAGTGTACCCAAGTTTATTCAATTACAGTTTAATTTAAATTTTTTAATTTTTTTAAACTTTTTTTCAAACTGAGCCTGCTACTATGTACTTATTTGTTTACCTCACTATTTGCATGATTTTGTTTTTATTATAAGTATTACGAAAGAACTAAATATTTTTTACTATGCTTTCTAATTAAGAAATATATAAAATATTTTAACTTTAGAAACGTGCACGAAACTTTAATAAATGTGTTCTCAATCATTAGGTATCTTCGTCCTAAAGGAAATAATCAATTCAAACAAAAATAATAGAATTTCATTTGGACTACATTATAATACAGTTTTTCGTTGAAAATAACCTCTCAGATAGTATAATTAAACAGAACTATTGAAACTGTTATATTTGACGCTAGTAATTTGTAATGTTCTCAATTTTTTTATTCTACCTTAATGACTTGACAAAGCAGATTTTTATACATGTTATTTAAATTAGCTAGTCGTATTTGTGGTGACATTTTTATAAGCAGTTATCGTGAATAGAAATGTTTGAAAGTCGTAATTCTGAAAACAATCTCAAACTGTTGCTCAATAGTGCATAGGGCTTCCAGATAACGACCATTTTATAGCTTCTCTTTCTTCGAATCGATTGGTCATAGCATAGATAAATCAGATAGATAATAGATAAAGCAGCAGCATCTCGTCATCAATTAATTGGCGGAGAGATTGTTACGAAGAATTTCTATTAAACTATTCTGCGTGATTATAAATGGACGCAAGATGTTCCACGCAATTCTACAGGATGGCCTGTGTAAATTAATTTCCTGGAACATTTATGGATATCAAGAATGGTGCAAATAACGTTGCGCTGTTTAAAGAGAAAAATAATTTGACATAAATTGTTATTTTCGTAAGTGTTGTATTATTGTTTTTTTACATCATACTATATAGTTTTGAATACATATATTAATCGATGTAACTCGTCATTTCCTACGAAAATGTACAAAACCACCGATAGTAAAGCACCATTGCTTTAAAAGACATTTCAATTTTTATGTATACATTCTACTCATTTACAAAATTGAAACACTCTCTGAAACACAAAATAAAGAAATATATTAGAATATTAAATTGTATTTTTTATTATTAAAATATATTAATATATTATATTAGAAATATATTGTTGCATTAACTTTCTTATTTTGTGCTTATCTTCTATTATGTACATAATATAATATATATAACACAAAATAAGCACAAAATAAAGAAAATTAATGTAACAATATATTTCTAATATAATATATTAATATATTTTAATAATAAAAGAAATAAAATTTAATATTCTAATATATTTCTTTTTATTTTGTGTTTTAGAGGGTGTTTCAATTTAGTATATGAACAGCATGTATTTAAATTTATTTATTTAAATATTTCATACATAATCAAATCATCTGGAGGAAATACTTCGAGTTAATAATATTTTATATAACGAACTGCATAGTATAATAATAATGATAATATGTAACAGTGAATATAATATAAGCTTAAAAACAATGTATCATCAGCTCTATATTACCTGAACCATTACATCGTTGCATCATTAGCTTTTATAAACACTCTTACGTAGGAGGGTTAAATGACCCGATTCGTATACTGACTCTCGACAGAAATCTTTGCCCGAATTTCGAAGTAATTGAATAAATCGCTTTTTCTCTCGTGAAAACAAGTTCGCGGCACGGTTCCGTCGGAGCAGAATGAAAAGAGGCGGAAACCGAAGCTGGACGAGGAGATTACAGAAAAAATCGTGAAAGCAGTCGGAGGGGTGTTCTGAACCCTTCTCAGATTCCTGAGATGGTGCAGGTACAGGTAGAAAATTCGTGTGAGCCGGTGAACGATTCCTTCGAAGGAGCAGAGCAAACAACTGCACACACAGATTGCACATACATGCTTACGCGTGCGCTTACACACCGACACACGTACGCTTTGGACAGAATTCCCGTGAACGGATCGTGCTGGGAAGAGGGATCGTTCCTAACAAGGGCCTGCTTATTATTTCAAGAGCCACTGTACTCTTTCGTCTTCGGTGGGTTAAACGAGTGACACTCAATTCTATTAAGGGCAACAAGAAACGGTTTGTCTTTGATTGTTACATCGGAAATCTGCTGGCTCGCGATACACGCGACAAAAACCCCATTACGAAATTATTTTCAATCGTGACCGTCAATTATATTACAGTGGCCCACAAAAATGTTCGTACACCCTTTAACACGTTGACTGTCGCGTCACCCGTATTCGGGTGACAGCAAAAGTTCTCATCAGGCCACGTCACCCGTAATTCGAGTGACGCTGATTTGACTACTTACAAAGGATTTCCGAAAATATTTCGACAAATATTCTAGAGGGGGTAATGAAACTATTGAATTCTTATAAAAATGGTTTATTAAAAAAATTATTCACAGTGTATAACATTAAAACATTCTCTGCAAAGTTGAGATTGATCAGGACAGCTTGGACAAAAAGTTGTTTGTTTTTTTTCAGATATGCTCGTGCCTCTGATCGGTCCATTTCGTATCTTTTATTTGAACTGCAGCTTCCTCAGTATCATCAACATTTCTTTCTTCTTCCATGACCAATTCTCGTAAAATCTCGTCAATAGTATCTGCATAACATTCATTATCACTAAGATTATATTTATCAGTATCCAAATCAGAATCTGACGATGTAATTTTATTTATGCTTCTCCTTCCGGGCAATCCGATCTCTTTTCATTATTGAAAAAAAATAAGGGCAGAGATTTTAAGTTATACCATTCGGTACTCGGCAAAGATTCCAACTGTTTAGGCAGAAACAGAAACAGATATGAATTAACAGCGCACGCTTCCTATAGCGGCACGGGTGGCCTGTAGGAGATTTTGTTGTAAATACGCGTGGCAGTCAACGTGTTAAAACGTAACAACTTTTTCAAAACTGAACTAAATGACTTGAATCTTTTTTTTAGATGATAGAGGGACTTGTTTACTAGATGGTGGCTGAAAAGCTTTTATTTTTTTAATTTTGCCATTACTTGGAGTGAAAAGAACAAATAAAAGACACTCGTTTTTTAACTTTTTTATCTGAACCTATAACGAAAATTTAAAAAATTCCTTTTGTAGATCTCGGTAATTTGTATGCGTGTTGAAAATTTGATCGATATTAGTTAACCCAGAGTCGAGCTACAGGCATTGAAGGAGTTTAAAAAGTGCAGTTTTGTTATAGTTTTTTTAGTCGAAATCGTGATAAACTGCGATTTTTGCGAGCTTTAACTCGTAACAACGAAATCGTTATCGAAATCGGATATATCGTCAGGCTAGAACTTTGAAGTTAGGGTACTTCTCAGCTAAGGCAAATTCTCATTTGTTTACTTGATACGTTCACTTATACCAATAACCATTATAATTGTATTTCACTAAATAATATTAATCATTTTTGTTCACTTACTTACGAATAAATTCATTTGTTTCATTGCGTTTACGTAAAATATCAATTTCTGTTAATCCCATTAACATATCTAAAATACGTACAGGTTGATATTGCTATTTACACATACTCATATGTATTAATAACTTTAAAGAATGATTATACATATTTATTATTTATTTTTAGTCCGGTTTTGAAATATAAATTGATAACTAATGATTTCCCCTTATCACATTAATTAGTTACTAATTTAATCAAGTTTTCACAAATAGCTAATGACTCAGTAATCGTTCTCAATGAGAACACTAATGCATAATTACTAGTCATTAGTCACAGTGTATTCTAAATTTTAACTCTGACTAATGTTCTTCAATTATTAGTCACTATTGCACAAACAACTGAAGTCATAATCGTCTGTCATATTTTCGTTTAGGTTTTGCCTAATTTCTGTCGTGCAGGTCAAAATGATCGGATATCGGTTAGTAAACTATTATCACAGATACTTTAGGCGTTTAGATTATAATTTCTCAGCATAATTAAATTTATATGTAAATTGTAAATTTAAATAAAATGATAATAGATTTTTTAAATTATTTATTATTTATTATCATTTAATAACAAAATTAATTAATTAATTTATTATTATTTAAGTTAAATAAAATGATAATGGATTTTTAAAATTATTTATTATTTATTATTATTTAAATATTTATTATACTTATTATTATTAATTATATGAATATCTCAGCGTATACGGTATCATGCTTACTGAATGCTGAAGAAATCTGGAAACTATTTTATACTCTAAAGTTTGAATTCATCTTTTCGAGAATGAAGCGCTGAACAACTCTTAGAAATTTCAATAATGGAGGTAGCTTAGCCGAAGGGGCACCGAATGAGAAGAACTTTAGAAAGGGGGCTGCTGAAGAGAAAAGTTTGGGAATCTACTGGATATTCTAGAATCTAAAATCTAGAATCTCACACCTAACCCAGCCTGGCCCAAACTCTAAGACTTAGAGTCTAGATGATTGATATCCAGTGATTGTGGTGGCGCCTCGACGTAGTACTTCAGAATGCATGTATAAAATGCGTTGTTTCAGCTTTCTAGATGTCTTGTGTTTTCACACTATTTTTACAGATCTTTTGTGTATACCTATTTTTACCAAATTAACACTATATTTACGGAGCACAAAAAACTTTGGATTGTTTTCGAAGATAATTAATTTTTATATTTATCGAATAAGATATATTACGTTATTTTTTAATCTTTCATTTTGTTTATTTTCGAATTTGCCTTCGATTTGTTTCCAAGCATAATTCACTTAATATGTATGTAATAAAACGTATTAACCCTTTGCACGCGAGACTATTTCAACGCGAAAATGAAAACGTTTGTTTCAACCTGCGGTATTTCCATTTGGTATCATTGTTTTTATTCGAAATTCGACATTGGACATGAAATTGGACGTATATGCTTATAGAAGACTTGTATTATTTGGCAATTTATCGAATACAGACGAACTTAATAATGTGAAAATTCTTTTGAAAATAGTGTAGCAATTCCTAGCGTCCCCTCAGAGTCGCCACTCGCATGCAAAGGGTTAAACAACGTATTCTTTTATTTTCTTTATTTTTGAATAAGAACCTGTAGTATATGCCTCATTCGATAAGTGTAAGATTCCTTACGACCGAAAACGAACCAAAATCACAGTAACTGTTCACACCACAGTAACCGGCTCTGCTACCCTAGGGGCGTATTTACAACAAAATCTCCTACAGGCCACCCGTGCCGCTATAGGAAGCGTGCGCTGTTAATTCATATCTGTTTCTGTTCCTGCATGAACAGTTGGAATCTTTGCCGAGTACCGAATGGTATAACTTAAAATCTCTGCCCTTATTTCTCTTCAATAATGAAAAGAGATCGAATTGCCCGGAAGGAGAAGCATAAATTTTTTTTTTTTTTTTTTTTATTAGAAATCAGCAATCAGAATACAAATTCTATGGGCCGATGTGATCGCTGGGGACTTGGTGTGTAGTCCGTTAATAGCATGATGAGGGCTTTCCCAATGAAAAGTCCTCCTGAACCTCATTTAAGGTCGATTGGCCATCTTCTTTTTAGTCTTCTGCTGTATTGTTGTTGTATGAGTGGCATAATTAGTGGATTTGTGTGTTCGCTTAATTTAGTGAAGTGCTTCCTACTTCTTTCATGGATGGTGTCAATGACGAAGGGAATACCGAGATCATTATGAATTGTTTCATTGCTAACGTACCAAGGGGCGTTAATAATTGTGCGAAGTGCCTTGGATTGTGTTCTTTGGATGATGGCTATGTTGGTTTTGCTGGCACTTCCCCAGAGTTCTAGTTCGTAGGTCCATATCGGTATGATAATAGCTTTGTAGAGTAAAATTTTGTTTTCTAGTGAAAGTTTTGATTTGTATCCAAGAAGCCAGTGCATGTTTTTGAGTTTGAGGTTTACTTGTTTTCTTATATTTGTAATGTGCTTTTTCCAGGTTAATTTGTTGTCTAGATGAAGGCCCAAGTATCGCACCGTTGTAGCTTCGGGAATAGGAATTTTGTTGAATAATATGGGGGGGCAAAGACCCTTTTTGAGAGTGAAGGTTATACGACTGGATTTGGCTTCATTGATTTTAATTTTCCATTTGGAGGTCCAGTCTTGTATAATGTTTAGATGATTTTGTAGATAGGCCGATGCGATGACGGGATCTTCATGGCTGGCAAATATCGCAGTGTCATCTGCGAACGTTCCTAACGAGGTATTGGCGGTTGTTGGTAGATCAGATGTGTAGATTAGGTACAATAGAGGGCCCAGAAGCATAAATAAAATTACATCGTCAGATTCTGATTTGGATACTGATAAATATAATCTTAGTGATAATGAATGTTATGAAGATACTATTGACGAGATTTTACGAGAATTGGTCATGGCAAAAGGCCCACTTTTCCGTTGCCGTAAAAATTCTTCTAGAAACCGTCGGAATAATAAAATGTCAGGGGAGAGCACATAAAATGTTCGTACCTACCGCATCGTGACCGAAGACCGAAGCGGTGCGGCGCGGCGTGGGGCGATAGAAATAAATGAATTGTTCCAAGATACATGACTTGCTGTGCGGCCCCGTGGCCGTTTATCGTCCCTGGTTTCGGGCTGGGGTAAGAAAGAATGGCCGTCGGTGTTCCGTGGAACAACCAAAAGGAACAGGTAAAGACGGCCGAACCTGCGCCGTTGTATTTCATTGACTCGCGCTTGTCAGTTGTATCACCTGGCGGCCTTTATCTGGAATCTGACCGGTTAACCCACTTTTGTTTGGGGGTGGAGGGGGGGGGAGGCATGACAGATCGCTGGAAACATGGAGGAGAGATTACCGAGGCATCGGGTCTCCCGAGAATTTTTCGACTCGCCGCTACGTTTCGGCTTTTCTCTCGCTTTTTAATCTCGGATTACGGATTACGTCGACTACGGTCACCGTCCCGTCGCCTCTTTCACAGATCCCCGTGATCGAGAGGGAAACGGCACCGCGGTGGACACCGTGAATTAATCACCGCACGATTGCGGTATCTCTCGCCGTGTCAACGCGAATGTGACAGGGTTTCACTCCTACGAGATTCTTCAGTTTTCCTTTCTTTCTTTCTTTCTTGTTTCTCTTTCGTCTGTTTCTTGGTAGCGACGGAATCATTCCGCGCCAAATCGATCGCTTTCTCCCTCCGATGTCTAGGATTTTGTTCAAACTGCAATATAACGTAGTCATAAATAATAATAGATCATCAATGTTTGGAAATCTACGATTTTCAACCATTTTTACGAAAATGCGTTCTACTTTGGAATTTTTATCTCGGAAACCATTGATCGTGTCGGGATGTACTTTTTTTAACCCCTTAATGCACAATTTAAAAAAAAAAAAACCGACCAAAAAAAATCAATTTTTTTTATCTAAGAAAATACATATTTGGACCTTGATTTCAATAAATATGTAAAAAAATGCAAAAATTACTAAAAATTCAATAAAAATAGTGGATAAATAATTATAGTGAATATTGAATCGCATTGCAGATCGAATTTTGTACCCATCGTACTGTTTTTCAATTACTAGTTACTATTTTGAAGGGGAAGGAGGAGACGAAAAAAAAACTGAAAAATATTTAATTTTACCTAAATTTGTAATAATATAATAATAATATTTATTAGCTGAAAAATATATAATAAACTAAAACTATTCAAAATTTTCTTTTGTATGGTAAATTTCAAAACAAGGTGCAGCACATAGCCCAACATTCTTTATTTCAACATTAGAAAACATACCTTTTATACACTAAAAATCCAATTTACTCTCTATAAAAATACACCATAAAACAAAAACGTTTTTATATGTTGACACTAATAATATTTGTAAAAAATAAAAGACAATTGTCTTTGAAGAAATTCACTTTGATAACGTCTACTTTACTTCACGACTTGCTCACGAATAATACACTAAATGTTCATAAGTGCCATCCTAAAAGTGCATATTTTATTCCTGAATAAGCAAAAAATAGAAAGAGATCGGAGATAACTGGAGAGTAATAAATAAATTAGTCATAACAAAACTCACAAAAGTGCCAACGCTAATTAGATACGCAATAGTGGATATAGATAGATAGAAACAATTACCAGGTCAGAGATGCTTATAAGCGTCACCCTAAAAGGCCATATTTTATAATCCCAAATAAACAAACTTTACAGCTTACAATACAGAATTACACGATGAATATCAATAAATTGAATGTTTTCCTTGATTTTTATTAAGTTATTTTTACTGCCCGGATATATTCGAATCTGAACATTTTAGCGACATAAGTTGCGACGCCGACCGTATATATACGGGTCTGCACATTTTGACCGGTTTTGCACGCCCGTGTTAATACGTTTCTGCGCGTTAAGGGGTTAAAGTTTATTTGGGAAAGATACGCCTCTCTAAGTAAATTTTAATCCGATTGAAAGATCGTTTTTGCAACGTTTAAAATTATAAACAAACTCTTATTTTTTAAATATGAACCCGAAGTCGAGTTTTTAAATATGAACCCGAAGTCGAGTTTTTAAAAATTCGAGAGAAATACTGTCGTATTCCTCGAACTTTTCTCAACAAAAATAATTGAAGTCACAGTGAAACGTCGAACGTGGTGGTGCTCCCCGTCGCAGGTAAACAGATCGCGCGCTCCGCTGTGACGGTCAACGACCCGAACCACCATATTATTGGAATAAAATGTAAAAACATAAACGATAAGTTTCACAGCCAGCAGAACACAGCGTCATTTATATACGCAGTAGAATTTTATTAATCCATTCTAGGCCATGAAAAAGTGTCATTGTTAAATGAAAACCATGGAAAGTTGGTGAGTTTATTCCATCAGGCGATGGTCATTTGTAGCTGGTGAATTGTTGGTATTTATGGATTACGTAACCACGCGTGGAAATTACTCGAACATTTTTTTAATTCCCCTCCTTTTTCTGTTTTTGTTTGTTTGTTTGTTTATGATCGCATCTGCATCATAGGTTATTACGTTATTAGCAATTATTCTATCTGTGGGTTCTACGTACTGAAAAATTGAGAAATCATCTCATATCATATAAAAGGCCTGAAGTGTACAAGATTTTCGATCAAAATTAATCATTTTATAAATCATATTCATCTTTTACGAATAAAATGAAGCCTCTTTCAGGTTTCATTCGGCTAATGAAATTTAAGCTTGATCATGTTTACCTCACTTTTTTCTATTCTCAATGATAAGTGAGATATTACAGAGCGCTTAAAATCAATTTCTTTGCATTTCATATCGTTGGCATATTTTCGTATACTTATAACACGTATTTCGTATACTTATTAACTGCTGCTATTACATGGCATTAAACTCTGTTTGAACTCTGTTTTACTTTCTTCGTCAGATATGGCTATAATAATGTCTGTTACAATGATCTTCGTAAATACTGTAATTCTGGCTGAATAACATTCGGACAAATGTTAACGAATACAATTTGAACGAATATTAACCCTTTGCACTCGAAGTTTTTTTTGAGTCATATTACCAGCAACTCGAAGCCATTTTAGTGAAAAGATCATATTCACATGTAAGTTCATGATATAAGCATTAAAAGAAAAGTCATCGTTGTATGTTATTATTTTTTTAATTGTTTATGGATATAAACGTCATTTGTCACCAACAGCGAAACATCCTATAACTAATTTTTACGATTTGTTTTTGTTCTTATGTTAAAAACTGAAAATTATTTGCATTGTCTCCGTAGCGGAGCCCTCGAGTTTGAAGACAAATTTTAAATGGCTCCGCTCCGGAGCCCTCGAGTGCAAAGGGTTAATATTGTGCAAATATATCTCTTCTATCTACATTGTTCCTTTTGTAAGTACAGTAATTTCTCCCTAATTTGCGCTCAGATTGCGCGCAAAAATGAACAATTTGGGAAGAGGAGATGCGATTATAAATAACTTTGTTAAACAGTCTTAATTAAATAACCTTGCGGCTTAAATAACCTTACTGACTATTAATAACTACAAAAACGAGACGCAAGGCTCAAATAATCGTATCTCATCTTCCCAAATTGTCCATTTTTATACGCAATCTGAACACGAATTAGGGAGAAATTACTGTACAGTGGAATCTCGATTATCCAGGCTAACTAGAGTGGCACGAATGTTCGGATAATTGAACATTGATTCAGTTACAATGCCAGGCTTCGTCTTTTTGAATTTGTACGTCTTCGTCTGTTTTAATCAGTAAATCGTTGTGCACGTGGGTTGACTTAGATTAATCTAATTACTCGTGAAACATATTTGTACAATAGGGAATTCTGATGATAGAGAGCTGGATAATGGAGATTCGACTGTGTATTGATCATGTTCAAATATTTATTCATCGGAAGTCAAGATCATGTAATGATTGATGAGGTGATACGGTACTAGGAAACGAACTTCAGATGTATCGATCGCTGCTTATTGGAAGTTAAAAATTCAATGCTGATATTTGCAATATATCATTGTAAAATATCGAATGAATCGATAATGTCAATTAAAATTGTTAATTAAGTGAATTTATAAATTCTGTTACAGATGATTTTGGGCGAATATTTATACGCGAAACACAGCGACACCGAATCCTCCAAAATGTTATTCGGACGAAAAATTTATCCTTGGATATGGAATGCATATAAAAAGGTATGTATTTGTATGTAGCACATGCAATTGTATCTATTTTCTCACGGATCTTATGCATTTTTTACAAAGACTAAGGTGCTATTTAACACTTTGATCGCCACGCCACACAACCTCAAAGATTTTACAAAATTCAAATATACATATTATCTAATAAAAAAATTAGAAAGTTAAGTTGTGTATAACGTCACTTACTTTCTCAACGCTTTTACGTTTTATGGATTCTAATAAAATGAGAAAGATATGATAAATTAGCTTAAAAATTAATTTTTGAATCTAAGCAAACAATTCCGTCAGAGCCATATATGTACATATATGGATGACATTAAAGCTGAAGTGTTAAACCAGTAAACAGATTAAAAGAATTTTAGAACATCAACGTGTTAATTTCAGTTTATTTAAGTGATTGAAAGAAGATTGAATTTTCTGTTTGGTTCTGGTTCCTTGTCATTGATGCGAGCTAGTTTTATTTTATATATAAAAAAAGATCACAGCCTTCGATCATATAAGATACAATTATATAAAGTGCTATAAATATAATGCTGTAATCGCATAAAGTGCTCTAAATATAGTACTATAATCATACAAAATGCTACAAGATGCAAGCAATTTCTATTTATCTATTATAAGATATATAAAAGATAATATATAGTATATATGTTATCTTTATATAATATATAATAATATATCTATCTATCTATCTATCTATCTATCTATATATAGATAGATAGATAGACTGTGCAACTTATAATAGATAAAAGATAATATATTTATATATAATATATAATAATAATATAATCTGCTATACATAATGTAATATATATAGTATAGTAGATATATTATAATATATATTATTATATATATATTTTTATTTATATTATATATATATTATTATATATATTATATATATATTATATATATATATATAATATGTAATACTAATATATCTACTATACTATATATATATAGATAGATATATTATCTTTTATCTATTATAAGATGCACAGTCTACCACTTACGTACACAATAATACACAACAATCGTATAAAAAGAGCTTCTGGTCTACCATTTAATCCCATCTGTGTATTGCTGCTGACAATTATATGAAATGTTTTAACATTGAACATACCGTTTTCCATGCTTTTATCAGCTAATAAGCCTTGCAATTTTATAAGCTTATAAGCAAAAACGCTTTCATGAGCGTCTTTATTATCTCAATAATCCTGAGACAGAAAATTGCAAACCGATCACATTCAACTGGCGACGGTACGTTCAGTGTTAATAAATTAAAGGTTGAAAATGTGATCGTTAAAATACTTTGACAGGCTTCGACATAGCCAGGTCTTTCTTATTAACTTGTTTCTCTCCAAAAAGCATAAGATCGTAACGTCAGCTAACTATAAATATTCAGAGCACTCTCTTCGGATTTATACATAGAATATACAGTGCACAGGTTATTCCAATTAATTTTCATCGATCAATAATCGCGAATGATGCGGTTAATATTTCAGATCGGTATCTTTGGATTCGGTGCAGCCACGACAGTCTTAGTCACGGACTTCGGGAAATACACGATCGGTCGCCTAAGACCTCACTTTATGGATCTCTGTAAGCCTGCTATCAATTGTACCGCAATTGCAAATCATCACCGGTACTTCGAAGACTTTACCTGCTCAGCTAACATCTCGTCGAGACTTTTGAAGGAAGTCAGGTATGTATATTTTTAATCATTTTCTTCAAAAGCGTATTCAGCTAGTTCAAAGATTGTGTAGTAGTAGTAATAATAATAATAATAATAATAATGATAATAATAATAATAATAATAATAATGAGAGTATTAAATCGTGACAACAATGGTAGAATCTGTTCGATTTTTATAGGATATATTGCACAATTATTGCGTCTCCGATTATATTCTCGTTACAAACACAGCACATTTTTGTTATTCAATCTTTTCATTTTTCATATGAATGGGAAAATGTTCGAAATGATGACCGTAAACCTAGTGTAATATACAAGTAGTATAGCATAACCCATAATATGTTAACTATATTAGACAGCGGATCTTCATGCAGGATAAAATGTGTCTGTATCATCTGCAAAGGCGTAGGTGCCAAAGTTTTTTCTTTCCTTAATAATTTTAATATGTCCATGACACATTTTCAGTGTCCTTCAATCTCTTCACCGTTTTATATTACACCTACACATTTTAGTCACAAATGCATCAAATCTGTTGTTTAATTACGACGTATTTGTTTAGTTAGAAAAAAAAACGGAGTTCCATACTTTTGACGGATAATGTCCGGTCAGTGATGCGTAGCCCAGGTCATCCATTCACCGTTACGTTAGCAAGGACAGTTTCATTTATAAACAGATTTCAGGAAATGCCGATAAAAGCTCACAGAGAATTCATTCATATCGAGTCGCCCTCCAGCCTTCTGCTTGGTCGGCGAAGGGACGCGTAACCAGCACAGCGTATCCGAATGTTCCGGAGCCGATCTACTACGTGTATGTAGATATAGAATACGACATTAGCTCTTCCATTCATTAGCTCTGTGAAACCCTTCACTCGGTTATTACTTGAGATTAAGCTGGCCAGGAGTCGCTTCGTTTAATATTATTCCACTTTTATTTCAAACATATCTGTGTCTCGTTTTTTAGAAGCTAGAAAGTCGATTTTTATTATATATTTATACATTTTTATACATGTTTATTTATATTATATTTTATATATACATATATATATAATATAATAATATAAATATGTATATAAAATATAATATAATAATATAAATATGTATATAAAATATAATATAATAATATAAATATATATATAAAATATAATATAATAATATAAATATATATATAAAATATAATATAATAATATAAATATATATATAAAATATAATATAATAATATAAATATATATATATATAAAATATAATATAATAATATAAATAATATATATATAAAATATAATATAAATGTTAATACAATATACACAAATAAACTAATATATATGTTTATTATGCTAGTTTAACACTAAACCTACCACCGTCAATCAAATGACCGGTTTCACATTTATTATTTCATAATCAGTAAAATCATAAAGTTGCTTCCATTAGAAATTGTTGAATACATTTCTTTATTCAGACACCCATTGTTATAAAAATCGTGAGAAATTTCAATAAATTCTACCTTGTAATTTCATTCCAAGTAACAGCAAAATTAAAAAAAGAAAGAATATATCAGTCATCATCAGTCTCTCTATAATCTGAAAAAAATTCAAGTCATTTAGTTCGATTTTAAAATAGTAATTGCGTAATTGCGTACATCTCTTAAGATGTACGATCACTTTTATGGACCTCCGTACACCTGAGGACATGATAAAATTTCGGTTCGAGTAAAATGATTTCGCTACGAAATACACAAGAATTCGCAGCATCATTTTGCGTCACACGGGCCGAATTTACGCGCAAGGCTTAAGGAGACGCTCTGTACAATGTCTCGTACTATTCTTACCGAGTGTATCACTTACCATTCGCTAGCTGCATCAAACAGCGCTTCACGTGGTCCGCTTTGTATACGACTCCGTTCTAAAAACAAAACCGTGTCGACCAGACAAATCCAACGAAAGCCTCCTCCACAATCAACGGAAGTTCTACAAAAGACGCGAAAAAAAGAAAAAAAAAGGAGAAAAAGAAGGTGGCACTTCGCGTACGCGGCACGCCGCGAAATTATGAATGATCTCAGCTCAGCAGAGACATTTCGAAAATTAGAAGACCATCCAGCGGGAGCGTGGCCAAAGAATTGAATGTGCACGCGAGGCTGGGCGCGCTGAATCGACTGACAATGGTAGGTGAAAAACGCGCCCGTGAATCGTTAAATGATACACTGCCATTGTAGTTAGAGCTAGAGTGACAATGAGTAGGGTGTGTTCACGCTCACGGCTACAGTCCGGCCGTGCAATAATGTTTCCGTTGCCGAGGCGCGCAGGTCGAGCGAGCTCCTTGATTCAGATTCAATTCCGCTCATGCGAATCACCACCGGACCGCAGACCTTTCCTCATTGTCATTTGCTGCTACCGGCGGCCCTTTTTTTCCCTCGTATCCGTTGGAACCGGCTCGAGGTACTGTCTCGGCTAACAGTCGACAAAAATTCCGTTTGCATCGTGAATCCCCAGTCCGAATGAAGGATTGATCGATCGATGGATAACGATCGACGAATCTTATCGAGGTTTCGTACCAACGATTCGTGCAACCAGGACTTGGCGTTGTTTGAATGTACGTTGCCTGACAAAAATGTACTACTGTGATCAAAAAGTAAGGTGAATTTGTTTATAAAATGTAAATTCTTTATTTATTCTTCCAAATCAATTTCATCCCCTTCAAAGTAATCCCCGTCCGATAAAACGCACTGTTTCCGACGCTTTTCCCAGTCCTCGAAACAGTCGGAATAGTCTTTTTCCGGTATAGCCTTCAAGACCTTCTTCGATTCGGTTTTTATCTCCTCAATCGTGTCAAAACGGCGTCCCCGCATTGGCTTTTTGAGTTTGCTGAATAACCAGAAGTCGCACGGAGCCAAATCAGGCGAATACGGTGGTTGCGGAACGATATGAGTCGAGTTTTTGGCAAAAAAGTCGCGAAGAACCAATGCAGTATGACATGGCACCAATCGAGACTTGACGCGTTTGAGACACAAAACATCCTTCAAAATGGTTTGGACTGAGCCAAATGATATTCCAACACTATCAGCGAGGTCTCTCATTGTCAGTCGACGATTTTCAAGCACCAAATCTTCGATTTTTTTGGACGTGGCCCTCGTCGGTAGACGTTGATGGTCGTCCAGAGCGCGGTTCGTCTTCAACGCGTTCTCGGCCCGCCTTGAACTCGTTGTACCACTTATAAATGTTTTTTTGTGCTATAGTTTGATCACCAAAGGCCTTCCGCAACATTTTCAACGTGTCCGCACAAGAATATTCGTTCCGCAAACAAAATTTGATGCAAGTTCTTTGCTCAACAAAATCACCCATTGTAAAAATCGAAAAATTCACTTTTGGTCGTTTACTAAAACACGTGTAACTCGGAGATAATTAAACCTTTTAACAAACAGACGCTTGGCAATTGTTATAGACAGTCCTACCAACCTAGGAAAAAAACAATTGCCTGCCTTCCTAATGTCCGGGAGTTTTAAATGACAATTTCACCTTACTTTTTGATCACAGTAGTACATGTAGTCCACGCAAGAATTATTCAATGCTTTATTTATCGGAATCTTATTAATCCTTCGTCTTGCGATTTACGTTCGAAGAAACGTGCGTATGCAGACTATTTGATTCAGCGCAAATCTGAGCGAGGAGTTATCACAAAATGAAACTAAAATATTCCTGTTTTCATGTAATATATTTATGTAAATGTGCACATTGTTTTATTTGTAATAGAACAGATTGATAAAGTAATGCCATTATTAATGTATAATATTAGTATATGATATTAATAAATGAAAATTGAGAAATATCCCCTTTTTAAGTTAGAATGAAGTTGAGAAAAAAAAGTTCTTAACATAATTGAAATGATTGTGAACGAAATTTAAGAACTATTTAAATTCTTTTTTAATATTGTTTAATTTTTTATAATTCATTATAATTGTAATTGTAGAATCTTAGATAGAAGAAAAGACAAGGGTAAATGTCATAATAATTTTGTTCGTAACAGCTACAAGTTTATACAGTTTTTAAACATTTAAGTATGCGGTGGACTCAAAGACATGCTCGATAACTTTCTTTTAAATAACACGTTCACATTAAAATCGAATAAGACGATGGATCATGGATCTAATCATTGACGCTTGTTTTAAATTGACGCAATTTCTCTTAAAAAGTCATTCACTGTTCGTTCTGATAAAGACATAATCAATTTATCCATATTTGATGAAACCATGTCATGTTAGTCAAGCCTGTTACGTCATAATTGTATTAACATATTATTTCTCTCAAATTCTGTAATCGTTTAATGCGGTATATAGACTGTGGACAATTTATGCAAAATAAAAATTGTTTGCATTGATTGGAAAAAATAATTTTAAAATAATAATAATAATTTTAATAATAATGATAATAATAATAATAATAATGATAATAATTTTAATAATAATGATAATAATAATAATAATAATTTTAATAATAATGATAATAATAATAATAATAATTTTAATAATAATGATAATGATAATAATAATAATTTTAATAATAATGATAATAATAATAATAATAATTTTAATAAGTTGGGCGAATACAACAATCACCTGAAATTCTTAAAATTCTTCTGTTTTGTATTTTGTCCGTTCATATTCACGACAAATGCATAGAACTCGCAAGTTTAGCGACAAATAACAGTAAAACATTAAAAACAGTGATATTTATTCAATAAAAGCTGAGATCGAATGATTTTCGATTATTCGTAACTTTCATTATTCCTACTTCATCGTCGCACGAAAAACATGGGAATTAAACGTGTACGACCACGTTCGCCGCTCGTTCGTCCAAAATTAGAGACACGGGACTTTACAAATCCATAATATTGGGTTCCGCAGTATGTTTAACGTTGCACGGTCGTGTACATAAACATAAACATAAACATGTCCGCGATCTGCATAGAAAACAAGAGAACAAGCATCGGTCCGGCGATGCGCTAGCAGCCTTTAGCCAAAGTAAACACAATTAAGATGAAATAATAGGTTCCGACAGCCACTTCCCCGAAGAAGGCGCGCTTAAAGGGAACGAGAGAAAAAATAAAGGAGAAACACGAGGGGGGCAGATAATATCCGATTAAAGCAGCTTCTTTGATGCTCAATTACTCTTACAGATATAGAAGTCCACGGTCCACCGAGCGAGCCCCTTTCTCTCTTCTTTTTTCCGCCGGTTCTTCCTTACCCCGTTCTTTTTCTTCGTCGTGCTATGATCGAAGGATCTTCCGGCGAATCTTTATGATCCCGGCTCTGAGGTACGCGTCCGCCTTGCCGATTGTAATCGGCGCGGAACACGCCCCGGAATTAATCCTGACAAAATGAATAGGGTCCCATTACGGGACGCGTGTGCTCGGACGACGATCTGCCAGAGCACATGCTGCGCATAGCGCAGCGCGTCGTCGCACAGTGGTGTGTTCTTTCCCAATCTTGTCATTTTTGCAAAATAATCTATAGGGTGTTCGTTCGAAAACTCTTTCAATCTAAATATTTCGAAAACAACACATTTCCGGGAAAGATGTTGAATACAAAAGTTACTCGACTTCAAGGGCAAAATATAAGAATTTTATTTATTTCTTCTTTATTGATAGCTTTGAAGACTGTTTCGAGGGTAGCTTTCTTTCTTTAAATGGAAACCTGTATTTTTAATAAAAAATAAATAAACTTTTGTTAGAAACATTTTTTAATCAGATTTTATTTATTTATTTATTTATTTATTTATTTATCAGATATTGCATTGATAAATAATAAAATTTGTTTACTCGTGAAACCCCTTTGTTTTATTATAAATAAAAGAGAGGTTATTTTATAAATAAAAATATTTTACCTCGGTAACGACGATAGTTTATTGTTTCGAATGTTTCTTCGTTTTTTGAACACGTGAAGCCAGCTTTACAGATCAACAAAATTAAATAAATGAAATAGTTGTATCTCCATCTTGAAATCGAGTAACTTTTGTATTTAATAATCTTCGCGAAAATGTGTCGGTAAACACTTCTAACAAAAATTGTACTTTAAAGAGAATCTATCATTTCTTTCATTATATGATCACCTCGATTTTTTACGCATTAGCGATGAACTGACAAAAATATTATTCGAACAAAGGATACTCGGAAACTATATTAATAATTCCTTAATATATGACAACAAATCGCAATAAAAAAATTGATAAAGAAAAGTATGATGAAAAGATTGAGATCGCACAGTGGTGTGTTCTTTCCCAATCTTGTCATTTTTGCAAAATAATCTATAGGGTGTTCGTTCGAAAACTCTTTCAATCTAAATATCTCGAAAACAACACATTTCCGGGAAAGATGTTGAATACAAAAGTTACTCGACTTCAAGGGCAAAATATAAGAATTTTATTTATTTCTTCTTTATTGATAGCTTTGAAGACTGTTTCGAGGGTAGCTTTCTTTCTTTAAATGGAAACCTGTATTTTTAATAAAAAATAAATAAACTTTTGTTAGAAACATTTTTTAATCAGATTTTATTTATTTATTTATTTATTTATCAGATATTGCATTGATAAATAATAAAATTTGTTTACTCGTGAAACCCCTTTGTTTTATTATAAATAAAAGAGAGGTTATTTTATAAATAAAAATATTTTATCTTGGTAATGACGATAGTTTATTGTTTCGAATGTTTCTTCGTTTTTTGAACACGTGAAGCCAGCTCTACAGATCAACAAAATTAAATAAATAAAATAGTTGTATCTCCATCTTGAAATCGAGTAACTTTTGTATTTAATAATCTTCGCGAAAATAATCATTATATGATCACCTCGATTTTTTACGCATTAGCGATGAAATTATTAATATGTAACTAATTATATTGATAATTACTTAATATATGACAACAAATCACACTAAAAAAATTGATAAAGAAAAGTATGATGAAAAGATTGAGATCATTTAAACTTTCCTTTTTATACAGTTATATTTCTGTTATTAATGAATAGATCTTCGTATGCTCTTTAAAAAATTATTAATAGTGTTAAATGGAAAATGAATTAGTGTAGGAGTTATTAATTTTGTCCTGAGATCCCCCCTATACGTAGGATCGAGCTCCGCGCGCCGCGTTGAATAATAAAACAAGAATTTGTTGCGCGTAACGATCGCCGAACGAGATTTATTCGACACGATACGATTTATAATGTCCATCTCTTTCAGATTATCCTTCCCCTCGGGACACTCGTCCTTCTCTGCCTACACGATGATCTACCTCGCGGTAAGTACCCATTTTCTTTCTCCTCGTGCCTTTTTTTCGCTCTTATCATTTTCCCTTTCAAAGAATTTGCACGGGACGAATAATTATTTATTAGGCTGTTCCATGTGTCAAACGTGGTTTTTGTTCGCTCGGATTACAGGCCACTCAGCCTTTTTTGCCGATTCTGCAGCGTGATCGATGTATAGTAGCGTTCCGAGTAAAAATCGAGTTACAAAATGCCACGCTTTAACAACCGTGATATTATTCCGCGCGAGTTCGATGAACAGCGCACCGGTTTTTCACCGGTCCAATGAAACTTTATATAGTGTATGTTAACTAATAATAAGGCTTGTACCAGATCTGAGCTAGTTCAGAAAAGTATAGAGCATGCGTGAGACAGCTATGATCTTACCGCGATAACTCTTGTGTAACGCGATTTTCAGCACTTAGGGAATCTTGCATAATGCAGTTCGCAATTTTTCAAGACGCACGACATTACGTAGACAGGTCCCATTTTTCTTATAAATCTGTGCAAAATTTAGTAATAGCAATCTAGAGATATGCCGCTTGTTTTTATAGAAACAGTAACTACAGGTTTTGCACTCGAAATTAATGCTTTTGTAGATCGTATTCACCTTTTCGCACTTTATCACTGCAAATTGATAATTTCGTAGATCGTATTCACCTCTTTGTAACAAATATTTAAATTGTAATAGATTTTTAATCGAAATTTTAATTCATGGATTTCTAATAGAAATTTAAATCGATTGATTTCAAAATCTTTTCCATGACACTTCGTTTTTTTTCAGACCCAATTTACTAGCAGAAATTGGGAATTTTTGATCTTGCTGACAACAAAATGATCTATAAATGGTGTTTGTTCAAAAAGAGAGAAGGAGGAAGTTATAAAATATGCGCGTGGACTTTGAAATATTGCAGTTCATACGCTGGTTAAAGTATTTTGACATTTGCTTCTTCGGATAGTCATTTATCAGTAAAACGATCATTAGAAATAGTAGAAGATAAATTGTGTTCGCGGCATGCTGTGAACTGCTTTCGAAAATTTATGAAATTACTATTACATATGCGCAAGAATAAGATTAACCCATTCTCTAACATTATGTTCACAGTAGGGCGCAGTATTTAAAAATCTAACAGAAAATACATACACATTTATATGTATATCGACGTATCGTAGAGGATCTATATGTATAGGTACATTACATACATTTTTTTGTTATTTTCTTCGAGGTACAGAATAGCTGATTAAATGAACACACAAAAAGCGTGGCAATCGATCAATTTAAAATGCTGCATCTTTTACATTATTTTAACATTCTAGAATTGATTATGCTTTGTTAAACGTCACGTTCAAGTTAGTAATTGCAACGGGTTTTGATCGACGTATTGGAAATTGCATGCTTGAACTATGCCATGAAATTATGCCAAATTTATTTATTTTTAGTTGATTGTAATATGATCGCATTAACTATGAACTCATTAGCGATAACATATTTTACAAAATTACTGTGTAGGTAATTTGTATAATCTACAATTACAGAATGTTAAATAACGTGGTTTGAATAGATTTATAAATGCATATAAATTGTTCGTTTAGTTCTGTGTATTGAAACAAAATTACGATATAATCGAAGAGCTCGAAAGTGGTGGAAGTACAACAAAATTAGAAAGAATACCGGGTGACGAAAAGTCTATAATCACAAAGAAGGCATTTTTGTTTGCAAAAATGAAACGGAGGCTTCTGGACCAGTGTTTGGACACTGTGGAAAGAAACCAGACCGGATTTATAAAAATCTCGTTAATCAGCCAACTTAAATTTGTCTTCCACCACCTTCGAAGTTGTCTCCGTTTGCGGCGATGCAGCGATCCCAGTGATTCTGCGATTCAAACGTGTACTTTTTCCACGTTGTAAAAACGTTGCATCTTGAACTTCGACTTTATTTGTGGCGAGGAGAAGTCGCAAAGGCATAGTATGCTTATCTGTGACTGCAAGAAAAAAAAACGCCACGTGGTAGAATTTCATAGAAATTCAGTTTATGCATTAATTCGGCCGTAGAATACAGGCTTTACGTGTTTATCAGAATAAATCGTGATAACAAATTCGATAGGCTCGGAAAAATAAAAAAGGAAACAAGGAAATATTACTAATATGAATGATATCGACCGTTTATTTTGAAAGTGGTGTAAGTCCTTTTTTAAAAAAAATGAGATATGACGTAATTTATGCTTTATTTAGTGTAAACTTTTTGCTTATAACTAGTTAGTAGTTAATATCTTAAAAAATGCCAATGCTTTGTTCAATTTAAAATTGACCGGTAAAAGAAATTGCGTAACCATTGATTATGAAAGTGGTGTAAGTCCAATTTCCATAGACTGGTGGCGGGGTTAGTGGCCACCGGTGGCTTCACAATTGCTTTATTTGCTATTTATATTGTTTTATTTTCGTGCCAAAAGTTACTATTTTAGGTTACTTATTTTATTTTCCTCCAACAATGGATAATTCCATATTCACATCAGATAGTGATATAAATAAGAAGAAATAATAAATCAATGTTATTTTATGACAATATTATAATATGACAATTGAAAATAGTTATTTTATTTTATTTTAAATAAATTTACACGGAAATAAGACCCATGAATATAAACAAAAGAATAATCTTAGAATCGGAGGATGAAGATAATTCTACTATGAAAAATAAATTAATGAAGCGTAAAAAGAGAAGAAGAATTATAGATATAGAATTTTCATCGGATGAGGATATTGTTACTGAGAACTTGGATTCTGTAAAAGAAAATAAAGGAAAATATACGCAACGAATAAACAAAATTAATCGAAATGCCGGACAAGAGTACTTTACAAAAAAAGGAAAATTCATTCCAGCAAAAAAAGAAAGTGATATTTGTTATTTCAAAATTGAAATTAAATGATATTTACAATTGACTAATCATGAAAGTGGTGTAAGTCCATTTGCAGCCTGGATATTGTATATTATTTTAGTTAAATTCGCCTAAAAGAAATTTATGTAATCAAATTACATATTGATAAATTAGTACAAACATTCCCAGACTTTACATAATTAACCTACATTTTTTAATTGTCAGATCTGCTAACATTCCATTTTATCGAAACGAAAGAAAGTGGACTTGCACCACTTTCAAAATAAACGGTCCATATATGTGGTCGTTATCTTTCGATTTTCTATTCTTTTCGGGCTTAATCCCCGAAATTGTGACACTCCGTAAGAAAATGAGGTGCGTAAAATTTGGATGCAATATCGGACAACGAGAACCCATGCCGCGGTTGCGGTAAAATTAGAATATTTTAACATCCTCGTTCCATTCTCGAGCAAAATTCTTCCGTATAAATAATTTTACACATACAGTGGCCCACAAAAGTGCTCGTACATCTTTTAAAACGCAATAACTTTTTCAAAGCTGGACTGAGTGACTAGTGACCGGACTGACGATAGTGGGACTAGTCTACCAGACGATGACCAAAATGCTTTTTTAAAATTTTGCTATTACTTGGAATGATAAAGAAAATAAACTCTCACTTTTTAATTTTTTTTATCTGAGCCTATAACGGAAATTTGAAAAATGCCTCTCTCTTAAAAAAAATTATTGCGTTTTAGAAGGCATACGAACACTTTCGTGGCCTACTCTAAATATTGTACAATAAGTATTGGAGCTATACATTGTATTTGCAATGTTGCATCGATCTACCAGCTGCGCAGTATATACGAGGGTTATCCGCAACATAGTTACAAAGTTGATTGCAATAACAATAGAGTAATTGGAATAACGTCGTCTTTTATAACTTAGCCCCCCTTGCTTGACTACTTTATGAAACCCTGGTCGGTCCACCGTCGAACAAGTTCCTTTTCATCCTCGGAAAAAAAATTGTTTCGCAGCGAGAGGCAAGCTACGTTTGCACCGCTTCCTTCAGTTGTCGGTTGATGTGGGGAATCGTCGGCTCCTTATATGGATTCTTTACGTGGACCAAGAGATGATAATTTCACGGAGAAAGATCGAAGCTATAGCGTGAGGTGCTATCGAAAAGGAACCGGACTTCGTCATCTCCTTCGGCATCAGTCGAAGTTCGATCATTTTGCGGGTCATTCGTATGCATTCGTCAGCTGAATAGCATCGAGCTGTAAATACAATGTGTAAAAAATATAACCGGAATTTCTCGCTTTCATATTAATTGGTTCTCCTCTTTAACATTTGCAAATGTGTTTTTTCTCTTCTGCTTTGAACTTTTAAATCAATAAGTTAGGTTTGTGTTCAAAATATAATAAGTTTTCTTTCCCTTGATCCCACAATTGTTTCCTTGACACTAGATTTACGGAGCACAGAAAACAGCTGTTTTATATTAGTTTATAAAAGTAACAATAAGACATTTATTCTGATTTTTAACAAGTGTCATTGTAACATTTGCCGTAAGTAACGTATAAATTGAATAATTTATTATTTAAATATAAATGTGTTATTAAAATACTCAATAAATTGAATAACTCATAAATGTGTCTTTACACACGATATGAATAATCGTAAATTAAAAAATTAGTGACCCGACATTTTGACGGGTGCCATAAATCTAGTGTTAATAATTGAATTATATCGTTATACTACGAATATTTATGCAAATTGAAAATTTGCTGCACTAACCGCAAAAAATAGAAATGAAATAAAAATTGATTTGTCCTTTTCGTAACACCGTTCAACATATAATTGCAAATTTTATACATATAATTGTCCAAATTTTACGCACATGAATTCCTTACCGAGTGTCACAATTGAGGAGAAAGCCGAAAATCATTTGTTTTGAGTCTACTAAAAAATAGAAATAACCTATAGGAAGCCGAGAAATAATGACCACATAACATTTTCAAAATAGAAATAGCCTATAGCAAGTCGAAAAACAGTGACCACATATCATTTGTTTTGAGAACCTAACATATCAGTTTTGAGTTTTTTGAATTTGTTTTCTTTTGCGACACCATGTATATAGAATGTCTTCGTTCTTCTTTCTTTCAGTTGTACTTGCAGTTGAGAATCACGTGGAAGGGCAGCAAATTGCTGAAGCATTTCCTTCAGTTGTTGTGCATCTTGATGGCCTGGTACACGGCACTTTCACGAGTTTCTGATTACAAACATCATTGGAGCGACGTCCTGGCCGGCTCGACCCTTGGTACTGTCATGGCACTAGTCATGGTGAGTATTATTCTCCTTAACTATGCCATTGTATGATCATAAATTACAGCACGATCATAAATATGAAATAGCCTAGCCACCCAATTTGAATCTTTACGATCTCCTGACTGGCTAAGGTTTACGATGTCAACAAAACACGCACGTTAATAATAGAATAATACGAAATTGATTTCAAATTAATTAACCCATTGTGTCCCAACCAATGATATAATGCGATTTTTATAGGCGCAATAATTTATTACATCAATGGCGACACCGTATTAGAAAGTATTATATATGCAGTTATGCTACCAACGAAATGCTTGACATGATCTTTCTGTGAGAAATAGCAAATGAATGTCAATCAAGTAATTTATTACTGCGTAAAAAACATAAATAAAATCATGTATAGTGAGTAACGATAATATTCGGACACCTTTTGGAACGTAATAATTTTTTTCATATTGGATGCAGTGACTTAAATTTTGTTTCAATTTATTAGGCTGATTGATTGAATAATCAATGGGTAAACAAATTTGTACAAGGATCACGATTTTTATCGTTACTCAGTGTATATTATTTTACCCGAATATGGAAATTGCATTGTAATGTGAGACAACGTATATGAATGAAAATTCACTGCAGTGTGAAAAATACGTAAAAAATATTCAATGATTCGAGGCGAAGTTTTCTGCAAAATTTCAAAATACTCTAGCTAATAATGAAGAAGAAAAGGTGAAGATATAAAAATATTGAGTAATTCTTTGTTTTGGAGAGATCTTTCATAATCGCGATATGAACGATAGAACTCGATAATGTCAATTCATCGCAGATAAGTGATTAGGGAAACAATGTGTTAACGCAACGTGGAGCCTTGGTAAGCTAATCGAATTGGCATTTGTATAAATTTGAATAATTTAAGCTAGTTCTATGAATTAATTTATTCATAAAGAAGACGCGAATTTCGATGAACAACCAAACTCTGGCTTTGTTAACTAAAACCTGCCTGGTTCACATGACAAACAAATACCTACATAAATGAACGCTCGTTTAAAAAAGTTCGACATTGGAAAAAAATTTATAATACAATTTTTGGAATAAAATTTATAACCTATTAAGGCTCAACGTAACGTTAACATGCTGTCTCAATGATCGTCTTACATTATCGATTACATTGATCAATTTACATTATCGAATCCTGTTTTTTTATATTGCAATTATGGGAGAAATCTTAAAACAAATGATTCTGATTCTTTTCTAATGTTGAACGAATATTCGCTTAAATAGGATATTTGTCAAAATTCGTGTCTTCCGTCTACATAGCCTTATAGAATCAAGTATTTGGAAAAATTAGGTTTTAATAGTTATCGCAAGAATCAGAGAACCTTTAACAAAATTTAAGTACTTTCAAATAGTCTCACAGAAACAAAAATTGTTCGAGTTACGCCAATAAATAAATGAACATTTAACTAGAGCTTTTTGACTGCGTAAAACCTAGTATTTAATACTAAAAAGTACCAATAAACAGTAGAAAAAGTTAAAAAAACAAGGGTTTTTAATTTTTTCTTTTCATTCCAAGTAATAGCAAAATTTAAAAAAAAGAGCTTTTTAGCCATCGCCTAATAGACTAGTCCCTCTATGATCTAAAAAAATTAAAATCATTTATAGTTCAGTTTTGAAAGATGTATTGCGTTTTAATAGGTGTACGAACACTTTCGTGGGCCACTGTATGTTCTTACAAATGTTTCAACTTCGATGCAAAACCGCGGCACCGTTTCCCATTTTCAAAGGTCGATAAATAAGGGCCACTCTAATCCGCGATCTACAGGGTGTCCTAAAAATTATGGTACTTCCGGCAAATTAGAGATTCCTGAGGTTATTCGAAGTAACTTTCTCCTTTACAAAAATGTTCTCCGAGGCATCGTTAATGAATTATTAACGAAAAACACTGACCAATGAGAGGCGAGCCACTCCAATGAGCGCACGAAACCCAATTCGAAGTCCAGCATTTTTGTTGAGGAAAAAGTTACTTCGAGTAGCCTCAGGAACCCCTCATTTCCCGGAAATACCATAATTTTTGGACATAATCTACTTTTGATCGCGTACGCGGTCCAGAGTCCTATTCGGATCGAAGGAACAGATAAACCGATCCTTATCGACGTCTTCCGAAAGCAATTGCAGAGACCCGAGGTGAATGATTTCGAAACTGTTCGTAGGCGAACTGCGTGGCGAACCTGTTCAAGGAACGGAGAAATTGCCTAACGGAGGAGAATCACCGGGCGACCGATTACGAGGCAGGAGCCGGCACACAGGTGAATAATGGCACTAGCAATCGCAACTGTTGACCTAACGAGCTCGCTCTTCGCTTGCTGACCACAACAAGGCCGTGAACTGTCTTCTACTTGTCTCTGGGAAGCTAGCCTGATTTCAGGGAACGAAATGCCGCTCGCTTGGACGACCGAGTCGAACGGCATTCGAAAACGCCGCCGGTCGTTCGATCCAACAGCAAACCGTCTCAGGCCGGGACCGTTGTTTACCATTTTCACGATGCTGCGCCTAGACGCTGATGGCTCCAACACCTTCGCTCGTGTCGCCGTGTCAGTTTTTTGGGAAAACGTTCACGCATCCCAGGTCTTTGTACAAACGGAATCGTCCGGGGGCTTATCTTCCCTTTGTTGTCCTTGGTTCGGTCTAGCTTTGCGGATCGGTTTTTTACGTTTCGCCGTGTTGCTGGTTGACGTTCGCGTAGCGGGGAGCGATCGCAATCCTGTGCTGTTTCTTATATCGTCTTTATACATACGCGTGTTTAGCGACCACGTTGGCTATATTTCGCGCGAGACACCGGGCGTTCGGCTCTTGGAATATGTTCGGGTTTTATCTCGTTTTCAAAACGATTGTTGAGATACAGAAACGCGGTTCGCGTCTGCGAGATCAAGGTGCTTCTTTTCAGTTTCTTCTCGCGAAGAACAATCCTGGCAACGCGAAAATATTCTGGGCGACTTTTCTTCCACACAGCTTCCGCATAGTTTCGCAATATTTACACGATCGAATTTTACTCTGTTTCATCTGATAGTAATCTTCTCAATGGAGCAAGTACAATAATTTCTCCCTAATTCGCGCTCGGATTGCGCATAAAAGTGAGCAAATTTGGAGAGAGGAGATTAGATTGTACGAGTCTTGCTTATAATCTCGATGATAACCTCCTTTTTATAGTAACCGATTGCCAACAACTCTCCCCAAATTGTCCATTTTGGTGCGCGAATTAGGGAGAAATTACTGTACTTCTCACCGTCTATTTCCTAGCTTGCCCAATTCAGTTTCCCTCTCATGTTTCTTCGCGCTCTTCCACTTTTACCCTATCGTCATAAATCCCGCCACTTCGCTTCCATCAGTACCTTCAATATTTCCCCAATACTTTGCTCTCACTATATGTCTTCATTCAGCAGAGATAGAATAGTTCCCGCCAAAGTGGCAACGGCACTCGTCAACTCACCATTAATATCGAAGCTGGACAAGATAAGAATACGCCATTATGGAGCTAAGTGGCGAAGTCATTTAGCGTATCATATTGCTATTAAAAGTCTGCATCGTAGTCAACGACGAAATTTGAAAAATGCTAGAATCTCTGTCCTAATGGCAACACCTACAGTTGAAAGGTATTGTGCTTCAATCATCAGCGACAATGGTCACTATTGCGCAACACGTTTCCCCCTACGTCGCTCCTATCCTCTCATCTTTTAGCACCAATGGTCGCTGGCAACAGTGATCGACGGACTATGGGCATAGCGAACAGTTATTATCGAAACCGTACCTTTGACTCGATGGATGCAACAGCAATCGTTCTGTGCTTCAATGAACGTGATTTGCAATGATTCTAGAGAAAGATAGACGCTCGAAAGTAACGCTAGCAATAAGTCTGTTTCTAGTGTTCGAACTGTGAACTATTAGAATAATGAAATCGTAGCGCAACGTCATCGTTGAAAAGAAGAACATAGTACTTAATATCACGTCGGGAAAGCATTCACAGTGAAAGGCAACAATAATTTGCGAATACGTTCCAAGCGGCGAATGCTCAATGTGTCTCGCCTGGCGCGAACTTCTTTTATTTCGTCCATGTTATCTCCTCCAATGGGATTTTATTATTGATTATTTTATGCGTTAATATATGGGATGGAATTTTATTATTACGATCGCATTCGTGTAAAAAAATCGTACGGATACGTATGTGTCGCGTACGTGCAAGTACAACCGGCTTTATTCAGCGTAGCGAACGGAATAACGAAATAACGTAACGAATGATGCGGGGTCGACGCTGTTGTACAGAAGGAGCCGTGCACGTCGTATCGGTGAGAATGTATTTATTTCTTGTTGAGCACTATTTATTTATACAAGCGGCGGATACAGTTGCCTCCTCGCGGGAGGCACCAATTGTTGTGTACAGTTATTATATGCCCGATGAATTCGTTCCGCGACAGGGAGCAGAACTTTCGTCACCATTCATTTCTCCTGCTGCTGTACTCTGTGCCTAGGCCCCAGGCCCTAGAAGTGTGCGACAGCTCGAGAATGTCGGATCGCCTCGGGGTCCGAGAATATTCGGAATTTTTGATAATATCGCGATTCTCGAAATTTCGGCATTTCGAAAGCGTCGGCTTCCCTAATTACAGTAAATTCTATCTAATTGAAGCTCAGGTTGCGCACTGAAATGGACAATTTGGGGAGAGGAGATACGGTTACTCGAGCCTTGCGGCTCGTTTTTATAGTTGTCGATTGTCAACAATTATAAAAACGTATCTCCTCTTCCCAGATTTTCCATTTTTGTGTACAGTAATTCCTTCCTAATTCGCGCACGGATTGCGCATAAAAATGTACAATTTGGGGAGAGGAGATACGATTCTTCGAGCCTTGCGACTCGTTTTTATAGTCACCGATTGTCGACAACTATAAAAACGAGCCGCGATGTTCGAATAATCGTGTCTCCTCTCCCCAAATTGTCCATAATTGTGCGCGATCCGAGCGCGAATTAGGGAGAAATTACTGTGCACCATAACAGCGGGTATCTCCCAAGTCTATTCTTTCGTCAACCGTGTTGTAACAAAAGCAATGCAAATTCGCAATTTATTCTTGTACTATATACAATTAGGTGTCCGTATTAGTCTTCGGCGCTCTGAATCGGTTGGCCCTATTATCGACTTGTTGTTTACTATTGGCATAAGAGGATATATTTGACCGTACGTTCGAAAAAGTTGAAGCCAACTTGAGACGCGATTTTTGCTCGATTGGCCACGATTCGATCGGGGCGACAGGCCGTTTGTTGAAACTAGACTGCGAATCTTTAAGCGATGCTGAAAGTGCATCGATTTCGTGAAGCGGAAGCTACGTTAGAAATTTCTATCGATTCCTAATAATCCGATTTAATAAATACAGTAATTTCTCCCCGATTCGCGCTCGGATTGCGTACAAAAATTGACAATTTGGGAAGAAGAGACACGATTATCGAAGTCTTGCCTCTCTTTATCGTATTATTTATATTGCATCTTTTATAGTTGTTGACAATCTGTAACTATAAAAACGAGCCACGATGCTCGAACAATCGTATCTCCTCTTCCCAAATTGTCCATTTTTGTGCACAATTCGAGCGGGAATTAGGGAGAAATTACAATCTGAGCGTCAATTAGAAAGAATTTACTGTATTCGGAGACTCAAAAGAATATTATATATATTATTATAAATAATTATAATTATATATGTTATAATTATAATTATATTAATATAATCTCCACTTTTACATATATTTGACGTGTCATTTTCACTTCACTTTCCAAAGATAATTCTTCGTCAATAAATCGAATAGGTCCCCGTACTTTTCGAGAACGCCGATTCTTTTGAAAATTTCGACATAATCGAGTTCCCATCAACCGGTTCCCGATATTTTCGGGATCTCGCACGCTACTGTGCCACATACAGGGTCTCTAAAAACTCCCGTTCCACCAGCTGGCAAGAAATGCTCTCCGTGATGATCGAAGGTAACGTTTTCCTTACCGAAAATTTTCTCCGCGTTTTCATTAACGAGTTGTTAACGAAAAACACGAACCAATCGGGGAGCAAGTGCGGCCCGTGTTCTCTTTTTTTTTCATTAATGAAAGTCGTTGACGAAGCCACGGAGAAAATTGTCGCTTGAAAAAAAAAAAGTTATTTCAAATTGCCTAAGGAATTATCCTTTGCCAGATGTAAATAAAACACCCTGTAGAGATGGACAGGAACGGGGCTCGCAATTAACGATAACTATCTTCTAATCTAATGACTCCACGATATTCCAATAGGATGACCAAACAATGTATCGACCAAATAGAGATACTTCAGGGGAGGGATTTCTAAAGATAATTCGAACCGTTCAAAACTTTTCTAAACACTTATTTATATTAACCGAGATACTGGTTATATTATGTTGATGGATCTATAAGACAGCTCTATTCGAACAGTATTAGGCTAACGGTGAACTATAAAGACACATTCGATTTTTAATGTTTAAGATGTAATCTTTTTCTCTTTTTTTTCTAAGAAAAACGAACGAAAGATAACGGAAAAAACTATTTATGGAAATGATAAATCTGAAGATAAAGTAACGTAGTTCTTCTGAAAGTTAGAACGTCGTTTCTTACGTGTAACATTACCGGACACGTACGACGTTCATTATTTATTGCATTACTATTGCATAATTATAGTGATATATGCGCACATGTTAAATGTGATTCAATAATGGAATTTATGGTATACTTGAACAAGATTATTATAATGTAAGGTTTAATGGGGGTAAAGGTAAAACGTTCATAGGTGATAACAAGAAGAAACATTGAAACTTGAATGATCATACATATTTGGGGGATAAGGTATTCAGATATACATACATATACAGTTAAATAACAGATTATTTAAAACATGCATGAAGTAATCGTAATCCATTTCTAATTATAGAATTTCGTATTTGAATCCAATAGTTAGCAAGAAATTCTCTTACTCTGCACGAAGCACGGAGAAGCGAAAGTCATGTTCCTTTTACGCGGCATGAACTTGTTGAACGGTGTATGAAACTGTTTCAATGGAGATAGTCGACGAAAGAATCGGCTTAATTAATGGGAGAGAAGTTTCACGAACGGAAAACTCTACTCTTTATCTTAACTGGTACTGTTTATTTTAACTAGACAGTTCCACTAAAACATTTGGGACACTTTTGTAAATTACAAATCTGCAAATTCAAGGCCGAAAACTGACGTTCACACTCTACAACGTATTCACAATTTAATAATCATACGTCGCAAATATCGTTAATTTTTGTCCTAAATGGGATACTTCGTTTGTGGATTTATATTTAAAAATGAAGTAATTCACAAGTCGAGCGTTTTTAAATGCATACGTCGTCTCAATCTAACGCGAACAATTAAATTATTATCACTAATAATTGAATATTATTAATAACAATTGAATATTGTCATAACAATTGGATCATTATTTTGTTTTCAAACAATTAATAATATTAAAATATTAAGTATCTTCGAAAATAACCTTCGATGAAACGCAATGCACAAAATTGCATTTCATGTTAGAACGAGCTTTCTTATATGTATATAAGAATGTGAAAATGAAGTCTGCCTTTATTTCGTTCGAATTTAACGGTACTTATGAAGTAAAAAGTCTACTATAAATAGAACTTGCAACATAAACAATTATGTTCGTGACGCTTATGTTATGACGTACAACACTTACTCGCTAACAAATTGTGAACATTCAAACATTAGATTCTTCACACATTTATATAAAAATGATTCCCAATGAAAATTAGGTGGGTGAGCGTACTTGCAAAATAGGATCTGTTAGAAATTTTTGTTCAATACAATTGAAGTCCATATTTGATACTAAAACTATAGACTCTAAAAGTATAAATAAAAAGATCAAATGAGAGAACTTTTCTTGTCAGAATGTTATAAAATACCTACAAAAATAAACTTAAAACCGTAACTACTTCTATACGTCAATAAATAAAATAGATGCGGAATTCCAATTCAGAAAATCGAATAAATGATAGATTCTCAGTCGTTTACAAACAAATACGCTCGCGAAGCATTCAGTTCGTCTCTATTCTGCACGAACACATCAAATCTTGAACGTCACAACGACCATCGACCACTCAAACGTGTTCAAACACGGTCAAACAGCTGTGCATCACGTGCAAATTACGAACTATGGACAAAGACATTTATAAAAACACGTTTATCTATTTCTGTACCATCACTCCTACATTTTGTCACCACCGACATAGCTCAACTTTTCTTTATCTTCGCAATTCTTTATCTTCAAACATTTCCTATATTCACTGCTGTACCACTACTATCACATAATTCCACATACACTGTACTTTCGTACAGTCACGATAAAAGAGAAGCAAACCACTTGCAGTAAACGGAATAATTAATAATTATATCACATTAAAAGTATTTGTTACCAAAAGACAACTTACATCTCAACTAGCTCCAGCCTCCCAATTTAGCAACTTGGCATTTGCGAGTAAGATGCAAAAACACACGTCAAACATAATTGAAACTTCAACAACTTTTGTGAGTCTATTACAAGTATTTTCTCTCTAATTCGCGCTCAGATTGCGCACTAAAATGGACAATTTGGGGAGAGGAGATACGATATTTCGAGCCTCGCGACTCGTTTTCATAATCACCGATTGTCAGCAACTATAAAAACGAGACGCAAGACTCAAATAATCGTGTCTCCTCTTCCCAAATTGTCCACAATTGTGCGCGATCCGAGCGCGAATTAGGGAGAAATTACTGTGCACCATAACAGCGGGTATCTCCCAAGTCTATTCTTTCGTCAACCGTGTTGTAACAAAAGCAATGCAAATTCGCAATTTATTCTTGTACTATATACGATTAGGTGACCGTATTAGTCTTCGGTGCTCTGAATCGGTTGGCCCTATTATCGACTTGTTGTTTACTATTGGCATAAGAGGATATATTTGACCGTACGTTCGAAAAAGTTGAAGCCAACTTGAGACGCGATTTTTGCTCGATTGGTCACGATTCGATCGAGGGCGACAGGCCGTTTGTTGTAACTAGACTGCGAATCTTTAAGCGATGCTGAAAGTGCATCGATTTCGTGAAGCGAAAGCTACGTTAGAAATTTCTATCGATTCCTAATAATCCGATATAATAAATACAGTAATTTCTCCCCGATTCGCGCTCGGATTGCGCACAAAAATCGACAATTTGGGAAGAAGAGACACGATTATCGAAGTCTTGCCTCTCTTTATCGTATTATTTATATTGCATCTTTCGTAGTTGTTGACAATCGGTAACTATAAAAACGAGCCGCGATGCTCGAATCGTATCTCCTCTTCCCAAATTGTCCATTTTTTCACGCAATCTGAGTGCAAATTACGGAGAAATTACTGTACCTTTCGATTCCTTCGATCTGTTACTTGTTTGAAAATGGGTCCACTCATTTTTCTCGTAAACCCACGAAGTCCGCAGTCCAGTTACAATGGTTTCGCAACGGCCGTGTATCGGGAGTAGCGGAATTTCTAGTATTAATAATTGTTTCTATCGCATAGATACCTACACGCGTATAATATATTTTCTGTTCACTGGTACAGGTGCGTGTACGAAACGACTAATTGTAAGCATATATACTTAGGATTACGGGATTCGAACGCAGATTATTATTGGGTGGAACGATTTGCTCAGCGCGTCTCGTGGATCCGCTCGCACAATATTGTCGAGTTACTGTACCGATTTACGAAAAAAAAAAAGGAAAACAGAAAAAAAAACGAATAGAAAAGACAGAAAAGCATTGAAAAGAAAAGAGACGATATATAGATGAGCTTTCCCGTGGCGTCGAGATTCTTGTTTATTTAAGTCTCGCGCCTCTCACGGAATCGTTAATTACCGTGTGTTGTTGAAACGTGTTCGACACCGAAATCGCGCAGACAAACGGTTCGACGCGACGACACGCGTGTACTACAAAGTATTACATCGTTATTTAAGCAATTATAGTACGCTTTATGGAAACACATATATTATATACATATATGTATACTCTTATTGAATTTCTAACTACTAGACTGTAACACCATTACGAAAGTGTGTATATATACAGATATTTCTAGGTCGCAGAATGTTGTAGATTCTTGTAATTAGACGAAGTTCAATGGACGCGATACGATCGCCCCTCTCGATTGATTTTTTATTAAACTTTTTATATAATCAATGCGACCGGCGTACTAGGTGCGCGCACTGTCCTCCGACGTAATTAATGCCTATATGATAGCGTATAGCCGGAACGGTGACGATCGAGAGTGTAAACATGTAATTGGATGTCATTGGATCCATTAAATATGGAACAAATTATGTATTGGTGTTATCGGTGGCTGTATTCTTTTCAAGCGATGCAGTTACTCGCGAAGTCAGGTGTACAGTTCACGAGGGGAGAATTTCGACAATGTTCATAATTTACCCTTCTCTCGCCTCATGGACCAAGTAAACTGGTTTGTTTATAATATTTAATAAAAGGGATTGTGCAAAGATGGTCCAAGATTGAGACGTGCTAACGCGTTCGGAAGAGAATTCAATTGTTCCAGTCGATTAATAATGGCCGCTTACAATCAAATATCTTGTTGGTTGAATTTTTACACCATTTTACAACGGTATGAATGGTCTTCTACTAAATACTTTTCACAAGTTATTGTGCGTATAAAGGGTGTTCCATGATTCATGGTGCAAGTTCGATATTGACTGTAAATGAGACGAAAATCAAGAACAACGAAATTGCGTGGGACGCTTCGTTTTCGGGAAAATTGAATTTTCATGCATTTTGAACAATATCTCGACTGAAAATAATAAACCAAATTCTATGAAAAATACACCGTTTATTTATTTTATTATACTGCGTTTAATGTACTCTTCAATTTCGATAGCAACCAAGCACCGACATTGTACTCTGTACAAAAATAAGCGATTAATAATAAATACCAAGGAAGAGCGCGTACTCGCTTAATATTTTACTTGAATTATCTCGAAAATTAAGTCGCCCACGCAATCTCGTTATTCTTGTACCTCGTCTTATTTCCAGTCATAAAATCTACCTGACACAATTTGTACCATGAATCATGAAACACGCTGTATATGTTTAAATAGCGTAATGGTTTTTGCTATTTATTTTTTTAAACTTACCATACATACTTAATATACCTTTCTAGTTAGTGTTAGAATAAAAAAATAAATAATGTATAGAATCGAACCGTCAAGAGGTATTTTGTATAGCAAAATCAATACACAAACAAGATCCTTCAGAAATTGTGTTAACCTTGTGTTAAACTCGTAGATTCGGTGAAACTAAGATCACGACGTAAAAATATTTGAAAAATACCTTGAATGTACAGGGTGTCTCGCAATCCGGAAATGGCGGGTTCCTGAGGTCATTTGAAGCAACTTTTTCCTCAGCGGAAATGTAATCCGTGACTTTGTTTACGAGTTATTAACGAAAAACAGTGACCAATGAGAGACGAGCTCGGCTGGCGCGCGGCGGCTGAACCAACGAGCGCACAAAGTGTTCCGCTCATTGGTTCGGCCGCCTTGCGCCAGCTGATCTCGCATCTCATTGGTCAATGTTTTTTGTTAATAACTCGTGAACGATGCCTCGGAGAAAATTTTTATAAAGGAAAAAGTTACTTCAAATGACCTCAAGAACCCCCCATTTCCGGATTGCGAGACATTTTTTGGACACTCTCTATAATTAAAGGTATCGACGACGCTTTATTCAGGTATGTGATTCAACGTTTCCGAAGTGTTTGACATTGTACGCATTCTCGACTTTGAGAGTAACTGTGCGCTTTATTTATACTTTTTGCAATACCCGAAATACTTGATATTTGCAGTTATGCACATTAATATTGTATTTCTATATATTTTTATATTTAGACGAATGTTCTGGTAATCCTTCTGCTTATTATTCGATCGGCATACTGTCGAAAAGCAAAGATTATTTGAGCATCGTATCGGCGCCGTTGTTAGACATTGAAGTGATCGAAATTTTGATGACACAATTCTTTCTATAATTCCACGAATAAAAAGTTTCGATTCCTTTCGTTTACGTGATACGAAAAGAAAAATGTCAACGGCGTTAAAATTGGATTATTGTTATGAAAGAAGTTCCTCCTAATCGCTGTTAGCATTGCAAAACGAATCGGTAACAATCTTCCTGTCTTTTAAACTTTTCAGAAGGTGACAAGAACAATGGAGAACACCTTTCAAATTGACGATACGACGATAAAAAGTTAAGTTTTCGCCAAGATCATCGACGATCATCATTCTACGAACGTAATGTTTGAAATATGAAGATTGAACGTGTAGCGAAACTTGGACATGTCGATTATCTTAACGAAGGATCGTTTCTTTGAACAATAAATGTTCAGCGTATCACTTTTTGTTTTTGTTACTTTTTGACGAGTTTAAAGGTGAAAGTAGTGAAAGAATTATTCGTTTACACTTTCGCTCGTCGCTTGCGTATTGTATACAGCGTATTTGTGATATCTCAAAATGGTCGAATAATTCATAAGAGACTGAATCTGTAAAAAAATGTATTCTTACACACAAAAGTTTTTTGGTTCCCACGAGGACATTAAGATGACGTGTATAATGCTTTTTATACGCGCGACATGTTTCGAAAATCGAAGCAAAAACGGAAAAAGTTGTCCAATATATCCAGTTTTGTATATAATATATATATTTAAATTTCATCATCATAAATAATTACCAAACATATCTTTTTTTCTTTAACCTTCTGTGATCCTAGTTTTGTAAACGGATGTAAAAGATTTGTGCATCGCGAAATATCCATCTCTAGGCGTAAATTATCAACAAATTCACAGTTCGAAAGAGATTTGAACTTACTCCGATGTGTAAGGTAGGAATTGAAAAGAACAGAGCGAAATATTTTAGCCACAATATGTCTAAAAATACAATCAGATTGAAAATACAGGATAAATGAGTATGCGACTTGAAAGTTACATTAACACTTTAATGGCCGCACGCGTCTACGCAGCCAAACGTCGCCCAGGGGCTGGCAGTATTTATGTAAATTCATGAAATAATTCATGAAATTATTCATGAATAATTTATGCGAACATACACATAAAACAAAAAAACAACAATAACAACACATTTAACACTAGATTTACGGAATCCGTCAAAATGACGGGTTTTTTTAATTTACGATTATCCATATCATCATACACATTTATGAGTTATTTGTTCAATTTATATATTACTTACGGTAAATGTCACAACAACACTTGTTAAAAATCAGAATAAACGTCTCATTGTTATTTTTATAAACTAATATAAAACAGCCGTGTTTTGTGCTCCGTAAATCCAGTGTTAATACGACAAATTTAATATTTTTCCTTTCTCTCTGTGATCATTATTAAAGCAATCGCTTAAATAATTATTAAAGCATCGCTCACACGTTATGCGAGCAGCCATTAAATTGTTAATCTGTGGAGAGTTATTTTAATTCAGCGCAATCGTCGCAGCAAGTCCTCATTCTCGTTACTGATCAATTTACGAAAAAGTTCGTGCGCAATGTACAGGGTGCCCCATACCAAGAAACTTTTCCGAAAAATTCGTTCGCGTCTCTTGCGAAATATTTGACCATTCTCGGGATAATCCAGACACATTCTATACGTATAGACACATATACATATATGTACACACGTTTACGGTGTGTGTATTGGTGCTTGAAACGTGTAACAGAGAGAGAGACATACGGCGGTGTTGTGTCATCGATCGGAAGTATTCTGTACCTGTACACCGTTGAAAGACGAATTTGTGTACTATTTCTACGTTTAAGATAGAGATCTTTATTTATTTTATAAAGAATATACCGTGTACTACGATTGGTTCGCGAACGGCCTCTGCTAATAGGCCGGACTAACTTATTTACGATCTACACTCGGAATCTCGAGAGCAATAAACATTGAAAATGTATTTCCATTGTCGGAGAAAATAATTCCTCGTTTCCTCAGCATCCGAACGAAGACTTGTAATATGCGCAGAGAATTTATACGGAGCGTTTCATTTACCTTTATCATCGCAATAAGTATCGACGTCGGCTCGAACGGAGATATGTAAAGAAATATCAATATTAATATTAATATAATAATATAATAGTAATAATAATAATAATAATAATAATAATAATGATAATAATAATAATATATTAATATTAATATTGATTCGTACATCTACGTAATGATAAAAGAAATGAAGTGCATTTTACATTGCGTCTTGTTCGATTTACTTTGCAACTGGCCAAGAAATGTGAACCACTATATTTATATTCAAGCTGGTTACTTCGTTTGTTAAAAATGCTCGTTGTAAAGATTTATTTTTCGAGTATGTTCAATATTTTCTCTCTTTTTGAATCGTATTAACGATTATTTTAGGATTATCGAAAAAAACTTGTTGATCAATAGTGAGAAAGTTCTATCGAGTCGCAAGCAACATCCTACACGCAGGATTTGCGTGCGTTTGTTCCACGCGATATCGAATTACGTTGGAAATTGATTTTCGCCTTTACATCGACCGTGTAACCGGACCCCTCTTTACATAACTATTCTTTTACGTATTATTCCATCGGTAGGAAGCTCCTCATACGCATTGTTCAGAATTAAATTGTATTTCTCAATAAAAATCGAATCGGTAGATAGTGGATGTCCATGGAAATTCACAATTTTTGGTTACGCTAAAAAAGTGAAATTAGATATTTGCTTTTCTTTGTTCTTCTTTTTTTTTTTTAATAAGATCAGTTCGAATTGTATGTTTGTTTTTGTTATATTTTGACTTTCTTTTTCTGCCGCATCTGATCCAAACGCGAAGAACTCACGATCTGATGATTATTGTACTTGGATCACGGTGAACGAATATTACTGCATTTATTATTGATTAGGCGAAATATTTGATGAATGTAACCTTTGTGATTCTCTTTTATCGTCCAATTTATTTATATTCGATTTCTTAATGGTAAGATATGCGTCGCATACAAGTTCTAGGGACGACTACCGTTTATATGCCTATGTATCTTTCGCATTTAAGAAATATCAATGACAATGTTGGATAAGTGCGAGAATTTTGTCGAGATTAAGTAATAAAACATGGTAACTGGTTTTAATATTCTTGTTTATTACACTTCCAGTTTGTACTCTCTCCCTCTGCGTGTATCGAAATCGCCGAATCTCGTTTGATACAGTTTCACAACCCTTTATTTTGACATTCCTTCTTAGGAGGGTATTTACAAGAAATGACTTTTTTAAGAGGTCATCTTCATTAATTTTCTTTTCTAGGTGATGGTACATGTAACGTTATGTTTTCTTGTAATTGTAATCTTCGATATACAAAACAATGTTTTATAACAATATCTTAAATTAAATAACTACTACTATTGGTCACCGATAAGAATAATGTTAAGTTGGATTCGGTTAACCACAAAACAAAACATCATCGCGTACAACCCTTACGTGGAAGAGCTCGTTCGGCTAAAAGGATCCATTTCTCTCTTAACCCCTTAATGCACAATTTAAAAAAAAAAAACCGACCAAAAAAAATCAATTTTTTTTATCTAAGAAAATACATATTTGGACCTTAATTTCAATAAATATGTAAAAAAATGCAAAAATTACTAAAAATTCAATAAAAATAGTGGTAAATAATTATAGTGAATATTGAATCGCATTGCAGATCGAATTTTGTACCCATCGTACTGTTTTTCAATTACCAGTTACTATTTTGAAGGGGAAGGAGGAGACGAAAAAAAAAACTGAAAAATATTTAATTTTACCTAAATTTGTAATAATATAATAATAATATTTATTAGCTGAAAAATATATAATAAACTAAAACTATTCAAAATTTTCTTTTGTATGGTAAATTTCAAAACCAGGTGCAGCACATAGCCCAACATTCCTTATTTCAACATTAGAAAACATACCTTTTATACACTAAAAATCCAATTTACTCTCTATAAAAATACACCATAAAACAAAAACGTTTTTATATGTTGACACTAATAATATTTGTAAAAAATAAAAAACAATTGTCTTTGAAGAAATTCACTTTGATAACTACTACTACTTTGATATCTACTTTACTTCACGACTTGCTCACGAATAATACACTAAATGTTCATAAGTGCCATCCTAAAAGTGCATATTTTATTCCTGAATAAGCAAAAAATAGAAAGAGATCGGAGATAACTGGAGAGTAATAAATAAATTAGTCATAACAAAACTCACAAAAGTGCCAACGCTAATTAGATTTACTATTTTATTTTTACTGCCCGGATATATTCGAATCTGAACATTTTAGCGACATAAGTTGCGACGCCGACCGTATATATACGGGTCTGCACATTTTGGCCGGTTTTGCACGCCCGTGTTAATACGTTTCTGCGCGTTAAGGGGTTAAAGAAAAATAAGCTTTGATGAAATACAGCTAAATTATTACTTTCATCTAATAGCTTCAATTATATTAGTTTCAATTAGTTACATAAAAATCAGCGTGTATCAGTCACCGGGATTCATTTGTAAGGCATTGACTTTTAATCCAAAAATATTTCTGAAATAACGAAATAGGATAAAGGTACCTAATACGAGACCTATTTCTTTTTAAATCATAATTTTCTATTAAAAACACTTTTATTAAAAGTAGGTACAGTACATTCTCCCTAATTGATGCTCAGATTGTATACAAAAAAAAAACAATTTGGGAAGAGGAGATACGAGTCTTGTTGACAATCAGTAAGATTCGAATAATCGTATCTCCTCTTCCCAAATTGACACTTTTGTGCGCAATCTGACCGTCAATTAGGAAGAATTTGCTATATTGCAAAATTGTGAATAATAAAACGAGTACGTATCACTTAAATGTTCCGTTCTGAAATATTCCAGCGAGCCAAGTAAAAATGAAGGCACACTGTACATCTCTGTTCTTGACGGCTGTCAAGGGAGGACTGACTTCCATTAAAAGTAACGACTTCTCGTGCAACCCCTTCTTGCAGGCACACTGGTTTGGTAAAGGGGTTGTTTAGTGTGTCGTTGCTGAACGATTCCACATCGCAGTGTTTCCGTTAGATTGTTTGCAAAGTGATTTCGTCATTTACGTAAAATCTATTAAAAATCTGTGCATCATCGAATAACATTAACTCTGAAAAGTCGACTATCGTTTTCCCTTGAAAAACGAAATTACTCTCTAAACAACCTAAACGATAAAGAAAACTGATACAATTTAATACGAATTTGGTACAAATAAAACAAACTGGCTATTTAAGTATAGTTCAAGTATTATTCTTAGTGAATTGGACCTGTTTCTTATTAAAAATAAAATCTTTCGAATGGTATTTTAAGTAGCCATGCATTTTAATATTTCTGAATAATCTAGTAATTTGCAATAAGCAATATATAATCCGCCCGTATTGTCTGAAGACAACTGTTTCACTTTGTATCTATATTTACACAGACCGTGCTGTCTAAAATAACATAATGCAATTATCCATTCTAAAATAATGTAATGCAATTGTCCAATCTAAGTTGAGGCGATGCAATCGTTCATTCTAAATTAAAGTAACGCAATTGTTCATTCGAAATTAATATAACGCCATTGTTCATTCTAAATTAATATAACGCCATTGTTCATTCTAAATTAATGTAACGCAATTGTTCATTCTAAATTAATGTAACGCAATTGTTCACTCTAGATTAATGTAACGCGATTGTTGAGTGTAAATTAATCTTGAAATCAAACTGAAACGCGTCCGCCTGAAACGTAATGGAAGAAGAAAAAGAAGACAAACTCGACGTTCCAGCTATCGCCGTGGAAGAAATTGTACTGGTCTTCGAATCGAGATATGAAAATGTTAAACGGAAGAGACAGATGGAACAGGAGGCAAACTCCTATCGATCTTCTTCGTTTAGTTTCTGCCAAGCAATTATCGGAGAATCGTGCAGCTTGGCCCAAGTGGAGCTCCATCATGGAGATTGCCCCATGATAACCGAGGTCATTGCTTCAGTCATCATTAGCGGAAGAAGTCTCCGCTCTCTACCGGCCAAATTGCCCAACCGGTAATGATCGCGCAGAAGAATGCAGCGAATCCTCTAACAACTGAGAAGCTGAGTTACATCTACGTGGAACAAAGCGGAGTTCGTTGATCTACTTGTTCGGACACTAATCCTTTCGAAACAAAAGCTTTTTAAATGTTGCTTTCGTGCGGCTTTCTAAATCTAAGGGCTGAAATGGGGGGTTTCATTAATTTTTAAGAAATTTAAAGTTTCTCTATTTTAGCAATATACGTACCGAGATCTAAAAGTGGTTGGTACGTATCGCCCTGTAAATATTGTAAGACTGAAACTATTATTAAATTTATTTAAATTGTAAAAAGTCATAAAAGAATTGTATAATGCCTGAATTAAGAAATATAGTCAACAATCGTCAACGGAAGCATCTTTGTGATTTTAATCATTACATTTAGTGTTAAAACAGTTTCTCAAAACAATTGGCAATCAAAATAGCTAATTATTTTAAATATTAAATACGAGTGAAAGCAAATAATTGATCTCTACTAATCTTAGCTATTAAATACTGAAAATTTCTTAAGTAACTACTATTAATATTTACTATCTAATTATAATAAAAATAATTACTAATACTTTTTAAATCACAATTTCCGAAAGGACCAATGGAGGAAACGATTTTTTGACACGTTGATTTTTCTTTTAGGCCAAATCTTCCGGGTTCTCCTTGTACAGAAGCGTAAAAAGGCGATTTATAACATTCGACGCGAAAACATTTGTCAAAAAGCAAACGTGACGTATGTATTTTGTAATTTTTATACATCGCACTAATTGAAGTCCATACGCGATCATACTAAAAACGACGTGCACGAATTATTTCATCTTTCATCCAATAATACGTTAATGCAATTACGAAGTTTTGTCAATATTTTACAATTGCGCCGTAACCAATCATTGCTAATCTAAAAAGTATACTAATTAAGATTAACCGTTTGCGATTAGAAATAACAAAAGTGAATGTTGTAGTATATATGCCACACAAACTTGGTTTTGTGTTATCATTATTAATGTTGTTATCATTATCCTGAAGAATTACAACAATCGTAACAGTTTCAAACAAATATCAAAACTTTTGTCATTTTTTACGATCGGATGATCATATTTATTTTACGTATATCAGCGTAGTATACAAAATAAGTCTCTTTCAAACTTATTAACTATTAATTCATTCTAATTTTCTCCCATTCCTGCGACAAATTTTATTAATTGTGTTGCTAATGACAATTTCAGATAAAATTGAAAACGGCAAGCATTGCAAATGTGATTTTGTCTAATAAAATAGAATTTATATTTGTTAGCGTACGAACATATGAAAATTCGAGGAAAAAGAAATTCGAGTTTTTCGTTAAGAAGAAAATTTAATTTGACGATAATATTAAAAATTCTCGATTAACGTCTGCCCTTGTATTCCTAAGAAAGACAGAAATCTGAGACATTTTATAGTTACAGTATTTATGTCAAAACCTATTAAATTTGGCGATATCGTACTCATTCCGTAGAAAAATGTAATGTTAATAATATATTTATTAAAATATTGTTACTAATCGGTTATTCCGATCTGTAATCGAATCCGTCCATATTCATTAACATTTACACCTGTTTTAATTTTCCCAACTTTTTGATGCCACTTCGTGGACTCTTCGGCGGCGTCGAACGTTCTCTGCACACGAACTGTTTGACATACTTTTCGTCTCTTCACGAACCGTGCAAATGGATCTCTGACCCAACGGTTACCGGTATAACTCTTATCATGGTGCAGAGTGGTATGAACCCTTCAGTGAAAATTCATACCGGCAACTAGGTTACGATTTCAGCTACGCTCTCCTTCGAATGGAGATATGTACTTCAATGCAAACGTCTAAATCAGAAATCGTCGAATTTAAACAATTTCATCGTTACTTAACATTTGCATCCCACACAATATGTATCACTAACAATTTATCAAGAGACAAGTTCTCCTAAATGGATTTGATCAGTTCATAACGTTGTTTATAAAGCGATCTATGTTTTAAATTTGAACGCTGAGCTTGAAAATTGTTTAATATCCGCAATTTCTAGCATGAGAGGATTAAAGACATAGTGATGTAGTCATATTTTCGAAAATTTTGGCTTAAGTGTTTATATGTAATCCGCACATGCCAAAATGTTAAAAAGACCAGTGACATCATTTATAATGTAACTATAAATTAATTTCACTGTAAATTAACGTACGTATAAATTTGGTCAGTGGACAATACAAGTTAGTAAGTATTACACCACTATAATTTATTTAGGAAGTAGTACACTACTATAACTTTGAGCTTCTGATACACGTTATTTTTAAAAAATAGAAAATGTACAAATAGGAAAAAAAGTTGCTCTTTAATCCCAAAATGTGAGTTCCACTATGCGTATTCCCGTAAACTATTAAAGATCCTAATCAATAATAATATTATTTCTCCGTAATTATGAATAATAAATCCACCAATACGCTGCATTTTTCTTGTACTTACATGTATGTTAAAAGTTTTCTAATGAAATTGAAATTGAAATTGAATTGAAATTTTCTTTGAAATAAATGCATACAAACAAAGGAAAATAGCTAATCTAATATTCAAATAATCACTCTAATCTATATAGTGACTTCGCCTTATTTATTTCAATAACTGATATTCTAGTGTAATAACATTTATTTTATAACTTCACACAGAATGTTTATTGAACACGATCTTTATCTATACACATAGACCCCGCAGACGATCGCGTTCAAACAGGTTTCCATTGATCTAATCCGTAAGAATCTAAATAATGATGGTCACTTGAACATTCATCCATCATTTGCAGATAAAATCAGAGTTGACCATTACTTAAATCATTATCTATTTATCTGTTTTATTACTTCGTGCTGTTGCACTCGGGTGGTATGTCATTGTCATCGTTTGAAGATGGCATTTATTTCAACGAGGAGCACATACTTTTATTTAAATAAACTCCACCATTCGTTAAGAAAAATCCAATTCACGCTCATCGTATAATAAGAATATGAGTTACAAACAATTTGTTCGTGTTTCATTTTGTAAACGATGTTTGCATGTTGATCGAAGATACCGAGACTAATTTATTATTTGACTTTTACATGGTAGTAAATTTTGCAACATTTCATCATATTTCTATCATAAAAATTGAACTGCTTATGTTCCTTTTAAATAAATAAATTACCTACATATAATACAAAAAAATGTTTAGAATGTAGATGATCTTAAAATCGCGAAGAATATAACGTTTGTCCTTTCAAACCAAACAATGATTTATTTTGATATATTGTTTAAAATTAATGGAAAACAAATAAAATATTCAAAATGATCGATTTATTTTGTTCACCTTATGTACGAAATTAAAATGATAAAGCACTGTTCCAAGGACCTATTTGTGTTAATTGACTACTCTCGTGTAACTTTCTCCATTTTGTTTTTTCGTTCCGCAAACATCTATTCGTTCATTTGTTTATGCTTTTATCTTAAACAAATGCTACGAAACTATTTCGTTCTTCTTATCCTACGTTTGTTTCACGTTTCTTAATCATTTCGTTAATTTCTCCTGTTTTGTTTGAAGTAATTGTATCACATTTCTCGACCTTGCTATACCATCAACAGAGAAAATACGTAATATTCAGGTTGCATACAAAAATCAGGTCAGACTGCTATAACTCTCACTTTCCAGCAATGCAAAGAAGTGCTATTAAGCACTTTCAGTGTGTGTCATGTATCATATTCGATGCGCAGTTACGATCAGTAGTGAACAATGTTTATTCAGTGCATTTATGAAATAAACTAATTGTACAGCCAATTTGTGCTAGATCAAGAACTCTTCATAAAAATGCAAAAGTCTTGCGTTGAAAGTATACTTAGACCTTCATTTTCAAACTTTTTGAAAGCCAATTACAACCATTCAGAGCTGCATGATTTAACCCTTGACAACAATGTCTTTCTATTTGATTTTGTAGTAACAGATTAATTTTCCACGTTTTTATCATTTCATACACTAGCTGATAATAATAAAAAAAACCAATTGTCTTCTGGAAAGTCTCTTCTATTTTCTTGAGCTTAGGCAAAGCTTTCTAGCGTTTTTAGTTTTCACGTAATACATTCTTCTTAGTAGAAAACTGGTCCGATTTTGAAATATTTTGCTGTTCAATTGTGATAAAATAATTATGGTACTTTCAAAATTAGCAATTCTTGCTACAAATTTCATTTGAACAGGCTAATTAATTCCAACGTTCTATCGAATTTATATTTCCTTTAAAGCTTTACTTACTACTCCGCGAATTTTGTAGTTCGAGCTTTTGGTAAATGATTCGAGAAATGATCGATTCATGTAAATCTGATTCGTAATAAACATAAATCCTTTTCTTCTTCGATGAAATTATTGCAATCGAAAAATTTCTAATTATTGTAACTGTGAAGAAAATAATTCGCAAGAGGCTAAGACTTGTTTATAGCCACTTACGTTCCGGAAGTAGATGGTAATCTAGATAGTTGATCTCTTCCGAGTATAACGGTTCCGTATGAAGTATGTATGTACCTTCCCCGAGACGCGATTTTCCTTTCCTCGTCCTCGGTGTATCCTGTTCCTCCTAATCTCGATGTTTCCTAGTATTTGTATTAGGTAACAGGTATTTGCCTAAGATTCGTTTGAAGTGTAAAAGGTCATGTCGCTTATTAGCATTATTAATATCGACAGTTTCCGAGTGAAACTGGGCCCACTGCATACAGGGTGGCTCGGAATTCGTAGTACAGCCAAGCGGAGGGTGATCCTACATGAAAAAATAAGAATCAAAGGGCCTGGTCGATTGAGACGGTCAAAATTGCAGAGATTTTTTAACACTAGATTTACGGAGCACAAAAAACAGCTGTTTATAAAAATAATAATAGGATATTTATTCTGATTGTTAACAAGTGTTATTGTAACATTTGCCGTAAGTAACATATAAATTGAATAAATAACTCATAAATGTATCTTTACGATATGAACAATCGTAAATTAACAAATTAGTGACCCCCGTTATTTTGACGGGTTCCGTAACTCTAGTGTTAATAAGTATTGTACCGTTGGATAGCTGATGAAAAACTCATCTGTATGAGATTTCAAAGGTATAACATTTTTTAATCCGAGGCTCCGTTTTCGAGAAAATCGACTTTAAAGTTTATTCATCTTTGTAAAGGATTTAGTTGTCTATTCTTCTATCGTAGTTGCCTCCGTCCGAAATAGTGTTTACAAAGAACAGCGATAAAGGAAGCATTCCGTTTACTATCGTCCGTTGCTCAGAAGAAGTCCGCTAAAAACAGTATCGGATCGGTTCCTATCAACCTACCCGTGTTAACGCCCTCGCAGGAGTAGGGTAAACGCGTTTCCCTTATTGGCAGAAATGATCCCTTCCTATGAGCCCCAAATTAGCCGCAACACTGAATTTCCACGAAACGAGGGACTCGAGTTCGGCCGAATAGAAACAAACAACGCCTCCCGACTCCTGGTACGTCTCGCTCCCCTGCGGGCGCCATTTTCGGCTAGGAACACATCAGACGCGTGTTCCTGTGCTTTATGTGGGTGTGTGTGTGTGTATTATTTACGCAACCACGGGCGAACGAGACTCGCGACGCGTCAGGAGGCGTAAAACAATCGAGACAAAGTGAAACAGACGCAACAAATATAAGATGCAAAAGCGTCGACTTATCCCTAAATCATTAACTTCAGGTTCTTCTGACGAACATATGATTATTTGTAATTACTAATTACTAATTAGCGTCTTGATTAACTTTTCATTGCATTGCGCAGCAAACGTGCTGTACTATACACATATTTTTTAATATACAACGTTAAGAACCTGATGTTAACACATTGCGGACGGCTCACGAGATATCTCGTTTTTAGCAAATTGAACGTTGCGGACGGGTCACGAGATATCTCGTTTTCATGTTTTTTTTATTTAATCGGCAACAAGCAACCAGCCGCAAATATTTCTGTTACGTAACCATGGTAACGAAGCCTCCCGCATTCCTAAGTAATTTTAGCGAAACAAATGAATCATTCCAAGCATGTAGAAATGATCAGTCATTATAGCCACTCTAAATCAATATTCAAATTTGTATAATAAATAATAGTTAAAATGTAAAAAATCTTATATAATAAACAGATATATAAACTATGTATATATAGTATTATTTAAGAATACTAAATGCAAATTAGAAATGTGCGTATCCGCTTCCTGTTACTTGCCAAGCATGTTTTTGGAGCGTTCGAAAATGTGCGGTCTTTGAGGGCGTGTTGAACGCGCAGAGCCCCGTCCGCAATGTGTTAATATCGACAAACGAGAAAATGTAACTACCCGTAAACTAAATGACGCAAGGGGCAAGGGGAATCGATCGCCCGCTCCACATAGCATCTTCCAATTTCATTGGATTCCAGACTTTTGTTTATTATTGGCTAAGTTACGCGCTGAACAAGAGACGTGATTAGGTGGAGCGGGTGGCCGATCCCCTCCTCGCGTCGATTAGCTTGTTGGTCTTCTCGTTTACCAATAGTAGTGGGTTTCGTGAGGTCATTGAAAAGTGGGGATTACGGGCGCGCAGTCAGGTGGACCATGCGGTATACCCCCACTGCCCCTCTGCCCAAATGACTGACTTTTTCTGTACATCGGACGGTGCATAGTTCGCAACAATTAATGTTTATAAACACTACCTCGGACGGTGGCAATTACGGTAAAAGAATAGACAACACAACTAAGTCCTTTACGAAGATGAGTAAACTTTAAAATCGATTTTCTCGAAAATGAAGCTCCGGGTAAAAAAATCTTAATTATTAAATATCAAAAAAGAATGTTTAAATGTTAAAAGTTATAACACCCAACCCTGTACCAGAACAATTACTTACTCAAAACGATCTCATCGAAGACATCATTGTGATACCGAAATGTAAAGATATTCGATAAAATCAGTTGATGTTGCCATTAGTAATACTGATTGCTCTCCAGTTATAAATGAGATCCTGCTATCTGATGTAAGGTAGAAACGATGATAGCGCTGCAAATTTTTACCGCGATTATTATGTGACACGAAGATTAATCTTATGCTTATTTCGGACCGCCGTGCACTTCAATTCGCAAAGTGAACATATTTTTCATTCGTATTACTGTAGATAAGCTTGAGATATTGCTTATTCCAAAATAATAACGCATAGAAATAAATTTGTATCAATAATTGAAACAGTTCTTAATGGTTGAAGAACATTTAAATATGTTAAATTTTAAATAAATAAGAGAAAGAGAATTTTAAAGTAATCAACTGAAAGTATTCAGTTTTTAACTATTTTCAATTATCAATTCATTTGCCAAGTTCACATAAGAGTATATTATATTAAAGTAATTTGTTATGGTATAAAATATAATTAATCATAATATAAATCAATTAATTAATATATTTTATATGTTTGAATACCAAAAATAACTGCGAATAACTACAAATTAATTATAAAATATACTAACATAAAAATTAGAAACAATTATTTGTTGTTAATGAGCATAGACAGTATTCTTGTTATAGTGTTTAATGGAATACGCAGTCAGCAATTGTTATGTTTTTAGAGCTATTCTTTATGGATGTTAATGTTTCAATCTTTTGTTCCCTTCATGCGTTGCTCAGCTACCAATGTTAACATGCGTTATTATATAATTCCATTTGTATTATGAAAAATGTATTCGTTTATGTACGTTATGATTTAATACATTACATTCAAACTCCATTTTGTTAGTTCCATTGTTCCATTGTTTGTTCCATTATATTGTACATGTATTTTTAAAGTCAATTTAAATTGCCGTCTCTCACTAGGTTACTTATAGATCGTGTGGTAAGTAGAATTTATCTTCATAATGTATCCAGGAAATTGAGAAATTCGCTTGCTTTTGCTTTTAAGTAAAAAGTGTCATATTTTCAGCTAAAATACTATTCGGCGTCGCTCTTAATAACAATTATGTGGATACATATTAAGTCAGGAGTTAAAAAACTAATTTACAGTTGGCAATAACCATTACTGCAAAAACAATTAAAAAAATATTATTTTGTTAACATCGTTCTTATTTCAAATTTAAAAAGTGGCAATTTCATGCATTACAATCTAATATACAATATTTCCATCAAAATATACGTTGACAATGCAAAATTGCGGCGATCTCCAATTTTGAAGAGCATGCAAAATTGAAATAAATTTCTATTTAAATTTCAGAATGAATCAATTTCATTACGAACACAATGCAGATCCTATGATGCAATAATTACGAATGAACCTGAAGAATTACAATAATCTTACAGGAAAATATTAATGCATGGTAACGACAATAAATTATTATTAATAATAAATAATAACTAAGTATAATATAAATAAACAATAATTGACATGAACAATGATATCAACAATGTTTACGTCATGTAGTAGAAAAATTATTACAAACGTAAGAAAAATATGCATTATTCTATTTGATAAACGTGAAATAATGTTATGATATTGCGATAACAGTATCATGTACAACTATATATATAGTATAAAAATTGTATAATCTACTATATACATGGAAATAATCATAATTATATCATTAACGTATTTACAATGAATAATTCAAGATTATTCCATAATAATTTGTAAGTCGCATATTTTTCTTCATAATTAACATTTCCTTCTTGTGTTATTTATGAATTATAAATTATAATTGATGTAATTTGAAAACCGATAGTTTAACTATAAGAAAGATGTTATTTATATAATACAAATAAAATACTTATCTCTCAATGGATCAATATACATATGTACATAATATGACATGTAGCTACTACATTGAATATGACTATTACAGTATTTATACTCATACAACTCACTACACAACAATATAGTAGCGACATCTGGAAAAGATAGCAATCACTTTGATTCTTTTACCCAACCTAATGGACATTTTAAACGTACAAAACTAATTCTGTTAGCCGGACGATAATTATTAGATGAGTGTAATCGTGCAACACTGTGATTCGCAAAAATAACGATATATTAAGTTCCTAACTTTTTATATAAACATATATAAATATACAATATTTTTTTACACTCTTTTTACGACGAAATTTTTGGTGAACGGAGTTTTCCAATTGTATAAACATAACCTTCATGCGAGTGATGCTCGTTTTACGTGGTTTTCAAAATACGAATTTACTTGTCTTACTCGGTGGTCTTTTATTGTGCCTTGTCTTTATGATACAAGTGAAACAAATTTACAATAACAATCAAAAGTATAACAGATACTTGGGATACAAAGAATACGTAAGGCACCATTCAGCAAGCAAACGTAGTTTTCTCTCCGTATTTTGATAATGAAATATTAATTGATCCACGTGTACTTCAGATGAATGATATCTCTACAGAATTGAAAGCAGTTGAAAAGTCTGCAAATAAATCCTCGACTTACATTCATCAACTAAACGAGATTATTTCAAAACATCGGGAAAGAGATATGAAAAACATTTCTATACCGCGTATTGTTCTTCCACTCTAAAGTGTTTTGGTAAGTACACTTAAGGCAAAATGATCAAATTTTGTCATATCCATAGTTTCCAATCTCTTAACTGTTTTATATGAAAATTGTTTAAACAAACAAGGAACGTAGCTCAGAATTAGACTATCTGTGGTTGTTGTTATGAAGTTTACATTTAAATTTTTAAGTGAAACCCTATATTTTTTATTGTACACTCTTACAACTAATATTTAGATGCTGTCAAAACGCTAGTGATGAATAAAACAGTATTAATGTGGCTTAAGTCAGTTGTTTTCACCTAGGAAGCTATAAAAGTTGGTAACGTTCAGTGAATAATGTGTAGTAGACAACAATTATCATCATTAAAACAGACATACTATATTATATTTTGACAATAAATTATTAACTTTTATAATCTAGCATATTATTTGTGAGTATTATAAAATACCAACATGTATAATCATCTAGTATAATCATACCAGTATGCTATTGTTTCCATAATCAATTGTTTTTGCTTAGAAAGCTATAAGAGTTGATAACATACAGTAAATAATGTGCAGTAGACAACAATTATCATCATTAAAAAAAACAGACATACTATATTATATTTTGATAATAAATTATTAACTTTTATAGACTAGCATATTATTTGTGAGTATTATAAAATACCAACATGTTGAGATTATACCAGTATGCTATTGTTTCCATATTCAATTGTCAAAGTGAAATTTAATATATCAGAAACTTTTTAAACTCGAAGAAATATATTCTTCAAAATTCAGTATTTTAGTTGATTTGGCCTACTTGACTCAATTTTGTTTATACTAGATATGTTCAAAACATTACTGATTTATACAATTTCATGAACTTTCTGATACTTAATTAGAGCAGTTGATTAATTTTATATTAATGGAAAGAGCTTGGTGCTGATTCACAAATTTATGAGTTCAGTTTTATGAGATTAAACATAATATTTTTAAGGAAAATAAATAATCCTTCGCGAATCTGAGCATTTTATAATAATTAGCTTATTATATACTTCAAATTATAATTGATACCATTAACTATTATTCAATGTTTTATATTTCCAATCTATTAAATAAGAATTTATATTACTATTAAAGAGAGACTACAACTCTAGTGTATAATAAAATACGTTCATTTCAAAATATTATATTACAAAAAATTGTATCACTAACTTCCCTGTTTGTACAACTAGAATATATGTTATTTATTTTTTAAAATCTGCTTTGTACATTTACCTTATTATTAATATATCCCAACATATTTTTGCAAGTAACTGATAGTAAATTTTTACAATTTTCAATGTACTGAGCATAAATTTGAATATTACTTTTATATACTCTCAATTTTTAACAAATAAAATTTTCACTTTCAAAAAATTTGTGTTTTAATCATTATGTTATACACATATATGACGAATCAAATGCTTTAATAGATTCTACTAAACAAAAGTGTCTTCTGTTTTATAACATGATAGATATTTAAATATGTTTAGATTTTGATTATTTTGAAATTAATTAAGAGATTATTTTGAAAATTAAGAATCTTAAATCGAATTTAATTACACCATGTAATAGAGCAGATTTCTTTGCTTTTCAATTGTGAAAATCATATATGTAATACTCATTAAGAGTGAAATATAACCGGTGATTTTTTATGTCAATAGAAATGCAGAATCTCCTTAAAATTTGTTATAACATTTAGTAATGTGGTAAACATGGAACATTGTTCATAGAAATATCAGATATAGAAAAATGTGTGTATTTATTAACATAATCTTACACTAATTAGCTTCTAAACCCTCCACATATAATAAATGAAATAGTATGCTATTTAGAATGTTACTGTCACAATATATAAATCATAAATTTCATTACTTTCAACAAGTTAAAATAATTAATAATAGTTAAATATTAATGAGTATTTCATAATTCTAAAAATGTTAATAAAATCTGACATATTAAGTCACATCTAGAGAAAATTTTCAAGTGACATACACTGAGGACTTTCAGTCTTATCTCCAATGAGAACTCCACTTGGTGCACAAAGCCATGGATCTTCTGTTACTTTTTGCCAGTTTAACAATCTATTTTGTAGATTGGTAAATGTTTCCTAACATATAAAAATATATAAATTATATTTCAAATATATAAACTTATTTGAATAAAAATGATATAACTACTCATATTTACCTTCATAGACGTCTTAGATGCAATATTATTCCTTTCTTCTGGATCATATTTAAGATCATAAAATTCCCATTCTGGTCTTTCATAATAACTCTTTAAAGTTTTGTACCATTTAAGCGGTTGATTGTTTCTAGTTCTATTTAAAAGATCCTGTAGAGATAAAACAAAAAAAAAACATAATTTATAACATCCTGTTCCAGTAACTTAGGATACATTATACAAAGTATTTTAGTTTAGTATTCGTAATTTAATTTTTTCCAGGTTACCTGAAAAGTCGGTGATACAAAAAGATCCTGATCAATGGGAAATGGCATTTTGTAATTAATATTATGTATTAGCTTATATCTCTTAGTTCTGATAGCTCGCATGGGGTAATACATAGTAATTTCGTGATGTGTTTGACTGGCAAAAACAGCAGTGTCATTTTCAACAGGTTCTGCATATACAAATATACAATAAAGTAATGTTAGGAGTTATTTTAACCAAGATGGAACAATCTATGTTTTCATCTATGTTACCTTTATCAAGAAGTGGAAGAAGTGATTTTCCTGTTAATTGTGGAGAAGAAACTTCCTTTACATCAGATGAAGATTGATTCATATAGGGTATGTTAAACCAATCTAATAATGTCGGTACAATATCCAATAATGATGTCAAACTGTATGTTACACTATTTTTTCTATGTCCAGGGATTGGTGATCTAATCATCATAGGTTCTTCCAAACCTAAAAGTTCATTATTTGTATATAGCAAGTATTTTCAAACCTACTTAAAAGTCATTTTCTTTTCGATGTGTACATAGGGTACTGTTATAAGCTGTCCCCTCTAAAATTATGACAGTTATCAACTTAATACTTTTTTTATTCAAATAAATTAAGAGAACTCATATTTTGGTGTAAAACACATTTGGTATGATGGTTGCTAGGAGAGTAAAAAGAGCCTTCCTTCAATATATTTTTAAGAAACATCGTATTCTAATCATACATAATAACAAAAAATATTTACTAAAAGTACAAGTTAAAAAAATGGTTCCAAAAGAGATAAATTATATTGCATTTAAGAAAAGTGTAGGGGAGTCCTTTTTATTCTTCTAGCAACCATCATAAAAAAATCTCTTATACACCAAATAATCAGTTCTCCTGTCCCTGTTAATTGTACTCAAGTTGATTAAAAAGAAAAGTCAAAGCAATGATTGTTATAGTGTCAGAAAAAAGAGCTTCCAACATTTTATATGGTCCATCCTGTATAAAGTATGTTTGACAATACCTGGTTCATGTAGATTTGTTCGACCATTTGGAAATGGTATGCCATTGTCTGATGTGTAAATAACTAATGTATCATTTTTAAAACCAGCATCTTCAAGTTCCTTTAGAACTAAACCCACACCTTAAAAATTTCAAATTTTTGTGATTAATTTTCGAACGTAATGTGTATATACTTCCTATCGTTGATAGACAATAAGTTATTTATCATGTTATTAATAAATATTGATAAAACGGAATTACATTAGTTTAATTAATATAGTTTTTGAAATGTCATTTTGTAATTATACCTTGATCTAAACGAGAAATTGTTGTGTATTGAGCAGCGATGTCTCGTCTAGCAGCTTCTGTATTTTGAACAAAGTAAGGAACTTTCACTTGATCCCATTGATAATATATTGGATTCCAATCAGGGATGCTGCCCATACCCACATCACCATTGCCAAATTTTTCACAAAAATTTCCATACTCTGGGTGAGAGTGGCCGCAACGATGAGGATCATGAAATGCAACATATAAAAAGAAAGGCCTAAAAATGTAAAAGCATTTTTAGTACTTCTTTAAAAAATGTATGACATGATTATGTATGAGATAATTCGGATGATTTCATACTGCGTTTTATTGTAAGACAGAAACTCCCTGACTAGAAGCTTAATTTTCGTAATATTGCGGCCAACTTGAAGGATTGAATTATTTTCTTCTGTATATGAAAAGTCAAATGGATAAACACTATTTGGACCTATGTGTTTCTTACCAATAATACCTAAAAAAATGTCAAATACTATTTATGAATTTTCGTAATTATTAGTTTGAATTTAATTCTCCTTTTTTCTAGCAGACAGTAGTATTCTTAAATGAAAAGCAATCTATTTATAGCAGTGTTAACGTTACATATATTACTGTTCTCAAGTAGCAAAGTAAAATATTACAAAAAAAATATTGCTCTAATTAAAATAATGTTATCTAAAGTCAATATGTCTACTATTCGATATAGATTTACCTGTTCGTATACTATTTTTGTTTAATATTTTTGGTAAACTTTGAACATTATCAAAGGAGTTAAAGTGATGAATTCCATGATGAAGACCATACATTCCATTTTGATGACTTGGTAAACCAGTTAGTAAAGAAGACCGACTAAAATTTAAAAATAGTTATGTATACTAAAATTATAAAATATAATTTTTAAGATAAAAGGAAAAGATTAATTATACCTAGGGGAACAGCTGCTAACCGATGTGTATGCATTATTAAATAATAAACTTTCTTTCGCCAACTTATCCAAATTAGGGGTTTGACAAATTTTATTTAAATAGGAACGCATTTCAAATCCTCCATCGTCGGCTACATCAAAATTAAAAATTTTGTAATATTTTCTTACATCAATAGGTCTATAGTAAGAAAACATTTAATATATTCCATGTGTATAAATTGTAAAGCAACCATCGTTAAACTATATTTTACATATACCTGTAGTCAAACTGAATATAAATCAATGCAACATTTTTTATGGGTGAAAAAGAATTAGAGAATAGATATATCATACAATACACAATTTAATTAATTAAACAAAAGTAAACATTTTAAGTAAAGAATTTTTTATATAAAGAAAAGATATTTGTATAAAATATAGTTCAGTATATAAATATTGACAGTATTACGTAAACTTTTTTTCCGTTTACAATTTTCATATAAGGCAAACTAAATTAATGTAAGGTAAGATAACAAAAACTTCTGAATTATCCAATGAGAACAAAATAGCTTATTACCCAGAATTAATACAGCATTTTTATGAGTGGCAATATTCGCATATGATTTGCGAAAATCAAATAAGATAAGGATGATAAGAAAATATAATTTATTCGGCCAGATTCTTTCTAACATTGTTGATCGAGTAAATGGGATAGAAGTGTTAAACAGTATATCAAACTGGCCACGTATCGACACTATCGTCCGTAATATCTTCTTCCACAAATCACTTTTTACAATACTCGATTAGCTTAAAAATCGACGAAAACGGAAGGAATTTTGTTCGATCCGAACATATTGAATGAAACGTTCAATATGGTTACACTAATTTTTTTGTACAGTTACATAGTATAATACTACAGTAGGTAGATTTTTTTTCTTTTTTAATAAAGGTTATGTTCCACGATATATGTGATGCATTTTAAAATTCATTGGATTGATGATTTTAATAGAAAATTTGTCATTTCAGTACATTCTAAAGATATTTGAATTTTAATATATTGTTTTTTCTTTTGATTCGTCGATTTATAAATTTTGACTTCATTTATAAAACGAAATTGAGGGCTTAATGAAAAGGGGGTTCATATCACATTTGCTTAGGTATATGTACTCTTTTCATTTTTTGTACTGTTAAACACTTTCTAAGAATACAGTATTTATATTAATTTCTGTTCTTGCGAATTAATACTGTTTTATTTTATGTACCAAATTTTTACGCTGTCCCTCAATTTCGGGAGGCATTTCAAATCTGTCAGAAAGAATGGGGACGCTATACATATATGGAGGGGGATTGTTATATGTAATGATAGAAAATGCCTTGCACGTGACTTACAAGTACAAATATTATTCACATATTTTGAAGTATCGTTTTTTAGTAGTAGAATTAATAATAAAGGCATTTCTTCTAAATTTATAAGTATATTACACTTTCAATGTTTTCTTGTTTTATCATTGTTATGCAGTGTGTGCTCTGTTATCAGATTAAGGTGAAAATTTGTGTTTCAGAGTAAGCCATTGGAGAAAATTATTTCAATATGACTAAGAAGATAATATGTTTGTTCGATGTTGATGGTACTCTTACCGATCCTAGACAGGTATATTTCATTTATATGAGATACGTGTAAAATTTGCTCATTTTTGTATATTTATTTATTATAATATAATTAAACATTAAGAGAATATGACAGGTATAGTAAGATCATAGAACATAATTGTATTATTCCTTTTTACATAATCATTATAACATTAGACTAAACATTTTGAAGAAGCAACATTATATATTATTCATTTATTTAAAGGCCATTAAATATCTAGTTATTTTAAAAATTCTTGATATTATTAAATGTACACCATTGTATTAAATGTGTTTTAGTGACTTTAAGTAGCTCATAATATCTTCTTTCTCATAGATCCTAGCAAATATTACTCTTTTTATGATAAATGTAGTTTGTTAAACTAAAAGTAGTCGTCCATGTTAAAATGTTGTTAGAGGAATTGTTATAATATAATATAATTGTTAGAGGAAAACAATATATGCATCCAATAAATGATAATATCAAATACATAGAATATGCTTTAATTATTCACAAACTTCAATATTTTCTGTAATTACAATTTTTATTATGAACTTTTTTAACAGCCAATTAAACCAAATGTAGAGAAATTTCTGTTGGAGACAGTACGAAAGGAATTTGATATAGCTGTTGTTGGAGGATCAGATCTAGTCAAACTGAAGGAGCAGTTGGGTGGTGGAAGCATGTTTGAAAAGTACAAATATATCTTTGCAGAAAATGGACTTATTGCTTTTAAAGATGGTAAAAAATTACAAACTGAGGTAAAAAATACATTTAATTTATATTAAAATAATGTATTGAATATTTTAATATATTGTATAATTAATTTCAAAATCAAATTTCTGTTTCAGACAATTCAAAGTATTATAGGTGAAGATGCATTACAGGATTTGATAAACTTTTGCTTGAAGTACATATCGGAATTGCATTTGCCTTTTAAAAGAGGAACTTTTATCGAATTCAGAACTGGAATGCTAAATGTGTCACCAGTTGGTCGAAATTGCACAAAAGAAGAACGCCTTCAATTTTATGAATATGATATGGAAAATCAAGTTCGACAGAAATTTATTCAGACTCTCAAGAAAGAATTTCCAGACCTGGCTTTAACATATAGCATTGGTAAACATTATATAAATTTACATTTATCCTATTGTATATAATTTTTGTTATGAACACATTGTAAGCCACAGAAACTTACATCATTTGTTACATTTTTTTTGCATAAATTTAATCTTTTATATTTACACTCCTTTTACTGCATAGACGACTTAGATTATATCTCAAATCAGCAATGTGTTAAATGAAATAATTGACACATACATTCCTATAGTTAGCACAAAATATTTTGACTAAAATGTCACCTAAGTGACATACAATATTGTCATTCTTGTTTTATTTTCGCTGATTATAATGGTTGAATTAGATTAAGAAAATTACTTAAGATTTATGAAAATGTACATAAAAATGTTTTTACTATTTTGTATGTACAGGGGGTCAAATATCCTTCGATGTATTTCCTATTGGCTGGGATAAAACATATTGCCTTAGACATGTTCAAGGCTATCATGAAATACACTTTTTTGGTGACAAAACAGCAGAAGGTGGTAATGATTATGAAATTTATGAGAGTGACTTAACTGTTGGACATCGTGTGACTTGTCCAGAAGATACAATTAATCAACTCAATGTTCTTATGGCACTTGTTAAAGAAAACAGACAGAAAGAACAATTTACTGTTCCTATGCAGTGTGCATAATATATTAAATATTGATTGTACAAAATATTTTACTTAAGATTCAGGAGGTGTTTCACATGATACATCATTCTGTTTTTATTGTTATATCGTTATACATTCCAATTTTGATGTTGTAAGATCATTCTAACACAAGAACTTTGTAAATGACTGCAAATTTTCAAATCGAAATGAAAGTTTTATCTCAGTTTACTAAAAATTTTGAAACATTGTATTATATTATTTTAATATTGAATTGCACAAAAGAAAAAGTGTTATTTTGATATTGGTGCAATAATATTGAAAAAGTATTTAGATGATGCTTTGTTATGTACTTCATTACATACTATTTACATGTTCTTGTGATGTTTATTAATGTTATATGTATAAAGGAACATATAATAAAAATATAAATCCCATTATTACTATTTTCTTATGAACTAGATGTACAAAGGTAATGGTGGAATAGAAATCAGTATTATAAATACAGTAATTTTATTTTAATAAAAATGTATATCCCCCCTTTTCCCACAGGCGCATGTATAACATTCTGTATAAACTATACATATAAAATATGTTTCAACAGTAACAACAACATGAATATAAAAAATCAGTTTGTAAGAAATACAAATTACGTAGATAGGATTTCTTAAGATTAAGATAAAAGTAAATTATAAAAGCATTAGAAATATAAATTTTTTCTTGATTTCCATGTATCAAAGTTAGTAATATCACTTATTTTGTAAAAAAAATATATACATATGTTAATTGTTATCAGTTAAGAACTGCAGCTTTCTGATATCGTAATTAAGGTATTGTAAAATGTATTGTACATCGAGCTTATATATTCACATGCCTTGATAAACAGGTACACGTTTTGATACAAATGCAGCAAGTCCTTCAATTCTATCTTTTGTATCCAAAATCTGACTGTAACATTGTTTTTCAATTTCAAGCCCATCTGCAATAGGTAGCTCAAGGCCATTTGATATTGCTACTTTCGATACTCTAAAATGTGAAAGAAATAGGATATTAATTCAATTTCATGAGTATTAACACATCTTTTTGTTTAATACATACTTTACTCCAATGGGTCCATTAGGCAGTATTTCCCTAGCAATAGATAAAGCAGTTTGATAAGCAGCATCTCCATCCTTATTTTGGGGAACAACTTCATTAACAAGACCAATCTTCATAGCATGTTCACCATTTAATATACGTGCAGTATAAATGAGTTCTTTTGCTTTAGCAGGTCCAACTATCCTTGGAAGTCGCTGTGTTCCACCAGCACCTGGCATAATGGCTAATTTTGTTTCTACAAGACCCATTGTAGCTTCTGATGATGCAACTCTGATATCAGTAGCTAGTGCCAGTTCTAGCCCTCCACCTAATGCTATACCATCTATAGCAGTTATCACTGGAGTTGGTAGTGATTCTATGTTGTTCATAATGTCTCTCAATGAAGAAACAAATAAGGAGGCTTCTGAATTGTCCATTTTTAATCTTTCTCTTAAATCTGCACCAGCACAAAATATTTTTGGAACCAGACTGCGGATAATTAATACTCGTAACTTGGTGTCTTCTCTAATGCAAGAAATGGCTTCACGTAGTTGGCTCACTAAAGTCTTTCCAAAAGCATTGCGACTAGCTGGCCGATTGAATCCTAATACTACAATGCCATTATCTTTCCCATCTAAGTATTTAAGTATTACTTCTTTTGCATCATCTTTGGGATTTAGCATTGCTTTGGTAGATAGTGTTCTCATCGCAGTTGCACAAATGGAATGAAAAGCAGGGGTAAATCTAATATTTGTTACTAAAGTAGCCATGACAAAATTGATATATCAGAGTTTCCTCCGAGTTAAGCTTTATTGAAACAAGACCTAGAAAATATATTTTTATTATAATGTGTTATCAGAAAATGATAATCATTATGTGTTTAAGTTCATACATATAAGGTCCATGTAATAATTGCTCTAACTGAACAAAAATATCATTCACATAAGAATTTGAATATATTCTAATATGCAAAGATTACAATCTCTTATCTATTTCTTTCAATGATAGATGCAATGCATAAAATATACACTACTACTCAAGATTAGAATTATTTGTACAAGGCAAAAGAGTTCTTTTAGTGGAAAAGTTTGTGTGTAAAAGCATTCTTTTTTATATTTCAAATAAATGAAATATTAAAGGCAAGCACATTATATTAATCAATTATTTCAATTTCTATAATAAATTATGAATATAATAAAAACTTCAAAACAATAATACAATTACAATATTGAACAAACCAAATGAAGTGTCTATAGAATTTAAAAATGATTATTAAATCTAATGCTTATTGTTTTAATTGGCAAATTATTGATGCAAAATTGATTAAGACCTCACAGTATACCAATAGATTAATGATATAAATGTTGGAAAAATACACTATCCTCGATAAGGTGCTTTTAATAGAAATCAATGATTTCATTTAAAATGCTGAAGGTGACATTGAAGAAATGATCTCATCAAAATTTCAAGCACAATATCATAATTTTACTTTCAACACTATAACACTTTTCGAGTTTGTTATTATTTAAACCTTCAGGATCAAGTGCCAGCGTGTACTTGTAATAATAAACAATAATCATACGTTGTTTACTAAGTTTATATAATATTTACAGGGTATAATTAAGATTACACGATTCCTAAATTGATTTCACAATACAACATTGTTTACACCATAGTCGGCTGTTTATAAATGATAGTACTAACTAATAAAAGTAAATGGTTTCAATATCATTTAAGATTAGTGATCAACGATTCCTTTTTAATAATTTAAACTGTCAATAAAAGATAATGAAGAAGGAAATCTGTGGAATTGTATTGTGCGTGAATTGTGGAATGTTTATGAAGAAGTGTACAAAATAAACGTACCGTATTTTTTCGAAACCGTGTAAGAATGTCGCAGGCAACTCCTCGGACTTTATGCACTGTCTTATTTCGCCAACAACATCACAACATCGTGTGTGGAAGGGAGAATCGAGGAAAGTTCAAATATAACGACGTAACTTCAACCCCACTTTCAGTACCACCGCGACGACGACCAGCGACGACGACGCGGACGCAACTGGTCGCTTTAGAAATCGAAAGGTCTGCTGTACCGGCTGTACGTTGTACACATATTCAGTAATCTACTGAAATTATGTGTGTATTTATACACTGTGAATTATGCAGATCGATTTACGATCACCTACTTTTTATAACACACCGATATGAAATCGTCAAATTGAGAGCATACGCAACGATCAGTAGAAGAAACTCAGAATTTATAATTCAGTAGAATTTTTTTGTCGCTATAATTAAATTTTTATTGAACAATTTTTTTACCCTATCTAATATATCGACTTATGAAAGTGAAATAATATTTTGCTTGATTTAGAAATAAGAATATGTAGGATATGTAATAAAAGCGTAGCACAGATGACTATAATTTTGTTCAGTAATAATTATGCACAAATGTTGTAATACGCCACAGTATTATATGTATATATACTTCAAATATACAAAATTAAATTGATTTTTTTTTCAGTGACATTTATATTTAGATGATGTAAGTCGCTTTTAAATATGCAAAGGATAGAGCAAACATTTCAGAAAGCTGCAGTATGTTTTATTATCGACTATTTAACAATTTCTTTGTATTTTATTTTTTTGTTTTAATTGATATGACAAATATAAAGTTAGAATGTTATTAAACGCAACAGTAGAACGTTGCTTCTAAACTAAATTCCTATCTACCTACGTTTCCATGTAAGCACATAATAGTTAAGTTTGCATCAACATAGTCTTATTTCTTAAAATCAAAATATACGTAATTCTAACGTTGCGATAAGTCTCTCGCGCCATGGTACTCACGATCGTGCCTGATAACGCTTTCCGTCGACCATTTGCCGTACTGTGGAGTTGATAGTTGATATAACAATGCTACTAGAAAAACGAAATAAACTAATTAATTTAATAATGTACGTTGAAACTACATTTATGATTTCAATTTTAAACGATTGTAAATATAATATAATATAATATAATATAATATAATATAATATAATATAATATAATATAATATAATATAATATAATATAATATAATATAATATAATATCATATCATATCATATAATATAATATAATATAATATAATATAATATAATATAATATAATATAATATAATATCATATCATATAATATAATATAATATAATCAATTATTTTTATTTTTTATTAATTAATTTTTATTATAATATAATTTACTATGATCTCATTCAACTTACAAAGGAAATGTCCATGCAATGATATTCACAAGGTAAAAACGCTAATTATCCGATTTTGACAAAACTATTTGTCAAAATAATTTGACTAAAACATTATAGACCGGTATTTTCTTTATAGTTGCGACCTGGGAAAATTTTATTTGAAATGAAAATAAGGAATAACTGTATGAAATGATTCGTTTGGAACCGTTATTTTCAATGCTGTTATTTGAAAATAAAAATAATATCGATCCACTTAAAACAACAACATTGTTAAATAATGCACATTTGAAATTAACAAACAATTTCTTGCAACTTTTTGCAAAAAATGCTCACGTTTGTGCTTATCATTAAAAGGGTAAAATTTGTTATTAGGATACACATAAGTGTACGATAATTTTCTCGTGAGAGGACGCAAGAAATGATACTTATTTCACGATCGACATTGGACGCGCTTGCGCCATGACCGGTTGCTTGTAATTACCATACCAGTGTTCACTACTTTATTTACCATTGCCGATGTGGCTTACCTTGCGCCTTACGATACTGTGTTGTGCATATTTTGAAAATAGAATGTAGATTGTAATTTCAGAAAAGTAAAATTTCCAACTTTAAGAATTTTGACTGTTTTGGTTCTTGAATAGAATAATTCTGACGATTCTCTCAAATACAACGGTGTATTTTTTTCTAACGTTATAAACATTTAAACGTGTTTAAACAACATTTAAAGAGCGCAAGTTCTATTTAACGCATCAGTTTTTTTTTCAATTATGTTCCATTTATTTTAAAAATTAAGATATTTTGTTTAAACGACGTATGCGCGAAAACAATGCGTATTCTGTGCATATGTATAATAGCACACGCGTATATACATCCTGAAACGCGCGTTTCATCCATCGTAGATTAGGCGAAAGTGCCTCTCTTTCTATTAGAAATCGTAAAAAAAAGTGAGAAAGTTGATTTCAATTTTTATTAACAAAAGAAAAGAGTTCTGCATTTCACGAGGATTTTATGCACTTATGACAAAAATGAGGAGACCAAATGAAAAACAGCAAAACATTTAAACGGTTTGATAATATCATTGTATTACACAATGAACTCATTAAAATAGATGTATATATGTAGCTTCCGCATCCTGCAATTAACAAATTGACGGCCACGCCGAAAATATCTCAAAATTTCATAGAATTAAAGTATTTTAATCAATTAAATTAAACTTGCAAAGCAAAGTTATATGACACCGATTACTATTTCAATATTCTTATATACCTCTTGCGAATCTTAATACAATTAAGAAATTTTGTTATGGATTAGCATAGAAATTAAATTTTAAATAATTATTAAAATAAATTTTAAATAAATTTTAAATAAATTTTAAATAAATTTAAAATAACCGCATATACGGGTGACGCAGCAGTCGAAGAGCTAATCTAGAAAATTTTTACTTTGCATAAAAATCCACAATCTAGTCTAGATATTGTCTGCGTCTCTCAAGACCAGATGATTGCGATACATTCACTGCACTCGTTTACAGAATGATATACGCACTAGACTAAGTCCGCTACGTTAATACTTGTTAGATATTTGTTTGAACAACCGTTCGAGATTCTGACACTAAATATTCCAGCATAAATGTTACGGTGAATCCGAGGTGACTGTTGGCATTATGGCTGACTGGTGATAACTCGTTTCGCGCGAAACTCTTTTATTTGGTCAATCGAAAACGAAATCTGCGTCTTAACTTTTCTTGATGGTCTCTGAGGAAGAAGTTGCGCTCTTTTATGTGATGCATTTAAATATTGCTTTAAATCTTTCATTTTGAAAATATCATTGAAAAATATCCGACAGAATTTCGGCGTCGGAGGTGTCCCGTTTCAGTTTCAACAACGTTTGAACGTGTTTAAATGTTTATAATATTGTACAAAAATATATTGTTGTATTAAGGAGAGCCCACAGGATCTTTTTGCGTGACAATCACTTGTATAATTCTTATGGTCAGAGCAAGACAGATTCTGAAAGTTGAAAATGTATGCTATTTTCCACAACTAATTTTCTTAATAATTGCATACGAAAATTAAAATAAAATTACAGATTTGTGATTGAGAAAGTTAAACAGAAACTAATCAACAAACAAATCTAATTGCGATCGCTACCTTATAATAATAAACCATTTCTCCCAATGTATTCCATCATTCGAGACGTTTAGTCATAAAACATTACAATTTTTCTACATTCATTTTGTATTAACATATCTCATCTTAACATATGTTGCCAATTTTGGGCCATTTATTGCCGTTATGTCACAGGCGACGAACTTTCTCGGAGCTCGTTTATGTTACTTATTCATTAGTAAGTTTTTATGATACACTGCGCAGTCGACTTGCTTTTAGTACAGCTATGAAAACTTCTTTGGTTCTACGGTTCATTTTGAGCACTAATTATCGCCGCCAATGCAATACTTCGCATAATTATAAATTGTAATATACAATATGTCGAACGAGACTAAAAGTCAAGGCCCCCTATATTTGTAAACAGTCTGACATCACGAACCCAAAACTTCTGCGCTACGAATACAGTAAATTCTCCCCGACTGACGCTCAGCTTGTGCATAAAAATGGACAATGTAGGAAGAGGAGACACGATTATTCGAGTCTCGCGGCTCGTTTTTATAGTCCTTGACAATCGGTAACTATAAAAATGAACCGCAAGGCTCGAATAATCGTGTCTCCTCTTCCCAAATTGTCCATTTTTGTGTACAAGCTGAGCATCAATTAAGGAGAACTTATTGTACCTCTGTTTCCGTTAAGTATATTTAACCCCTTAATGCACAGTTTTTTTGAAAAAGGCCGGCCAAAAAAATCAATTTTTTTTAATGTAAAAAAGCCCAATTTAGAACGTTGTCTTGGCAAGAAAATTACGAAAATACAAAAATAATCAAAATTTTTATTGGAATTTTGGATTTTGATAACATTGCAGAAAATAGTCGAATATTGTAATATTACACGCACACACATCGACTTTTTTTATCTTTCTTTTCGAATTCCCATTTCAGAATAAACATTATTATCGGTAAAAATATTTATTTATACTTTTAAAACATAAATAATAACAATACTAGTATTTATAATATTTATTATTATATTTATATATATTATTATTTATATTTTATTTTACATTATATTTTAGTAAAATATATATTGAAAAATGAGCGAATCAGAATCTGAATATGAATACGCTGTCGGAAAGCGGCTCACAAGGAAGAGACAAGTCGTAAGTGATAAGTAGAAAAAGGATATATTTTATACTTGAATAAGTAAGTGTTATAGCTTACAATCCCATGTAAATGATAAATATCAATAAAACGATTGTTTTCTTTTTGCTTTCACATTGTTATTTTCAATTCTCGATTGCATTCGAGTGTGAAAAATTACAGCAACATAATACTAACGCCGCACGAATTATCTCGAGTGTGCACAGTTTGGCCAGTTTAGCGCGCTCGAGTTAACTCGGGCGTGCACGTTAAGGGGTTAATTGTTGGGGTTTACAATGATTTCGAAAATACATCTTCACTCATAGGTATTTCACATCACATAAAATACCGAATTGTTTGGAGACGGTTAAGATATTAAACGGGGTATTCTAGCGTGAAACTAGATGCTATTCTATGTATAGTACTTTTTGCGGTATTAACACTAGATATACGGAGCACAAAAAACAGCTGTTTTATATTAGTTTATAAAAATAACAATATGACATTTATTCTGATTTTTAACAAGTGTTATTGTAACATTTGCCGTAAGTAACATATAAATTTAATAAATAACTCATAAATGTATTTTTACGATATGAATAATCGTAAATATTACAAAATTAGTGACCCCCGTTATTTTGACGGGTTCTGTAAATTTAGTGTTAAGGGTTAACGTTACGGTGCATTTTACCGAAAAATTTGAAAAATGTCAAGGGTAACTGTCACGGTGATAAGTTGCTACTGTAAAAATCGTGGCGCACGTTCAGCTTGTACAGTAAATTTATAGTTCTTCGAAATCGTTCGAGTTTTTCATTTTTTACAATTAGGTTTTTACACTTTAGCGTACGTGTGCTGGAAGTGTAGATCAAAGAATTGGTCTAGTAGACGCGATGTCGCGGAAGCCATTTTAAAAAGGATAGATTTAAAGTTTTGGCCGATCGTTACGTATGTACCTTAAACAATTGTAACTCCGTTAACTTCAAAAATTCAAGCTGTAATCTTCGGAGCTATATTCTTGAATCTCTTGCCCTATAATATCGCGTGTCAGACTCGTTATGAAAATTTCGAACATGACCTACAGTAAATTCAGTAAGTTCAGTAAATTAAATACTAAATACAGTAAATACAGTAAAATTAAATAAATAATAAAAATACTAAATTCTAAATACAGTAAATACAGTAAAATTAAATAAATAATAAAAATACTAAATACTAAATACAGTAAATACAGTAAAATTAAATAAATAATAAAAATACTAAATTCTAAATACAGTAAATACAGTAAAATTAAATAAATAATAAAAATACTAAATACTAAATACAGTAAATAAAGTAAATACAGTAAAATTAAATAAATAGAGTAAAAATACTAAATACAGTAAATACAGTGAAATTAAAGTAAAAATACAGTACTAAATATAGTAAATACAGTAAAAATACAGCACTAAATTCAGTAAAAAAATACTACATACAGTAAATTCTCCCTAATTGACGCTCAGCTTGTACACAAAAATGAACAATTTGGGAAGAGGAGATACGATTACTCGAGCCTCGTGGCTCGTTTTTATAGCTACTGATTGTCAACGACTATAAAAATGAGCCGCGAGGCTCGAATAATCGTATCTCCTCTTCTCAAATCGTCCATTTTTGTTTCCAAGCTGAGCGTTATTTTGACGCTCAGAATTTGCTGTATGATCTTTGAACTCGAAATAAAGCTCCACCCTTTTAACACGTTTTAAACGTTAACATTTAAACGTTGAAATAAAGAGAGAGAGAGAGAGAGAGAGAGAGAGAGAGAGAGAGAGATATTATGAAACCTTCTTGCGAAAAAGAACATTAGAATACCTCCTTAAAACCTTCCATAGTTTTTTATAAGGTGATTTTTTATCTCGATCCGCCTGTGAAAATATGTTCACATGTTGTGATCCTACTTGCATACAGATGACGTGACTGGCAAGGTACTTGTATGCTAATATTCATTTGACGCATCGTAATTTGCACGTTCATACATTTTCTGTGTGTGTGTGTGTGTGTGTGTGTGTGTGTGTGTGTGTGTGTGTGTGTGTGTGTTTCTATATTGTACTCGGCTTTGAATATTTCCACCAATGCGAGTACGCGAGCGGATGTAGTGAAGACGAGTTAGAGCTAGAATACAGTGGAACAAGGCGGGAAGAAGGTAAAAGGTGTAAAAGTAGGGAAAATAGATAGGGAGAGAGAGAGGGAGATGGTAAAAGCTAATGTGCTTAAATCGTTCAACGCTGCTACGTGGTTCACGCTGACATTCTTCGCCATGTCATTCACTCCAAGAATGTCATTCATTATTCATCGATCGAGTGAGAATCTACTGCCCCCAAATGCCCTCGCTGAAAATTCAAATTCGCAGACAGCTGTACACTCTGCGACGACATAAAATTCTATATAAAAAAGAACCATACAATCTACGCTATATGACAGAATTTCTTCCTTTTATGAATGTACCATACATCATACTTTACATAAGGTGGTTCTCTTCAACATCGCGGTGTAATTACTATATTTAAGAATTACGAAGCTGAATAAGAATAGAACGATGAATAAGAACACAAAAGAATAAAAAGATTTCGATTGTAGTAGTCAACATTGAATCCGCGATATTAATAAATTATTATTAATTTATTAATATTATTAATATTATTAATATTATTATTATTTATATTATTTATATTATTAATATTATTATTATTATTATTTATATATTATTAATCGCTATTAAGCGAACCCGTCATATTATTTGTTCGTATAAACTATCGCAAAGAAAAAAAATTAAGTTCGACTTTGAATTAATAATTATTTTTGAATTAAATAATTTTAAATTAGTTAATCTTGGAAATCTCACTTCCGAAATGATAGGAAGAAATCGTTGCGTTCAATTATTTAAAGTATAGCATGAATTTGATTCTAGAAAATGCGATTGGTTATTGATGACAGCACGGCACACCGATAGCACAGCAGATAACAATATCAATCGGCAGAATTTTTCATTGAAAATTGATCACAGTTGCAATGATTAGAAAGTAAGGAGATTGTGAGTACTATCAAAAGACTGGAACACGTTGTGCCAACATTCTGCCGGCATTGATAAACGCAACTACCAACTGAAAGAAAATTACAATACACAGCAGTACATGCTATTAATCCCATTTGTTTTTTGATAAAACAACGGTAAAATTCGGGTTAAGGAGCACAATAAGTTCACAATCCATATTGTATTCTCTCATTTAAAAGGGCACAGGATCATTCAGATGCGAGTAATAACATTATTGATATTTGATGAAAATTCGTTCCACAAATAATGTAATGATTTACGTACTATTTCTTATTTCTTCTTTACCTTAAAAATGTAGTGTATTATTTCTTATTTCCAGTTTATAAAACATTGAAGAGTTCTAAAGAATAAGATTGTTTCTAGCAAAATTGTGTTTCTAGATATTCGGTTTTAAAGTTTCATTTCATTAATAAAACCGCGATATCGATACAATTAATTTTTCGTCTTTTCTATGCAATTATCGCGATATAAGATTGCTAATTTATTGTCGCGTACATACAGTCAAGTCTATAGATTCTACAAGTGCCATAAATGGAGAAAAGACATTTTTCGAGAAAGTGTTCCTAAAACAGAATTGGTTGACCGAAATTTCAAAAATAAAGTTACAAACAGTATCGAATATTTTATTGTAAAGTAATAATAAAATATGTGTAAAGTAGATTTCAAAATTTTTTTCACGGTAGTGAAAGTGTAATTTTAAACTGCTCAACTAATTCCTGGATAGCTGGCATGGAATTTATGTTTTATCCATGGTACACTTTTTAGGTCAATGGGCCAAGCCAATTCTAACCCAGAGCCAAACCTTAATTCAAATAAGAAATACTTGAGATACCATTTCAAATAATGGACTATTCACAAAATTTTTATAAAAAACGATAGATTCTTCACAGGATGCTAATAAAATTTCATAAAGCAATGTATCACAATTTTATTAGTTAAATATTTGAAATTTATGCTCGAAATGTACACTTTGAAATATCTGTCCGTATAAAAAATTGCTAGTGGAACTAGAAACGTTGTAAAGCTTTAATAGCATTCTTCCGCCAAGAATGGTTGTTTGCGTTAATCACTCTATCGCAGTTATTTCATTAATCACATTTTCTTCATTTTTCATGTTCAAAGTTACGTAAAGGTTGTGGTATCAGAGGTTCTTGGATTAATTTTGACCTCAACTATTACTCCGCGATAATAAAAATATGTAATATGATATTTCTAAAAATACAACAAAAATTGTATATGTTTTAATTACATCGATATAAATTTTTTTTAGTATTATCTGAACACCAGTTGTCTTTTACGCTTAATTCAGAATTCAATAATTTGATGCTTATGAGTATTGTAGACTGATGAACTCTTTCTTATATCAGCTATAATATTATGAAATCAAAGATACAATGTGCCATTCAAAAAAGGCCTTGACTTTTTATCGAGAAAAGCAACTTTTGGCAATTTTAAATATTATCATTTGTAAATGATTTGATAGTGAAAATTGTAATGGTATAGTGTAAAGTTTATTGTCTTGTCGTTGATTGCATTTTGTTATTGATTCCATAGTTTTCGTAATAAATTGTTTATGTTCATCGTTCTATGACCTATGACAATATCTATTATAGTTTCTTTGTATTACATTAAATATATGTTTATTATACTGCGTAAATTTTGACAGTTTTTACATTGTACAATTATCTAGGAATTTATTGTTGCTATGTTTAAAATATAATTAGACTGCGAATCTTTATGCAAAATAAAAATTGTCTGCATTAGTTACAAGAAACAGAAGTTAAATAAACATTTATTTCTTTTGTTAAAGCGTTAGTAAACTAAAAGTAATATAACAATATCCTTAAATTCTTCTGAAGCTTTCACTGGTTTGTGTCTCACTGTATTCATTTTTTGTTATAAATACATAAAATTCGCAGTGTAATCATCACATTTTTGCAGCAGCTGTTTTCAGAATTTATTGTTTTACACAATCTTCTTTATTTCCTCTAGTTTCTCACTTCCACTAATGGATGCCAATTAAAGTAATTGTTCAGTTATTAGTCTTATCGCTGACGATTACAAAGTATGTACAGAGTAACGAACACGATACACAAGTTTGCTTTCACAATTTATGTATAATGTATGAGTTGCCGAATAAATTTAGTTTCCGGAAATTAATCTAAAATTTTAACATTTATATACTGATTCCCCAAATGAAATTCATGGAATGAAATTCCTTAAATAAACTTGACAATAAATTAATCTTGAATAAATTAATCTTGATTAAATAATCTTGACTTTTAAGAAACAATATTCAATTGAGAACACAATATTAGTATTATATTCAGTTTAATATTTGTATTTATATTTTTATATTATAAAACTTACATATTAGTATTATCTCATGATTTTATCAATGCCTAAAATAAACTTACATGAAACCAATTTTTATTCTCGTTTTCATGATAGTAATCGGCCGGACTGGCCATTATAATGATCTATAGAAAATATAGAAAATAATATAGAAAATATAGAAAATATAGAAAACATGGAAAATAAGCAAAATATATGAAGAAGATGGAGAATAAATAACAAAATGCAATCAACGATACATCAACGACAGGACAGTAAACTTTACATTATGCCATTACAATTTTCACTATCTATAGTCAAACAAAAAAATACTTCGACAAAAATGAACGAGTTCCAAATCATTTGCAAATGACAATATTTAAAATTGCCAAGATTTGCTTTCCTCGATGATAAGTCAAGGCCTTTTTTGAATGACACATTGTATCTTTGATTTCGTAACATCATAGCTGATATCAAGAAGAGTTCAACAGTCTACAATACTCATGAGCAACGAGTTAAATCATTAACACTGAATTAATTTTACACGCTCGATCAAATAAGCAAAATTTATACGAAGAAGATGGAGAAAATGGAGAATATGGAGTATTTGGAGGATACTGAGAATATGAAAAATTTGGTGAATGTGGAAAAGATGGAGATATAGAAAATATGGAAAACTTGAATGAAACTAAAAACTCGAAAACGTGAAAATAAACTTTGATCCTTTTGAACGTTGAATAGCAGGTAATGATATATGTATATACATATAAAAATCTTGAAAGTTTCATGAAATTAAAGTATTTTATTCGACGAAATATAAAACTTGCACAGCAAATTTATGTGACATATGTTACTTTTCCAACATTCTTACGCCTTGCGAATCAAGGCGTAAGTTCTAATAAACTTATGAAACTATAATAGACTGGCAAAAAAAATTAATTTTAGAAAATAAAATTTTAAATAACTCTGTCGCCAACATATGGGTGATGCGACAATCAAAGCATTAATAGTGTAATTATAATATTCTTTTTTAATAGTGCAATTATGACATTCCTTATTAGTAATATAAACAGGATAAATTTGATTAATAATATAATTATGACGCATTCTTCAAAAAGAGATTTTTGCGAATAGATCTTTTTAATTAGATTTTTATTATTCAAATTTTCGCGAAGTCACGTGTACGTGACTCCGGGCCGTCAAAGTGTTAAGCAACTAACATACAGATCGAAATGGATTCGAAATGAATTCCAATACCGTTCCTTACGCGTATGCGCTGTGTTGCGAGTTGCGAGTTGGGAGTCGCGAGCGCGATCGGAATGACCCAAGCCAAGCCGAACGAAAATCCGGAATTCTGTTCGAGGACGAGGAGCGAAAGCATCGGCTGATCGCTGGAGCGATCGTCTAACTGTAAATATCAAGCGGCTTCCTCCTCGGTTTGGCTTCTGATAGATCATTATACTCCTAGCATCCGTTCAATATCGAACGACTGTCTCGCAGCGATCGAATTTTTGTCTGGCATATTTCAATCCGTCGCGCCGCTCGCACGATTTCACGTTTCGAGGCGGCTTCACAAAACCATTAGCCAACTTAATCTTCTTTATCCGTTTCCGACACCTGTTTACTTCGGTCTCGAGCAGCCGAAGTAGCTGTACTATCGCGGAGGTTTTGTTTTGGTCGTTTGCCGATGAACCGAGTTCTCTTTACTCTTCGTGTTTCGAACGATTGCGATGATGGAATGGCGTCGATGAAAATGATCGAGGGTAATGAGAGTAGAAGTGGAGCGGCAGTGTTTATTACATGTCGCAAAAAAGAATGCGGCTGTTGGAGAATCTGTGTTCCATAATCGAGCATGTAAAGTAGATTAGACATGTGGTGGGCTCGGAAGCCAATCGGGTGTAAGTCTCCGAGCGCATGAAAACTAAAATAATTAATTCAAGTTCAAAGTCATGCTCATGCTTAAGCTTGTTGCAAAAAATATCTATGCATATTAAAATATAGAAAAATATGTTTATTCACAGGTGACGTACGAATCGGATACTGCTTTAGCAAACTGATAAAGAATTTCTCGAACTGCAAACGATAATTGGACTTACAACAATCGATTCCGGGGCTCTTCGTATGTCTTTTCGATTTACTTTTAAGAATTGTAACATTACAGAGTTAAATATGTAAATTTCATTATAATAAAGTCTTTTCGAATTCCATTGTGGGGTTTCACTACTTTGAGAATTTTTTAAACGAAACTAATGAAGATGTAAATTTCAAACTTGTTTAGTGATTTTTATAAAGACAAGTTTTTGTACACACACATGAATAGTGATTTGATAAAACAGACAAACTACATGAAGATTTTTCGAAAACGGCTAAAACATGCGTTTTAAAATACATAATACATAGAGAGAGAGAGAGAGAGCACATTTCATAAAATACATTTTATGACACACATTTTGATTATACTATAATTCACACTTTAACCATATAATAATTCACACTTTTTATATTATAACTTCTTTATGTCGACCCGTTATATTAGTAGTAGATTGTAGATTCTTATGCAAAATTGAATTGCAAGAAAATTTCCTACACTATACCAAAATTGCTGTGAATTTCTGCTAATATAAATGCTTTCTTGCGTTTTAAATATTTTGCAAGTAGTATAAATGCATGAACATCCGCAGTTTAGTTATCAGTAACGAAACAAATGTTCAATATCGCGTTATTTATGACGTAAGAAAGCAAAAACACAATCTTGGAATCTTTTTATCTTACTCTAATTCATCCAACAGCATTGATATTCTGAGGATATGGCGGAGATACATCTAACACGGAATCAATGATTGTTGACAAAGCCGAATGATTTCGACGAGAATTGTTTTAATTTCGTTGAAGTGGTAATAGAAGTGTAAACTAAAATAGAAGTATACATAATACAAATCACAGGACAAAGTTCTCGTAAAAGAGTCATTAAAAGAATTTCGAGCGTAGATTTTTATGTAAATAATATTTTGTGGTATAAGTACTGAAAGATTTTCGTGTAGGAGTTCGAACTGAGTCATAGCACAGCCATTCGCAATATCATCAGCATTCTTAGCGATGCTAATGAACAACCATACCACAGATGGTTCGACAAATTCCGTTCTACGTACGAGAATTTGCAGAATGAGCGAGCCAAAACATCCTATTCCACTTTGTGATAATACTATATGACACTACATAGAACGATACCACTCTATGCTATGAAAAATAACTTCTGTTTCCTATACAGTGTTATCGTTCACATCGTAAACAAAAATTATAATAACAAAACTGATCAAACTGAAAATATTTTTTTAGATGCGACGAAAGTTGTAATTGTTTCCCCATATCACCCCATGCTCTCCTATATCACGATACCATAAACATCTATTTATCCCGTTCGAACTGCGATTCCCTCTTTTGTTAACCCTTTGAGGATAAATATCGACTCGGTGACGACATTAGGATCGTGTGTCTTATTCTAAAGATTGCAAATGTATAATTTGATTATGTACGTAACCGAAAATCAAGATAAATTGTTTTTAAAATATGATCTCATTTTTCAAGGTTATGTCAGAGAATAGATTCTATTCTATGTCTATCTACGTCATTGATTATGTACGTAACCGAAAATCAAGATAAATTGTTTTTAAAATATGATTTCATTTTTCAAGGTTATGTCAAAGAATAGATTCTATTCTATATGTCTAAGAATAGATTCTTAGTATTTTTAAATATCTTTGTTCGCAAATGATCAAACAGACAATACTTTTAAAATTAAAGTTCAACACAGCTTGGAATTTCATAAAAAAATCATTCAGAAGTGACAACAATTTCGTCGACAATCAAACAAATTATTTGAATTAACACAATGTAATTACTTCTAGTGGAAAAAAAAATATCGAGCTTCTTTTGAGTTTAGTCATTAAAAAGTCGATTAACCCCTTGCCATACTTTCACGAGTCTGACACGTGATGGGATTTCTAGTAATAACCTGTTAAGTATGAATGTTATTCCGAGCTTTTAAATCAGAATAAAATACTGTTCTCTCGTTATCAATAAATATGTACACAATAAATACGAATTTTTTTCTTTTTTTATTAGAAATTATTATAGTTGAAAAAATTCTGATCATTGCGGCTGCGAGTAAAATGTTACGGCAAGGGATTAAATGAGACCAGCGCATGATCAATGAAATTCTTTCAGTCTTCTTACTGTTTCGAATTACACTTATCAGCTTTTGTCATAAATGCATAAAACCCGCAGCCTGCTTATACAGCAACGCGCAGTAGAACACGAAATATTCATTGAAACAACAGCATTGGCCAGCATTTTCTCCAGATTCGAATAAACTGCTCGTTTATTCTTCGTGCTTTCATCGCTCGTTCTCCTGTGTTCGGCTCCACCAGCCTTTCTCTCCCTTTCGTTCCTCTCTGTTTCTCGTTTTTACTTTCTCTTTCAATTTTTCATCTCGTCATCGTTTTCTTCTCTCTCCGACGGCGTGTGTCTTTTGAGCTCGCGGCTCGCCTCGTTCCCTTTTTCCTCGACAATATCGACCTCCCACTTCCGTTTCTTCTTGTTCTCACCTGGAAGTCACTCTCTCGATCGTTTCTCCTCTCTCTGTCCCACTGCGGCTGCCACCTGTGTGTACGAAAATGTACGCGCCGCTTCTCCCCACCTCTCTCCGCTCCCCTTTGTACCGCTCCGCGTCGCTCCGCGCCGGTCGCAGACGCACATCCTGATTACTAATTCACGAACGCTGCGGACTACTTGCTCGGCGCGTTCTGACACCAAATCCCATATTACGAGCGGATGGAGACCCGAGACGGAAAACGGTGATTCTTGCGAGCTCGCGAGTCGCATAAAATGCCGGACGGTTCTGCGAAAAGAGTCGGGGAACTGGTACACGACTTACGTCAGCGACGATGCTACCATTTTCCAAAAAGCTGGCGAAAATGAAATTTCTGAAGCATACAGCAACAAAGAAGCTATACCGTGGTACATAAATTATGTACAAAAAAAAAGCATACCCGGAATTTTTCATTCTAAAGTCCCGCGGTGCAAGTAGAGGCAGCACTGTACTCGTTTATGTACGCTGAGTTCGATCGTGATTCATCAAACATCGCGTTTACAGGAGCTGTTTATGTCAGTCGACCTCAAGCGTGTTCTGCGATCTTTACAATGTTCATGAAACGCATGAAAACTTGGGATGAAGCGTGGATTTATGAGCAGAATGAAACTCCGTTTATATAAACTTCATTTATGTGAACTAGATTTTATCAGTGTTCTGTTCAACTAAATTCTATCTTGAACTGAATCCACTTTATGAATTCTTATTAAATGAACCAAAAATTGTAGTTAGCCGCGAGAGAAATGTTGACTTCTATTGTGTATACACTACCTGATTACGCGACTCAACTTGTCTCTCGACAGGTTCACACGAATGAAGTTCTACTGTACAACGTGCAATCAAGTCAACAATCTTCGGAATACCTTTTCGAAAGCGAACGAAAACCCACGCCACGAGTCGAAGGTGCGCAGAGACGATTCTTATAATATAACGGTAAAGAAAAAGTTGTGACGGCTATCGAAGGATTTTTTCCAACAATATTCTTTCCATTTTTAAGGTTATTTTAAAGTAAATTATTATTATTATTTTAAAGTGTCAAGTAGTGTTCGTCGACGCTCTTCGTGAATAAGGTTAAACATTTCGAAACTAAGATATGAGCCGTTTATTTTGAAAGTGGCATAAGTCACTTTACATGACATGAACTTGACATGACCATGACATAACCTTGATATGGCCTTGATATGTCAAGGTTATTTGAAGGTTATTTGAAGGTTATTGATAATATCCTTCATATTTCCCTAACAAACATATTCCTTACGTCCTTTAACACGATTATTATTTATTAAATTAGCTTTGCGAATCATTCGTTGAACTGTACACCTTGCATAAAATTTTCATATGTTGACCTTGACATAACCTTGACATGACTTTGACATAACCTTGACATAACCATAATATGACCTTGACATGACTTTACCGTAATGAAAAGTGGTGATTTTTTAATGTTTCTACGAAATTATTTATACTGAGAAAAGTATCAGTATCCTGAGATAACGAATACAAGTAAATCTTCTCGAAAGTTAGCATCCATATTTTTAAACGTGTTAAAACGCAAACTCTGAAATATATGGACTTAAAAACAAAGTGACTTATGCCAGTCTCAAAATAAACGGCTCATATCATCATATATTAAATTTTGTATTCCAACTATATAATCACAGGCAAATACCAGTCGATTATTGATATTCGCAAAAAATAAATTAAAAACAATGCTTATGTCAGCAGTGTCGGATTTTCCAGTTTGATTTTTGTTACGTACATAGTAAAAACATACGCGCATTCCTATCACATTTAACGAGCAGAAAAGAAACGTATCAATTTTCTCACTATTTGAAAACATCATTACTTTTCAAGTGATAAAGTCAGACTTAATATGGGGTCTGTTGCTAGCAACATGAAAGGCGTACTTATTCGCTATTATGCGATATCTGTGGAGTTGTGTATTTTATCACGCAACGCTATACATATACGTATGTATTATGTTGATACTATTTCCCACGTACGTGTGTGTCTATGGAAGTCATTTACGATATCGAGTAAAAGAGAAAAGAAGCAAATGGAAGATGATTACAACTGAGGACAATACTACCAGGCTTTTGGTTTACAATTTGAACATGTGTTATGATTAAACACGCCAGAGGTAATGTAACGTCAAGATATGCTTTTTCCTGTACTCCAGGACATGATTCTCGACGAGCACAATTTACTATTTTTCTTCAAATTACATTCGAAATGTCGGAAGTCGAGGATATTTCAAGGTCATTGTATAGTAGAGCGTTAAATTCGTCTCAATGCCTGCATATCTAATATGAAATCGAAAATACCATGTTGTTTAAAAATGTTAAGGTAATCTGATTGTATGTACAGGGTGTCGTAAAATTATATACCGAGACCATCGGTATATATTATCGGTTTATTATTGAATACTATTGAATAAGAAACATGTTTCACATAGTCAGTTCTGCGAACCGTTATAGACCGGTTCCGTATTTTCGAAATTTTATAGTGATCTGATGATGAACGAAAATGTCATTCTAGTCAAGTTATGTGATGTTGCTGTGGTTTTTAGTATCTGATGGTAACAAAAGAAGAGTACATTTTGTATTGTAAAAACAAAAGGTAGCAGAGGAAAAGAATTACGGGTTGGACGAGGTTAATCAAAATTACGTCATTTTCGGTGCGATTCAGAATAAAAATAGACTTTTGATATACGTATTTGTGTTTTATTATTTGATCAGTTGGTCGTAAGACGTTGTTCAAGCGGTACGTTTAATTCTTAACTGGCATTCTAACATTATATTTTTATTTCATTAGGTGGAGAAAGTTTAATTTTCCATGTTTCTATTATTTTATACACTGAGACAAAGCTTTAGTTTTACACGATAAAAATAATATATCAATGAAGCGTTTATCTAGGATTAGATTAATTTACGATATAACAGTCATTTTTATGAAAATCATTATACCAGATGAGGGTTACTGTAATGTCACGCAATTGAAAACTGTTTTATGATAAACAATCTTTAAAAAAACAATAATAAAAGGATTGTCAAGGAACCATTGTAAGAAGCGATAAAGAAGAGTCGACCTTTGACAGCTGTTGGAGACTAACGCACGATTAATGTACATAATTAAACATAGATAGATGTAAATAATTTAGTAAACTATTAAGCGAAGAATTGAATAAAAATGTGACGGAACGTAAATATTATATATTATATTAATATTATATATTATAAACGTAATATTATCGTTTAGAGAATAATTTAATTCTTTATATCTTATTTGTGGTTTCATTTGAATTTTGACTGCACAATTAAAAACTTTCAAAAAGAAGACGCATCTCTCAATCGGAATAGGCATTTGTCGCTATTTGTTGTCATTATCTAAATTGTGCTGATAACATGTATGTGCGTCAATGCTTTAATAATTTGCCGTTGGAGTGACTACCTATTACGATACCATCAAATCAGATAAAAGTAATTTCAGCTCAACCTCACATGGTAATTTCGAGATGTATGTAATTTCGTGTTGCTATTTATAGTACTTGAAGCAAATAAGAGGTAGGCCCCCCAATCAAAAGTATGTAAACACATTTTTTAAATTATCATATTTTCCAGAAAAAATGAAGCCTATTTAAAAAACTACGGATTTAATTTTTTGTGTGATCTAGTTTATATTTCAATATAATGATTTATTAGATATCTCATCAATAATTATCTAATATTTTATATATTGTTTTAATAATAATTTATATTTTATAATGATTCTTTAGATATTTCATAAATAGATCCATTCTGTGAATTTATAAATTTATAAATTCGAATTTTACTAGTTATATATGACATCGTAGTTATTAATTTTATTATTAAAAGGAAAAGAAAAACATTACCCAACGGCCTGTATGCATTATACATATTAGAATATAATGCAATTGTAAACTCACCAAATGAACTTTTAATTAAGAGATTTAAGTAATTAAATTGTATAATTTGATATTGCTAGAATGGATAACATATACATTTGGTCAAACATTTGACAATACATATCATTTAACAATAATCATATAAATTACAACTATAAATATAAAAATGACAAGTGTCCATGAAGAAGCTTATTCCTAGGAAGTGGATAATAATCACAATGTGGGACACAATGTAGTCAAACAACATAACTAAATTCAATTTTTGCCAAATAAAATAAATAGTAGTATACTAGTAGTACTAGTAGTAGAGTAGTAGAGTAGTAGAGAATCAAATAAATAGAATAGTAAAAATAGTAATTTCTCCCGGAAATGCCAAATTTTGGGTTGCTATGAATTCCCCTGTGTTAGTACTACGCCTACGTTATTTTTTTCTACGTCGATACTAAGAGTCGACGGAGTCGGTCAAGCGCGTGTTGCGGCACGCGACACGAATTCTCGGAAGACAACACAAAATGGACAACTAAGAAAAAACGCGAAGCTACAAGATATGCGACCAATCTCCGTCAAATCGTGGCATGTGGCCTCCGAATTGCCTTCGTATAGTGTCATGTGACCTCTGAATTGCCTTCGAATCGTGGTACAAAATTAGAAATAAAGAAGTTAAGTCGTCGCTTTTATTTTAGCATTACTATGTATCCATATTAATGTATACCGGTATGCTGGCCGCTGCCTTTTTTGCCGACTGGCCCGAGTTTCTATAAAAACGAGCCGCGAGACAGGAAGAATCGTATCTTAGCACGACTTAGTATTCTCAGGTCTTCGTGTCTCGATTCCGACTCCAAACATTTCTGGAAGAAATTACTATACATTCCTGTTACATTAGGATCAATAGAGAAATTAAGAAAGTCTACAAGATTCACCAATGACATGTTTTAAAAAATTGATGAATAAAGATGAGAATGATCATAAATATCGTCGATTGTACAGTTTTTAATATCGCCGGAGGTTTAAGAGAGAAAAAGCTTGTAGTGCTAGTAAAATCTCTCGCGCAACAGTGGCAAGTATTTTAATACAAGCAAACAAGGTAAAAGATCTTATCAAGATAAAAGTCAGCCGATTTTCTTATCTAGTCGCTTTGGAATCACGTGCACATTAAGAGAAAACACAGTAGCGAGGCATGGGTACTACCTATTCGACTAATACAGTCGTAAATTAATGAATGTAAATGAAATATTTTTTAAAATTCATATTAGTGTGTTTATTACGATTTAAACGTCACACAAATAGCTGTCGACTGAAAAGCGAAATAAAATTAATTTTGCTATGAAGCATTATGTCTTCATTCTTATTAATTTTATGATTTTATAAAATTTTAAACATGAACATGATTCTGTATTTCAAAAACCTGAAAATACACAAAGAAATGTTTACCTATTTATACACAAAGGGGGAAAGAAGAAGTGAAGTACATAATATAAATTAGTTACATTTGTCGCAAATGAACTTTCCTCCATTAGTATAGGATGTACAATTTTTGTGTACCATATAGAACAAGATTCCGTCAAAGCAACCGTTAATTAAACACGTGAAATGTGTAATCCATTCTAAGCAAAAACAAAATGGCATCTACAAGATATCTATAAATGTATAATAGAATTACTGTACAAATTTTATTGTGAAAAGGCTAAACGATAAATGTTATTTTTTGTATATAATAATATTTATATATAATACTAATAATTAAATTCATAATAATTTATAATAATCCTTGTAAAGGAGAAGGTCATCTTACAAGGTACTGCAAAAATTCTGATACCTCGACGACTAATACTATTTCAAAGAATGCAGATGAGAAACTAAATAGTAAGATGGAAAAGGACGTGGACATTGTGATATCAGGATACAGTATAGAGGACATGAAAGGGAAAAAGAAGGTGGAAAAGTGGTTAGGTGATTATCATTAAATGTAAAAGTAGCTCTATCTGCGACGCATTAGAGAAAAGAAAGGGAAATGGGAAATAGAACGCTGCTCTTGGAAAGATAAGGAGAGATACGTGTATATGCAAAGTAGTGAAGACGTGCAGAGAAAGGATGAAGAAATAGTAAAAGATGAAGTGGAAAAGAATGTCATTATGGAAGAAAGTAAAGACAGGTTATACTAAGGCACGAAGCAATTCGAGGGAAAGACGAAGCGCGGGGAGAGGAAAGAGCGGGCCACTAAAGGAAAAGAGGAAATAAAAACAGAAAAGTTGGTTGACCAAGATGAAATTATTAATGTCGAATGCTGTACGATTATTCTTGTTAGACAGTGAGTGCCTACATCGGGGAATTTGAGAAAATATGTGAGACTAACGGAAACTTCGATGTAGGTGAAATACGAAACAAGAGAGAGATGAACCTAAGTAGTAGTATACTAGAGAAATTTAATTGGAAAACGAAAACTTGAAATATAATACTACAATTGTCATATAACAGAGAGATTACAAATCAGTTATCACGTTTGATCATCAAAAAGGGGCGTGCGTGTTGTGTCACACCTCGAGGTTTATAGCACATCGATCACTGTTGAGATTCGAATCTGTGGCAATAAATTAATTTTCAGAGTCCTAATTCTAATGCTAATACATGTTGACAGCTAAAACATTGATTATCCGTACATCTCTTTAACAATCGCATTTTGATATTAACTAATTCACACACAATTCAATTTTATTAAATAGAGTTACGAAACCTTTAAATTTCCTACATTTGAAACATTTTTCTTTGGAAATGATGATCATCTAGTTGTCCAGTTTTATTGTAGGACTTCGATTATAAAAATGTTGGATCAATAATATATGTTTGACTATATTATACGACCAATTTGAACTTTCTTTTTAAATATTAAACTTTGTTTATACTTTTCACGTGTAATTATCAAATAATGCAAATTTTTTTAAATTTGGCGACATCTTGTGCATTAACAGTAATTACTTCTGTAGTTTCATCATACGTAAATTACGAAGTGATATATATATATAGTTTAATATTACGTTGCTAACACGAAAATATATTTGACAATGTTCGAAGGAAATATAATACTTTATTATAAATTTTACTAAATATTTCACTAATAACACTAAATTTCCAAGAATGTTTTCAAATTACAGTAAATTCTCCCTAGAAGACCCGGAGCTTGGAATTGTGGAAACGGTAATCGGTGGATACTTAGACCCGATTTTTCGAGCCTCGCGGCTCGTTTTTTATAGCTGCGACACCTCGTGAGTGAGAGAGGGAGAGAGCGAGAGAGAGAGAAGAAGAGAGGGGGAGAGGAAGAGGGAAAGGAAGAGAGAGAGAGAGAGAGAGCAGAGAGAGAGGAAGAGCGAGGAAGAGAGAGGAAGAAAGCGGAAGAGAGGAAGAGAGAGCAGAGAGAGAGAGGGAGAGAGGAAGAGAGAGGAAGAGAGAGGAAGAGAGAGGAAGAGAGAGGAAGAGAGAGAGAACAAAACTCGAGGCAGTTGGCAAAGAAGGTAGCCGGCAAAAAAAGGCAACGGCCAACATACCAGTGTGCATTAACATGAATACATAGTAATGCTAAACATTTTTATTTCTAATTTTTTGCCATGATTCGACGGTCACGTACCTAGTACCTACCACGTATCTTGTAGCTCCGCGGTTTTTCTTACTTAATTCACACCCAAACAAACCATTTCGTGTTGTCTTGCGAGAATTCGAGTCAAAGGAGCCGCGTCGAGTGCCGCATTACACGCTTGACTGACTCCGCCAAAACCCTCAGCATTGACGTAGCAATAAATTACGTAGGCATAGGACTAGCACAGGACAATTCACAGCAACCCAAAATGTGGCATTCTAGGGAGAATTTACTGTATTGGACAAACCAAATGATATATAGAAAAAAATCTAATTTAATTTTGTAATGTATGAGAATTGAAAGAAATTTATAAGTCCGTATTTAGCACTTGAAAATCTGCTAGACACGCCTACTTAAAGTTAAAAGTCCAAATACATATCGAACAGTGTTATATCACAGATCAACAAAAAAATCGATTATCTGAACATTTATCGGTTAACCGATCAATTATCAGGAGATAGATTAACGAAATATTTGATTATCGTAATATCAATTCACTGGATATTTAAATATCAATATAGTGGTATGCAAGATTCCCAAAAATCCCGAAAGGAAGTAGCTCTCTACAACGAGCCACGATTTCGTTCTCCAGGGGGTTGAACTTTGTCAAGCGCATGGAGCAGGCAATTTGGTATCGGGTCACCTCGCAGTGATACGAGCAATGGAAAAAATCAATATTTTTTATAACATAATCATAATCTAAAGTTTTTAATCATACGTAAACAATTTTTAAAAAAAGCAAAAAATAGAGGGTGCGACGACGAACGTTTCTGGAATCGGACCACGTAGGAACACCCCCACTACCATTTTTCCACAGAAAATCTGGGTATATATACAGGGTGTTCCACAATTATTTTAACAGCCGAAAATGAGGGGTAGCTGAGGTCATTTGAAGTAACTTTTTCCTTTGCGAAAATGCAATCTGCGGTTTTGTTTACGAGTTATTAACGGAAAACACTGACCAATGAGAGGTGACGGCGCGAAGTTCGAGAGCCCGCTGCACGAGGCTTTGACAGATGGTCGGGACGGACTCGAGCCGCGTACGAAGTATTGAACAAATCACGAAGCGAGAACTTTCCGGATTTTTTTTTACTACGTAACAGTGATATTTAAAAAAAAAACGCTGTTCACCTTTATTTTAGAACTTCTGAAGAATATTTACTAATTTTTCGGACCCGAAATAGTAAGTAATTTAACCGTGACTGCCGTTTTAATTTTCCAGTGTGCATGACACCATGTACGTAACATATGAAATTTTTAAGCAAGATGTACAGTGAAGATTTAACAAAGTACGTAAATGATAATCTTCCCAATTTCACATGTTGACCTTGACATGAACTTGACATAACCTTGATATGACCTTGACATGACCTTGATATGTCAAGGTTATTTGAAGGTTATTTGAAGGTTATTGATAATATACTTCATATTTCCCTAACAAACATATTCCTTACGTCCTTTAACACGATTATTATTTATTAAAATTAGCTTTGCGAATCATTCGTTGAACTGTGTTCGGACACGGAATTATTTAAATTAAAATATCATTTACGTACTTTGTTAATCTTCACTGTACATCTTGCTTAAAAATTTCATATGTTACGCACAAGGTGTCATGCACACTAGAAAATATCATACTTAAAAATATCACTGTTACGTAGTAAAAAAAATCCGGTAAGTTCTCGCTTCGTGATTCGTCCAATACTTCGAACGCGGCTCGAATCGACCATCTGTCAAAGCCTCGTGCTGCGGGCTCTCGAACTTCGCGCCGTCACCTCTCATTGGTCAGTGTTTTCCGTTAATAACTCGTTAACAAAGCCGCAGATTGCATTTTCGCAAAGGAAAAAGTTACTTCAAATGACCTCAGCTACCCCTCATTTTCGGCTGTTAAAATAATTGTGGTACACCCTGTATATATATATACCCATATTTTCTGTGGAAAAATGGTAGTGGGGGTGTTCCTACGTGGTCCGATTCCAAAAACGTTCGTCGTCGCACCCTCTTGAAGGTACTTGACTCGCGATATACAAAGGAACCCCCGGCTGGCTAGCGCCAACCTGCCGTATGCCTTTAGGAAGGAGTATAAAAAATACGTGAGAAAATTCCCCGTACGTTACAGTATTATATTAGAATATGTGTTACCCGACACTCAATAATTCTTAAAAAAAATATTTCGAATAAAAATTAGTCGGTACACAGTTTCCAAAAAATTACAATACTAAATGTTGATAAAAGGTATTCTTATTCAACTAAAAAGCAAAATCATTGTAATTCTTTTTAACATATCTGCATATTATTTATGCACAAAACGATTCGTCTTTGTATTCCTTTTAGAAAATTATTAATGTACTTAGGTCGAAAATTAATTAGTTTAGAAGTTACGATTATTGTCCCGAACGTCCATAAGATCGCATCACTGTGCGCCCGGCCCACTGCCACCAGTTCCAAATGGTTCCAGGAAAGGCAACCCCGCCAGGAGCCGCGCCGCCTATGTTCCGCTAAGATGAGCCGGTATCCCCGTATGCACTGCAATTCGAATCGGCGCTGCACATGTGTAATGTGTGTTACGCTACGGATTCGGATCAGAGACGGTCGCCGGTACCGAGGCAAGTTATGTAACCATATCGCCTCGGTCCTACCAACGATTATGCCGAGCAATGTTGTGCCTCAAGCTCCGAATCGTACATCGACGCAGTTCACTCCCAAACTTCGCTAGGTCGCTGGTCCTTCTTCAGTTCTTCGGTGATAATGAAAGCAGTCTTCACAGGCTGTAGGCACTTTTTGGAATTTCCCTTCTATAGGCACGGACTTATCTGCACGGTGAGGGGAGTATGTAAAACCGTCACCGTCCGTTGATGTGTGTTGCGTGGTGTATAGTCAGAGGACCATTCAGATGTCACGCTGCCTGGTAATGTCCAAGAGCAAAGCAGTGAGGGATTATACTACCCTAGTCAGGCCAGACGCAGTGATCAACAAGACCGTTGAAGCAAGACGCTTGACTCATGAGGTGAGGTCTCCAGGGTTGACGCTCACTTTTTGATGAGATCTGGAGCGTGTAATGCTGAATCTAATAATACTCGGTTTTGAGGGCCAGATAACTTATAGTTTTTGAGATAATTAATGTTAAAGTTGCTAATAAAAGACCAGAAAGACGCGCTAGATTACGGCGCGCGCACCGCGCGACACCGCGCGGCCGAAAGTGGGAGGTGTCGCGATGAGAGGTAGCCCGCCTGATCGCGACGTGCGGGGCACCCCCCACTCCCTACCTCGCGGTGCCGTGCATCGTAATCCAGCGCGTCTTTCTGGCCTTTTATTAGCTACTTTAACATTAATTATCTCAAAAACTATAAGCCGTCTGCCCTCAAAACTGGGTATCATTGGATTCGGCTTTACAAGCTCTATCACTGTACTAAATCTCATCAAAAGTGACCATTTTAATCCCTTCTGCTTGTCATTATCCAGCCACAGAGACTGCAATCACCATCTCTTGCGAGTGACCGAGACGTCGGACGTATTTATATTTATGTTTTGGACCTGACAGATGACGGTGAATGAAAAAGAAAGAAATGCAGAGAGTTGAAGGAAAAGATAAAAGATTCTCTTTCTTTTTCCTTCGCCATCCTCTCCCGTGTTCACAACTTTACGTTGTCATTATTTTGTTCTAACTTTAACTAAAAATATTATACAGATTTCGCACTTAATATTCATCCTTTTGTAAATCATATTCATATATTTTTGGACTCCAAATTAGTTCTTTTGTAGATCATATTCATCTTTTTACAGTACAAATTAATTGTTTTGTAGATTGAATCCACCTTTTTGCAAAAGTAAAATTAACCTCTTTGCAGGTCTTATTCACTATTTTGCAAATGAAATTCAACTTTTTGCAAATTAAATTCACTTATCGAAATCATGTCTTACAAAATTCGTATTAAATTTAAGAATTAAATGATTCTTTGTAAATTAAATAATTATTGAAGAAATATGAAGATCAAGTACAGGATGCTTTATATTAAAGCTGTTACAAAGCAATATCTCCATTATCATTAACGATTAGCTATCATAATATAATAACAGAAATATGTAATATCATCTAAAAAAAACATCCATGACTTTGAAATCTCGAAAAATATGACCTTTAAGAAGAAATTATAGTATTTTTGAGTATCATTAACGATAACGAAAATATTGCTTTGTAACAGCTTCAGCCTGCATTTGTAATCAAATTTGTATAATTTTAATCTGTGAAAGGGTTAATATTATTTGCGAAAAGCAAATACAAAAGAACTAATTTGGAGTGTAGAGAAATAAATCTGATCTACAAAAGGATTCATTTTGTGTGCAAAATTCATGGATTTGGACAACTGTGCGACTTTGTTAACGATGATATAGCTATTTCAAGTTTCAGTGCCAATTCCTACTTTTTAACATGTAACGAGCACACGGTTTCGTTTTTGTGATAAGTTGAAACCTTCAATTGTATGAATAATAACAATGTGTCGTGATCCGATATCGAACAGTTCCGCCATTCGAATCCTTGCTGTTGCCGTAAAATATTCGCTGTCGTCGCGTGTAGTTCGGATTCACCTGTGAGGTCCCGTTTCTCTTGCAAGTACAGTACAACTACATATTTACAACAATGTACTCGCTATTGAGAGTAGAAAAGGCACTCGTACGCTTCATCGTACAAACAGAAGGAAAAGGAGATAGGTTTATAATGTACACAATGTACACACGGAGGGTGGTCAAATTATTATTATTATTTTTACTAAGATTTTTACTAAAAATAATTTAACAATGCTTGAATGTTGTTGCTTTATACATATGTATTATGTATAAAGTGTCATAAAAAATAGATATATATGTATACATATATATATATTGATTTGCTATAAAATATGTAATATGTCACATATAAATGTGATTTTTCGAACGAAAGACAAATATATGTGGCTTAAGTTTAATCGACGTAGTATTCGATAAGTGTTACATTTTTATGCATTTTGGATTGTTCTTATACTTTATTAATGCATTTTAGTCACGTTTTCGTTTTGTTTTATAATCGCATTCCTTAAAAAGAACATACAGTAAATTTTCCCTAATTGACGCTCAGATTCTTTACAAAAGTGGACAATTTGGGAAGAGGAGATACGATTATTCGAGCCTTGCGGCTCGTTTTTATAGTTATCGATTGTCAACAACTATACATAATTATATTTATAATTATAATAAAAAATGTGATATATATATATTTATATTATATTATATTATATTATATTATATTATATTATACTATATTATATTATATTATATTATACTATATTATATTATATTATATTATATTATATTATATTATATTATATTATATTATATTATATTATATTATATTATATTATATTATATTATATTGTATTATATATATATATTTCCTCTTCTCAAATTATCCATTTTTGTATACAATCTGAGCGTCAATTAGAGAGAACTTACTGTACTTTGTTTGCTTCGAGTTCGGAATCCGGGCTCTGGATCACGCGATTGAACACGAGAGATGCCGAAAATCGATTGTGAGCTGCCGATCGTCAATCGAGGCACGTGATGACTTTCCTCGTTTCACTCACCGATCAAGTGATTTTTTTGATAAATCAGTTATCGACAAGCCATATTACATCTTAGAAAGCGAACGTTTTTGACAACTGTGCGATTGATTAGGTTCATTCAAACTCTTCTTCATGCATTTTTTAACACCTAAACCTTTCGAGCGCTATCGAATTCTTTGTCGTGTTTTAGCTTTCATAAACATATTTAGAAATCCAGAAATATAGAAATTATTTTACCGTGGTCATAACGTAAAGCTTTACTGTACAAAATATGAAATACTGCTCCAATATTTCTCAAAGTGGCAACGCCGACATTGGACATTGGAGTTTGCAGATAATTTAAAACAATTGCAACATAGTGGTTCATCTTCATAAACAAAGAATATAAATTATTGTATTCTACTCAGATAGTATTCCATTATGGTTTCTGCGCTAATATTATTTTAATTCTGTTTTTATTTTCGTTTATTAGAAAATTATAGACTTTATATTTTTATCGAATCTATGAATTCAACATTTCTCGATTTTCACTTCATTGTGGGAGATACTGAAAAGTATGGCAGTTAAATAAATGGAAAGACAAGCATTCGCATTGTACGCTTCGAGAGGAATTTCAGTCAAAATCTTTGATGACACAGTTCGGAGCACCACAATAACCCAGAATCCTGTTCCATTACATTTCGATTTCTTATTCTAACTGACGCGTTCCACATAATAAGATATATTTGAAGACTATGCTCATTTTGTAAGTGGAGCGAAACGATTATTTCACAACACGAGTGTTTTGTTGAAAATGAAAGAATCTGCAAAATATCCCACAATCTTCAAGTAAATATTACCACGTGAATCCTAATTTTAAAGATCATTGTTATATGAGATTATTAGAAAGCAATGACGAGAATAAAATGAAAAAGAAAAAACATGAAGAGTGTTGCGAACCATTTACGAACCCACTCCTTCTATTTGAGATCTGGCTTAATCTCATGGCTACTATGATCACGATCGATACTTTGATATAATGTTGACAAAGGCCTTTATATTTCCAACATTACAGCTAGAACAATAACATTCCAAAAGTTGACAATTTCATCACTTGAAAAATATGTTCATAAAATTGAAAAAAATTGATAAATTCACTATTGAGATATCATGACAACCATTGTGAAGAATAAATGATCTAATGATCATAATGACCTGACTTACAATTAACATAAGCAATTGTTACGGAATAAAAAACCGCAGATATCATAGCAACCATTGTGAAGAATAAATGATCATTACATCATTTATTATCTTATATATTGTTATAAGGTTTATTACCTTATGTTAATTGTAAGTCAGGTGAAAATGTCTTTTATCGTTTAATAATTATACCAAATTAGTATATATATTAGCAAGTTTTGTGAAAAATGCATAAAATCGGCAGTCTAATTATCATTCTCAATTTAAATAGAACTGTAATAAACGAAAATGTCGATGATTTCTATCTAGTGTTCGAACTTATGATTACCTTTCTTTTATTTTTATATACAATTTCTTTTGCATTATCGCCCGTACATCTCTCCTAACTGTTCTAAAAATATTGGCAATCAAAGTATTGTTAAAAAAATCGGCGAGAACCGAAGAGTAACATTGTAACAATGAGGGAAAGAATGTTCAGAATCAGCGAAGCAAAGGACTTGGCTGAGCATTCCGGTCGACATTGGAGCCATAATATCCTGAGCGCCCCAATTTACCTCGGTAGTTTGAACTCGGACACCGACTGCCGACAGCGGCAGCCGACGGCACGCGCGCTGTTCAAGTTCAAGTTCGAGTCCACGTCCACGTCCTCGAGCACCAGCGTGCAGTGGTACCGATCGTGATTCCAGCGGGTCAAATGTTTCAAAACGAAATGCGTTAGATCTACGAAATAAACATGCATGTTTTATATATATATATATAATAAATATATAATTATATAATTATAATATATATATTAATATATATTATATATAATAAATATATAATTATATAATTATAATATATATATTAATATATATTATATATAATAAATATATAATTATATAATTATAATATATATATATATATATATATAAATGAAGGAATAATAAATAGATGAGAGCACCTCAGTACAATCTAAACAATTGGATGAAAATAATGACAACAATGAATAGCAAATCGATTTATGATTACGTAAAATACGTAATAATGGTTTCAGTTTTTGTATTCTACCAATCATGTCGGTTACTGAAATATTCGGGCACTCTTTTCAAAATGGAAGAACTTGTTCGAAGTCGGACCAAAAAAGCTTTTTTAAAATGTTCGAAAAACCGTTTTACTAGACAATGATTAGAAAAAACTGTTACAAAAATTGCAATCGGTCGAAACGATAAGGAAAAAAATAAAAAAACGCGAGTCTTCTAACTTTTTCGATATTGAAAGATATAAAAATCATCGGATTCTTTTTTACAATTATCGCGTAACAAGTAGAGAGACCACAAAAATAAACGGTCAAACGAAGACTTCTCTAATTTTTCGAAGGTAAGTTCTAGTACTTTGAAAATTTGAGCCGTGACTTGTACATTTTTTTGGGAGAACGTGGATAGGGTACGTTTTAGTAAACGATTCTTCGTCATAGATCCTTCTTAGTTAAGCAATGAGATGTGAAATATCATAACGTTGTATTAATATCAGAATTATCATACTAATTATTTTGTCATATTTAAACGGAACTATCTATTTCGTAAACATCGCGTTATATAGGATGTCCAACTGTAATAATTGGATCCGCATGTGTTTCCATCGACTTTTGACCAGTTAGAATCGCGATGGGTACTGCTATACGGCGTTCAAATGTTAAGAGAAGAAATTACTTGATATCTATAATTATAATTATAGATATAGATTATGATTATAATGTTATAGATTAATGTAGATTATATAGATATAGATTATGATTATAATATGATTATAATATAGATATAATAATATAGATATAGGTACATTTTTTAATAATATTTTAATATAAAATATCTATAATTATAGATATAGATTATGATTATAATATTATAGATTAATATAGATTACGTAGATATAAATATAGATATAATTATATAGATATAATAATATAGATATAGATAGATTAATAATTATACTATAGATTATATTATTATTATATATATTATATATAATTATAATTATAGATTAATAATTATAATAATAGATAAATATGGATCGAAGACGTGATATTACTAGATCGATCTTTCCTCTTAATTAGGTGAATTCAGGTAGAAGCACTAATTGCCCCCGCGCGCATTGCCTTTTAATTTTGACCCGCTGTAATCGTGATCGGTACCAGCGGTGCGGCGTGTTTCGGAATCTACATTCCTGCTGCATTATTATCTCGATTTCGTTTCGAAGCCGAGATCGCTCCGGGACGGTTTCCGTGTCCGGCGAGTCTGGCCGGGCATGGTTTTTACAATGCACGTCGCTCAAGAAAGGGAGAAAACGCAGTCGCGGGCCACGTGGAGACCACGAACGAAGGCGTAACACTGGATCAGGAAAGAGGACGACGAACGAGAACGAAGGAGGTGGAGGTAGCTCGGTATAAAAGGGTCGTAGCGAGGCGCCTCGTCTGTTTTAACACTCTCACCGGGTCGCTCGGTAGATCGGACGCGTCCTCGATACCACCTAGAACCGCACGGCTCGATCGTGTTTCCGGCCAAATAACACGTTCCGCAGGAACCGCAGAGAAACGGGGACATTCACCTACAGATAGAAGATAGGTGAGTCGTTGGAACCGAAGGTTCAACCCCCCTCGAAAGGATATTTCCTGGTTATTTCCTGGATATTGCGATCCCTGGGACGAATCGCGTCAGTGATCCAAGAAGAGCCGGACATTATCGTTATCCTGGATCTGCTTGTAGTACGACCTTCGTACCGATTTTAGTGATCGAATCGGCTCAGTGAAATACTTCGGTCGGCTTTTCCAGCAACCAGTGAGTAGACTGCGGATGGCTATCGACCACTTACACAGACGATTGTCTGTCGACTTTCGAAGGAGCTTCGAACGCGCGTTCCTATTTACAGTAAATTCTCCCCCAATTGACGCTCAGCTTGGACACGAAAATGGACAATTTGGGAAGAGGAGACGCGATTATTCGAGACTCGCGACACGTTTTCATAGTTACCGATCGTCAACAACTATAAAAACGAGCCGCAAGGTTCGATTATGCGTATCTCGTGTTCCAGATCTGTCCATTTTTGTGCACGATCTGAGCGTCAATTAGGGAGAATTTACTATAATTTGATTATCTATGACTCGTTTGTAAAGTTGTTTCGTTCTTTCACGGGACAACGTGAGATAATTATTTAACGTTTAAAGCATAAATTAACATTTTTGTTTCCAAGCTGAGCGTCAATTAGAGACAATTTACTATCATTTGATTATCTATGACTCGTTCGTAAAGTTGTTTCGTTCTTTCACAAAAAAACGTGAGACAATTTTTTAATGTTTAAAGTATAAATGAATATTTTCGTTTGCAAGCTGAGCGTCAATTTGGGAGCATTTTGCTGTAATCGGTCATATATTTCAAGGTCGCGAGAAACTTGTTCTTACGCATACTATTAACGCATACTTTAAATTAATCGTTTCAGTTATTTGGAGATTTCTTTTCTTCTTTTCGTGATTGTTTATTCTCACTTGTTTCTCTTATTTTTACTTAGTAATCTCGGAGCTCTCTTCACTGATTTGAATCAGGTCGAAATAGTTAATAATAAGCATTGAGAAATGCATTTGAAGTCGATAACTGAAACTTGTCGCTGTCGTTGTTCACGATGTCAGATGCTTTCTAGTTATTTTTAGCACCAAGCAACAATTGAGTGTGAGAAAACCGGAAAGCTCCATGAAGTTTTTCTACAACGTTTATTTTGTCTTTCATATTCGCGAGTGCGTTCCACAGTCTATAATGAAGTATATTCTCGATATTCTCGGTTTGTTCAGTTAAATGTAATCGACGGGGTGTTCTTAAATTGCATTCGCGAAAGATTCGAGAAAGTATAGTAGGCGATCGAACGTTGAAATTCTAGTTGGTGTGAAAACAATTTGCTTTTGAGGTACAGTTAGTTTTAGTTAGAGTGTCGAAGCACGGCGAATATCCAATATGGCGACCGCTGTAACCAAATACGCTGTATGTATAATTCATCGGTGAACACAAACATTCCATAGAAATGTTTCAGATACTTTATATACGTGTTCAATGTAACAGTGGCATCGGTACTATTCAATACATGATTTTTAATAACCGTATCGAATCAAAGTATCTTCGAACCGAACAGTTTTCAGACTATTTTCCAGTAGCTCTCATTTATTAAATTAAATGCAAATTTTCTCATGATAATTTACGATCACTCTACGTGTTCTCTGCCCAATTCTGCGACCTATTTTCATTTTTCGTTTGACTTCTTAACACTAGATTTACGGAACCCGTCAAAATGACAGGTCACTAATTTTTTAATTTACGATTTCTAAAGATCATTTATGAGTTATTTATTCAATTGATATGTTACTTACGACAAATGTTACAATAACATTTGTTAAATATCAGAATAAATGTCTTATTGTTACTTTTATAAACTAATATAAAACAGCTGTTTTTTTGTGCTCCGTATATCTAGTGTTAATGGGAGGTGTACCTTCGAATGTCGAATGTTCACGCAGTTAGCAGTTTAAAATTGTATAATCAATAATTCAAACAAGTTTAACAAATTCAAAGGAAGTAGATTAGAACGGTCTATCACGTTTCCCGCAATTTCTTATACCGCTTTAACGAATTCGAAGTTGATTAACTTCGTACAGCTTCTTTTTCAAATTACAAACTAAAAACAAAAAATTTGAGAAGGTCAATTAAGAGTCTTGATCTTCGAGTGAATATGATAAACATTAAGATGTTTGAAGAAGTAACTATAAAATTGCGAAATCACTGTGAAATGAAAAATGCGTTCCGCGACATGTGAATTCTCGATTTCACTGTGAAAAGGCAAAACGTTGCATTTCCTTGGAAAATGGCCAAGTAACGTTCATTTGCCTACCGTTAGCCATTCGTACAGGATGCTAAGTTGTGTGCCCGCGTGTGTGCGTGAATAAAACACCATGGGAATTCTGATGTTCCTCGTCGAAGGTCACGAAACCGCGTGTCAACTGAAATTCTCCTGTGGTCCTGAGAAACTTGGATTTCTCGTTGCTTTTTCCGCTGGAACAGTAAATGCATTCTCATTATTATTAACATTTCTCCAAATTAATCATTTTTCAAATCATATTCACGTTTATTGCAAATAAAATCAACCCTTCTGCAGGTTTTATTCACTGTTCTTTAAATTAAATCCACCATTTTGTGGAAATTTTCTGCATTTCTTTCAATTTTCAAATTTAATATGAATTTATATGTATACTTGTTTATAAAAATAATACAAATTTGCAAATATTTAGTCTTCACGAATCTTTGGTAATGAAAGATGTAATCTAATTTTTTAATTTAATATTAATTTGATTAGAAATAATTACGAATAAGTGAATTTCAAACGAGTGAAGTTGAAAATAAGTTTATGTATAAAAAGGTGAATATGATCTAGAAAAAATTAATTCTTCTTCTCTAGACCTTAATGAAAAATGTGAAAATTTCAATTATTCGTCAAAAACTATACAATAACAATTTTTATACGAGGGACAATATAATAACGATATGTTATTCGAATTATAATAATAATATAATAATAACATAATAATATTTTGAATAAATTAATAATTAACCTTCAGGTGTTTACGTAAATATCGATATTTTTCTGGCTACATTTCGAATGGATCTATGCTTCCGCTTTTAACAGTGTCAGTAGATTAAGGATTTATCTTTACCGTAATTTAACTTTGCGTGAACATCTTTATAGGTTACTTATCTTGATACGTACGCATCGTTACGGTCTTGGATCACTTTAAAATTCATTTTACCTGGAATAAGCTTTCCTCTGATATGAACGAGAATTAAAGTTAGATACGGCGTGATCAATATCAATATGCTATGTGTCACATGTGCGTGCAACATATCAGTGTTCAGATTAATTAAGTTCAATTAACTTCATGGAAACAAATAGCTTGCAGTTTTATAAAGAATTTTTGATAAGCTTTCTTAGCAAGCATCTAGAATATTAGAATAACTTTTCCGCTACTTAGATCACGGATTTGCAAAGACACAGTGACCGACCACTGAGCAAGTGGCATTTTGCATTTACGTACTTAGATAGGGAAATGGGATACAAGTCAATGGTGTTGTACTAGGTTTTATAAATATTTATATTTACAATGGTGATTTAATAATATTTTTATCTTTATGTTTCTAAAGTACTAAATTGAAAGGAATACATTTCTTATAATATTTCTTATTTTTGCAAAATAATGCAATAAAGTTGATATATTCTGATAGCAATAATTGGGGAGCTGCTTAGGTCACTAATGTTTCCGCTTAATTGTTGTTAACTTTGATTATTTCATCGTCAATTTCATCGGCAAACAAACACATTTTTAGATAAAATTTAAATATTAATATCGAACAAAAGCTTATTTTCTTTTTAAAGGCTATAAAATAGTGTAACGATAGTAATTAGCATATTACGTGTTAGTATTATTTAACCAGTTTCGATCACACTTATTGCCATTATTTCTAACATTTTCATTATCTTTTTTACTGTTGTTTAGGAAATTATTGCGAAGCTAAAGCAATAACATTCTAGATATTACTGTCTTATTAAATTGCATCAAGCAAAATATAAAATTTCTAATGTAGCAATTTCCATTGGGTTGTTTATTACAGAGTTACTAGAGATTTGGGTCTGTCGATTAAGGAATATTAAGAAGGAATTCAGCAATATTAAGGAAGCATGAATTTATAAACTGGAATAGTTTACGACAACGGTATTATTATTTATAGACGTGCAAGTATAATATTATAAAAAATTGTAGATAAATTGAAGATTAACAATTTGCAAATAATTTTTCCTATTCAAATGAGAGCAATTGATTTAATTTAAATTAATTTCTGCATTCTTTTCATCTTGTTTTATAATCGCATTCCCTATAGAGAACATAATTACTTATCATCTTTCCGCAAGGAAACCGGTACATTTACAAACGATTATTTTAAAGAATAAAACACAGTTTCTGATTGAAAAATACGTTCAATGAAAATGGAAATCGCATGAATAGTGTTATCGTTTTAATTCGACGAATGATAGATAACAAAGATTGCTTTTTGTGTTCTTAGCTTCAAGCTCTGATAATGAATAATGAGATTCATAATTATTTCTGGAATCAGACGTTATTTCTTCTCTAATCAATCACAAGTACATCATTTTATAGCGTTTGTAGCTTTTCTGAAAATTTTTTTTATTAGTATTTTTCATTAAAATATTACACAATTTTATCTATTACAATAAAAGAGTTAAAAATCAAAATATTTTATCGCAATAAGGAATTCTATTAATTAATTAATCTATTAATTAATTAATTATTAATCTTAGTAGAATAGAATAGAAATGTGTCTTTTTTTGTGTTTTTAGATTAAGATAAGTTTTTAAGTAGATTAAGAAGTTTAAGATATTTAGCTAGATATTTTTAACAACATACTATTTTGATTCGATCGGCATTTTCTTAACTTTTAGTATAGTTTGAAGGAAACAGTTGCAATGAAGATTCTGCGTCATTGTTTATTCTGAAAAACGATGTATGCCAGAGCTGTTTGTTACACAAATGGAAAATAAATTCCTTAGTCATATTCCTCTATCAAAAAAAATTTTAGCACATCAAAAGTAATACTCTTCAATTCTTTTAACCCTTTGAATTCAAGTGGTTATTCCGAGGTACCACTAAAAATTATTTTATCACGTCCCAAAATAATTTTGACATCATCGAACTTTTTTTCATTTAATAAAACTGTGAAAGGACCAAGCATTGTACGTGCCAATGGGCTGAATTTCATACGCGTAAATTGCAATGAATCATGTAAACTGGAAATTCCGTAGGTCAGGAAACATGTTTCGGATTTGGGATTAAAACAGTTTCGATTGTAAAAATCCGCCAAACGTAAGAATGTTGAAAATATAATCAGTGTCGCACCGGTTGACTTTCCAACTTCAATTCGATTGAATCAAATATTTTAACTCCAAAATAGTTTCTCTGACATTTTTCCATTTTACATAACTTACGATTAGTGCACATTACGCATATGGAATTTAACCTCGCAACTCATGCAAGAGCTACACTTTTCACAATTTTTTTTTAGATATAAACAAATTATTTTAGAACGTGGCATAAGCATTTTTACTTGGTGCCTCATAATCACCACGTAAGCATAACGAGTTAATTTTATTTAATTTTAAAATGAGTTGGCCATCGCCACCTCAAAAGTAAATAAAATTAACTCTTTATGCTTGTGTGATGACTATGCGACATCGCTAAAAATAGTTATGTAACGTTGCAAAATAATTTGTTAATATTTTAATTGCAGTATATTTTAATTGCGGTATATTTTAATTGCAGCTACTCGTCTTCGTTATAAATCCATAAAATCCGCAGTCCAATTAGTAAACGCAATAATATCATTAAAAGGGATAAAATTGCACAGTTAACGAATGTTCTCTGTTTTCCGACATTGTTTCCAGAGCCATGAAGCTAGCGATATTATTGGCAGTGGTGTGCTGCCTGGCGATCGGATCACTCGCAACACCAGTGCCGAAGATCTCCGAAGAGAAATCATCGAACCTGAACGTCGTCGCGACAGGAAGACAGGCGGCAGTCCAACCGCCTGCGGTTAGTGAAGATGACGATGACGACGACGACGACGACGACGACGACGTTGACTTCGATATCACCGGTGACGACGATGATGACGATGACGACGATGATGATGATGACGATGACGATGACGACGATGATTCCGATTATTTGGAACGGTTCATCGAGGACATACTAGGTAATGTACTGTTTGTCTACATTTTTCAATTGCTTCGTTCTCTGCGGTCTGCGGTTAGCAGATCTTTGCGCACTTGTGGCATGTGCAGATTTTTAAATGCAAGAGGTCGTACAAATTAGCCCTAAACCTACCGAGTCGGTCAAAACGACTGGTTGCACATTCTTTATTTTAAAACTTTGCACCCAAAGCCATTTGAATGCTAAATTCAAAGTACAGTAGTTTCTCCCTAATTCGCGCTCATATTGCGCACAAAAATGGACAATTTGGGAAGAGAAGATACGATTATTTGAGCCTTGCGGCTCGTTTTTATAGTTATCGATTGTCAGCATCTATAAAAACGAGACGCAAGGCTCGTAAATGAATAATCGTCCATCCATGAATAATCTTCCTAAATTGTCCATTTTTTGTGCGCAATCTGAGCGCGAATTCGGGAGAAATTACTATAGTTTCTCTGATATACAATTATTTTTATTTTATATGAAAGTGTGTGAAATTTAGTCTCGTGATTCATAGAATCGTTACACTGTTGAAAATTTTTATATATATATAAACATAAACGAATTTAATAATGCAAAAATTATTTTGAATCCTGAACAGTGTTTTAGTGGTGCTTCTGTGCCATCACTCGAGTGCAAAGGATTTACGATAAAAGAATGCGTAGACGACAATGATACGTTTGAAACAGTTTGTTACAAATTTCTATCGAAAAAGAGGACAATAATCACACTTTTGAATCCTCAAGTGAAGCTAGTGATGAAAAATAGGTAAATCAATTATTGAATTCGGAAATTCAGGAAAAGGAAGAAGTATTGATAGTTTAAGGAAAGAGCTATTGCACGAACATTCAGTGTCACGAACAACTTTAATTGGTATAAATATGCAAATCCCCATTTCCATAGGTTATTTTCTAGAAATCCAAATTATCAAAATGAAAGTATTTCTAGTTTTTTCTAGTTTCTTGCATTTTAAAAATCTGCACATGCCATAAATGCATGAAGAATCGCGATGTAGTTATTATTATACATAGTTTCAGAGAAATGTGTACTAATATTTACCCTTTAAATAGTACTTGTCAGACAAATTCTTTTTTTATCCATTCATTTGACATTTGAAGCAATTTTCTACGTTACAGTTTGTTTTTATACAAATGTTTACGTACGTAAACAAATTAATATGGTTCATCTTCTATAAATAAACGCTATCAAAAACGCTATAAAACGCTAAAAAAAAGCGCTATCGTCTTATACGTCCATAACTATTATACTATTATTGAGAAAGCTATAATTCTATTTGAACAAAATAAGTAGGAAACACGGAACAAATAGCTTTTACTTAAGTCCTAGATTCGGAGAAAACTCAATCGATTTGTCGTACTCACCTACATTTGGCTGGCCATTAACAAATCTGAAAGGAAACTGTTATATCAACTGTTTTCAAGCCACATTGATTAGCTCTGTTTTTAACATTGTTTTTCATTTTTTGTGCCACACCATTTGATTGACTCTTAACTTTTTGTATTCAAAACAAATTTTTCTATTATTAGGCTGTTATTATTAGGCTTCTGGTATTAGGTACGAAGAAACTTCGTTGGGTTATTTCTTATTTATTATATGTATATTTTGTTCTCAATTATATATTACACAATTTATTATATATGTATATTATAACGCATGCAGCTAGGTTAAACCTACGCCCGTAATAGTACATTCCATAATGTTTATTTGAATTTAAATTTCAATGGGATTTAAAAAACAACAATGTATACCATTTCCATCACCTTACTCTAATTCTTTTTTTATACGGGGTCTCACCTACAACTTATATTCAATACATTCGACTCATGTTTTCACGAAGAATCGCCACCTTTCACTCCGTGTCACTCAGTATCATGGTTTCCGGAACACTTTGCATAAACGACGAGATATTGTTCAGTACATTTCATTTCCCCATGGTATCGCGCAGTAGTTTCCTGCACTCTCGTATTCGTACCCGAGATTTCTGTAATTCAACTCTAGATTTATGGAGCACAACAAACACCGGTTTTACATTAGTTTATAAAAATAACAATAAGACATTTATTCTGATTTTGAACAAGAGTTATTGTAACATTTGCCATAAGTAACATATAAATTGTGGATAAATATGGAATAAAATAAATATAAATAAATTGAATACATATAAATATATCTTTACGATATGGATAATCGTAAATTAAAAAATTAGTGACCCGTCATTTTGCCGGGTTCCGTAAATCTAGCGTTAACTCTAAACGTAACACTGTCGGTCGAACAGCCCCGGTTACACATATTTCATTTTATAATTATTAAGATCATCAAGTGAGAAATCATATTCTTATCAAAATTGCGGAGAATTTAAACAAATTAAATCTTATAATTTTTTGACCTCGCGTAAAACCATAATCGCAGAAAGCCAGCCGTAGGCCGGACAGCTTTTGCTTTCGTCGTTATAGTCAACGATGCGGCTAACGTTTCATCGTGTCGAACAATGGCAGAAATCGCAAACCGAGCGTCGCCGTTACGCAAACATTCGGGGCTCGAGTTAGCGTTCGAACAAGTCCAAACGGAAAGCTCTCGACGCGTTTCACGTGCCGGTGCCGGTAACGGTACAAGCTGCTTCAAACTCGCCCGAATTAACATAAATCGACGGCGATCCCAGCTTCGAAAGAATTTCTACGCGCTACTTTTTTTCACATTGACCCAGATTACCGAGGACTCACGTGTGTGTTACACGCACGCTTGTATAACTACGAGCGTTCCTTCATTAGCGTGCACACTGGAATTCGCGGAAACGATCGCACGAATGTTTTACAATCTCTTTCAGGGACCAAAGTTACTTGGAAAATTGTTATGAGAAGGAATGAGATCTAGAAAACTAGATCAAGGGGTGTAGCTATTAATTGCGAAATATAAAAGGTATTGTTCAAAAGCACACGATTTTTAAATTTTTATTTTTGGTTATCAACGTGTATATGTATCTATAAAATACAAATAATAAAATGTTCTAAATCAATTGTCAAATACAGAAGGTGAATGAAAATATGTTTCTTCGTTCGATTATTTTATAAATTAAGAAGTATTATATATAATATAGTGGTATTCTTCAATTCTTGTATTATCTTTACAGTTCTGTGTATTACATATACTAATTTTTCTGATAAATGCATAAAATCCACAGTCTAATTATTTTACATTGAGGCAGTGAATTTTAGATGAAATAAAAGGTTAACGAATAGCGTGATGCAAATTCGTACCAGTTGTTCCGCTAAAAGCGGTATTTTCTATTCTAATGATAAATCATCCAAGCATATTTTTCTCTTGCAATCTTGATTGAAATAATTTACACATGCGTAATTTATATGTTTTTTAATCTAATTTAATTCTTAGCAACAATGTTACATCTTGTTCGTAATCAAGGGCGTTATGCATCGCAATTTTCAACTTTCACTTCACATAACAGAGTAAACTCAATTATTTTTTAAACTGTGAATTCGCGTCATTAATTTAAAATTCGAGATTGGTATTTGTTGATTACGAATTATATAAATTTTGTATACACGTATAAAAAATTCGTGTGGTAATGGGTTAAATTTAGTTTGTACAGAGGCATATTGTACATCTATAGTTTACGTACGTTATTTTTACGAAGATGAAATAATTATATACAGTATAATTTTTAGCTTTAGTCTTTCTTAAGTTGCAATAAGATGTTCTATGTCTTCGATTTTTAACACAATTTGGTGTTGTATCACTTTACACCGAAGTGATTTATTGTACTCGTCTATTTTGATGAGATAATTACTTGTTTTATGAAAATCAAAATTAATAACTTCTTTCACACAAATTGGTATATCCCCATCAAAGTGTTAAAATTTCTAAGAGCAGCTTAATCAGTCAATTAAGTTTTCTGCAATACTAGTATATGTACTTGGAGAAAATATTTTGTATTCCTATTTATTTAGATCCTTATTTATACTAAATGTTCCTGCTAATTAAATAGCTTATATATGATAAGCAACTACACACAATGTAAATTATGCACAAAAGACACAGATTTGGACATAGATTAAAAATTTTACACGTATTAGTAATAGTTGTACTAAATTTTAAATAATATCAAAGACTTAGAAAGCTTCGAATTCATCAAAAAAGTAGAAAATGTCCAGTCAATGTAGATTTTAAAACTAACTTTTACAATGAAAATTCTAGAACTATATTTTTATTTAGCAATTGTGACTTATATTCGATTCGTATAATTTATATTATACGATTTTATGTGATCTGCATGAATTAAAAGTTTTTTGATTTCGCTCATCGCATGACAATAAAGTCTAGGTTAGTTAGAATAGCAACATAACGAGCAGATTCAGGTCGCGAAGAAACAGACTATGCAGTATTCAGCTAGTTTGGAGAACAAAGCAAGTGGAACAAATGCGACATCACAAAGAGAGACAGTTGACTAATCGACTCGTGGCATTAAATTTTTGCATTATTATTATCATCACTAACACTGTTTCTCATATATTTCAAATGGAAACTCTTATTTGAAGTAAACTTTAATCAGTACAGTCGCCTGAATTCTTAGCTACACCGCGATTTAAATCCGACCAAGACTAGGCAGCGGACTTTTATGCAAAATAAAAATTGAAGTTGTGTTTATTGGTACAAAATAGGAATATAGGCTGAATTATAAATTATGAAAAGCGCTTATAGACCATAGAGCCTGATTCCAATATTTGTGTTAAGTGACAGCGATTATCATTAAACTATAGATTTTACATATGTATTGCAAATATAATAAATCAATATCATACGACACATTTAAAGACTTTCAACAAACTGATCAATTATTTCCAGCTTACTGAAATTATTAAGTAGTGTAAAATTTTTATACTCGAACAATGCGTAAATTTTCCCGAGAACGTGAAAGTACGAGCGAAACATGATTATTTTCACTTATACTTCACAGTTTAAAAAAATCATATGATACAACATAAATATAAAATATATATGTATAATACAGCACGTTTGCTGCACAATGCAATGAAAAGTTGCAAATCAAGATGCTAATTAGTAATTAGTAATTACAAATAATCATGTGTTCGTCAGAAGAATCTGAAGTTAATACTTTAGTAATTGTTGCGCCTGTTTCACTTTGTCTCGATTGCTCTACGCCTCTCGACTCCCGTCACGCGTCTGGCTCGCCCGTGGTCGCATAAATAATACACACACACACACACATAAAGCACAGGAACACGTGTCTGATGTGTTCCTAGTCGAAAATGGCGAGCACGGGAGAGCGACACGTGACGGGAGTCAGGAGATGTTATTTGTTTTTATTCGGCCGAACTCGAGTCCCTCGTTTCGTCAAAATTCAGTGTTGCGGCTAATTTGGGGCTAATAAAAAGACATCATTTCTGCCAATAAGAGACACGTGTTTATCCTAATTCTATGAGGGCGTTAATATGAGTTGGTTAGTGGGTATGAGTCCTACATTTCTCTCAGCGGACTTCTTCTGAGCAACAATTAATGCTTGTAAATAGACAACAACTAAATCCTTTACAAAAAGATGAACAAACTTTAAAACTTTTTAAATATGGGTGACACTAATTTTTAACCAATTTCGAAAATTCATTTTCATTGTAATATATTCGAACAAACTGAATTTGACTGGGATGTTTCGGATGCATGCGAAAGAGTTCTAATGTCATCCATTATGATAAATTTTATTTAAATTGATCTTTAATTATCTTTTGATACTTCAATTAATTTAATTGCATTGACTTTGTGGGAATTTTAGTTTTATTTATTGTCGGCACTGAACGCATTGAAGTCGATTTTCTCGAAAACGGTGCCCCACATAAAAAAATGTTACACCAAATTTTTTTCTTATCTTTTCACGTTGAACCATCCACTGCTCGGTTGTACTACGAATTCCGGTCCACTCTGTATACAAGCCATTCAAGCTAAACGAAGGCTTGAATGCGCTTGTTGACTTGAATACCCAGCACTAACTCACACAATGATCCACAACGGATCGATCACTTGCGACAAAGACCGAATGACTCTCTATGCTCCGAGCTCAAGCGTAGAATGTTGAGAATGGGTCGCCACAAAGTTTATCGTTGACAAAAAAAATAGCAAGTACATAAGTTTTTCCCGGTAGCTAAGATCGAATCATTTGAAATTCCAGGTGATGAGGACGACGACGACGACGACGAACCCACAGCATCCGTTTCTCCGGTGGCAGCAGCCCAACCTGTAATTCAGCAGCTTCCGGCTGCCGTGGAAGCGGATTTGAACGCGGCCGCCGCGGAAGCGGAACAAGCCGCCGCTGCGGATGCAAACGAGCCGACAGCGGTCGATTCGGACCCGACCGGCGCTGACGAGGACGAAGGTAATACGGTGCCGGAGATTTCCGGCCAGGCGGTTTCCGGCATCCACGAAACGCCGCTCGACGGTGCCGAGTCTGTCGCGAATCCCGTCCACGTGCCCGCCGTCTCGACCAATGCGGCCGACAGCGAGGACGACGACGACGACGACGACGAGGACGACGTCGATCTCGTCTACACCGAGGACGACGACGACGACGACGACGACGACGATGACGAGGATGACGACGACGAGGATGACGACGATGTCGACAGCATCGCCGACATTGCTGGCGCCAGACACGCACGTGAGTTCAAGGGAAAGAGCAAGAAACACGGCTCGGGGCGCAAGCACACGCGCAAGTCGCGGGCACACGCGCAAACGCGCGCCGACTCGCCCGCCCCCAAAGCCGTTTAACCGGTGCAGCTAGGGACGAGTGGCAAGTCGCGAGCTACGATTCCTGACTCGATGCTCAATTCGTGGTCTCCTTGTGCTCCCGTTTCCGGTTCCGTTTCCTTTCACGGGTTTCGATTGGCGCCGTATAGCGCCGGTAGTGCACGCCGAAGCGTCCGCAATTGGGACCGAAAGCGACGCGTATCTCGCGAATTCGCCTAAACCAGACGCGTTCAACATTACTCCACTGCCTCAATCAGTCGAGGAACGAAGCGATAATTTCCACTGCTCGGTCAGATTCGCGGAAAAAGGAAAACCATCTTTTCTTTGAACTTTTTTATCTGGGATATTACTATTTATCGGACATTTTTACTATTACAACGTAAGCGGGTGCATAGAGTTACGGTTTAAATAGCGAGGGAACGGACTAGTACATGGCGGAGACCTTAAACCGTACGTACTTGTAAACACGGCTTCGGATCATTTTCTTTTGGCAAAGATAAAATCATCTATGTGATGTCAGACACGGGCAAGATATATCAGCAATTTTGGGAGAGTGACATGCCGATGTTCCAAGCCGATCCTAGCTCGTGTATTTTTTATTTACGCATTTTTATACACATGCCGCGTCTAGTAGTATAATATGGTTTAAGTTCGAACCCCGCTCTGAAGTCTCACTTCCTAGAGTTCGCGGAAATCGAAGCGGACGTTTAAGTGAGCAGAAAAGTGGACGCTTAAGTTTGCACTACCGCATGTCTCGAAACTCCCATTGCATCCGAAAAGGACTAATTCCTCATACGATTTGGAGTAACTTCGTCCTTAACGAAAAACTTCTCCGCAACTTCGTTAAGGAGTTATCAACGATAAACGCGGACCAATCAGGGAGCGAGTACAACCGGCGCGCAGCTACCGCGGTCAATGTCGCGTCGAGCTGGCTATTATGACGTAACGCGCCAGCTTTACTCGCTCTCCGATTGGTCCGTATTTTTCGTTGATAACTCGGTATCAAAGCCGCGGAGAACGTTTTTGCTAAGGAGAAAGATTCTTCGAATTATCTCTTCGCGATGAATCGAGGATTCTAGGACATCCTGTACACGCACCTAGTCGTTATCACGGAGTCGGGTCTTTTGGTCAGCCAGAGTTTTCGGAAGATCGGGTCGATCGGGTCGTTTTGTCCAGCGGGATCGGTAAGGGCGGTTTAAGTTGCAGGTCGACAACGTTTCACTGACATCGAGCTTTTACGACAGTTTGTAGTTTCAAAAACAGTGTTCCTGCTCGGAAACACGATTTTCGAAATCTAAGTTAGCGGAAATGTGCCGAGGTCTTTGTTCAAATGATACTGTGACTCGCAGAAGTGTATCAGCTTTTTAAATACGTAATATTCGGCACCGTGTCTTTGCTCTGCTTAGCACTTTGACGGCCGGAATCACGTACACGTGACTTCGCGAAAATTTGTATTATAAAAATCGATTGAAAAAAACGTAGCTTTTCGAAGAATGCATCATAATTATACTATTAACCAAATTTGTCCTGTTTACATTATTAATAGGGTATATCATAATTGTATTATTAAAAAAGTGTATTATGATTACACTATTAATACTTTGACCACCGGACAAATAATCTTGATATTGATTGATAACCTTGACATATGGATAACAGAATTATTTAAAATTTAATTTTCTAAAATTAATTTCCTCGTTAATCCATTATAATTTCTTTAATTTTATTAAGGTATTAGAATGTTGGAAAAGTAATGTATATCGCATTTTGCTGTGCCATTTTTATATATTTTACCGAATAAAATACTTTAACTTTATGAAACTTCCGAGACGTTTGCCGCAGCCGTCAAAGTGTTAAAACAGGACGCATTGTTTCAGATTTAGTGAAACGATTAGTTATTTGAAAATATGGTAACATTGTTTCTTATGAGACAAGAAAGGAAACGTTGCTTTAAAAAAAAGAGAGTCAAAGGAGTCAACGAATCAAAATTATTCATCTGTATTATTGCAGTAAACTATAAAAATATAGTACAACAGTAAAAATGATTTTATTTTTCAAGTTAATAGATATTTATTATATCTGTTTTGAAGTTGATTCCGCACTAAGCACGATTCTGTAAACGCAATGGCAGAGATAAAGAATCTAATTAAAACATTCAATATTTGAAGCTGTCAGTTCGAAAAACGATTTTTTTCCTTTCATTATTTTCAAATCAAGTGTTACCGTTAAGATACGTTAACTAACTAATTAACGGTTGTCAATTCTGTTGCACAAACAAATCGGTTAAGGATTGCTAGCAAACGTCTAATCGCCAGCAGACCGAGGAAAACGAGAAATCGTATGGAATTAGAAGTTCGCATAACAATGAAACTCGGCGGTTGTTACACGCTTGCTAACTACGATTGAATCAGCAGATGCCAAAGGCTCGGTCGCAAGTAGACCATGAACAAAGACCTGAAACCAATCCTTCGGAACGTGTAAAAGCTAATTGAACGAACAAGAATAACTTCCACGGAATTAGAAACTCGATCTGCGATCCGGTTTATCTTCGTCCCTCGAAAATGAAGATCTCGCGCGGGGAACGAAAATTCCGTTCGAACGATGACGATCGCTCTGGGCGGCCATTGGCACTTGCACACTCGTTCGAGAATCCCAACACTTCCGGCAGCATTTAGTTTCGGCGCTGTTCGACCGGTTTTATCCCCATCCCAGTACCACGATCACGTAAAAAAATCCTAGTTGAAACGAATTGTTCAGAACGCGAACATCGGAGGAAATCTTGATTGTTCAAGATTAGGGATCTACCGACAGAGATTTCCTGCTTCTTTGATAGACGGCCGTGCTTTCAGCTTGAAGATGCCTGGCAGTAGTCAGAGACGGACTAATTTTTATTTAAATAATTACTCGCTGAACCCTCATGCCAAATAACTCTTTCTCTGTACATCCGATTGTTCGTTCTGTCTACGAGTGGTTGTCCATCCGAAAGACTCTCCGAGTTCCTTGGAAAGTAGGCACGAAATTTGCCGCTACATTGGTGCAACTGATAAATGAATTCTCTGAAACGTATACTTCAAGCCTACTCGGTATTTTCAGAATTGATTCACGAATGAAATTTATTTCCGAATTCTAAACGTGACACGAATGTATAAACTGTACGTACATCGTTGTCAACAAAGAAACTTGATGCGAAACATATTTTTCTTTTTTCGACGGAAGTTGACAAACACGTGGCAGACGGTAGAATGGAACCGAATGTGAATGCACTGACGCGGAAAATTATTTAAATAAAAATTAACGGTGGAAACCTAACCTGGACCGTCTCTGGTAGTTGTAGAAGTGATGGTAGCAGTAGCGGTAGAGCAGTAGAATTAGTATTTATTCTATTTATTAACGTCGATACCTCTACTTGAAGTCATTCGCGCGTCGAACAGCATGGTGAATTGATAACGCTCGGCCTCCTTGTGGCTTCCATTCCGCGTTCCTCTCCCGACCGGGCTTGCACGACTTCCAATTACGTCTCCTTGACGGCAACGCCGCGCGGCGCCGCGCCGCCGAACGCGCCAGGGAGATTGTACATAGCCGAAGTACTTGAAACTCGTGTAAGCGCTGTCGAATTAGCGAGCGGTCGCAGGAATGCGACGGAACGACTCGTTCCAAGTACCTTTTCACCCCGCCGTTTTCCTCCGAATTTCTGCCAGCGATTCTGTTTTGGCCGACGACGAAACATTTTACGCGAACAAGGTTATGTACAGTTCTCTCTTCTGCTGGCTCTGGGAAAACTGAAGTTAACCTCTTGCCTTGCAACATCGGGTGAGATTCGCAACGAAGATTTCGAACATGATCTGTCAATGTGTCAATGTTAGAGCTCTTTCTGTTAGATTGAAATTAAATTCGGTTCTTTCGTTATCAATATTTCAGCCGTTTATTTTGAAAGTGGCATAAGTCACTTTACCGTAATGAAAAGTGGTGATTTTTTAATGTTTCTACGAAATTATTTATACCGAGAAAAATAGCAGTATCCTGAGATAACGAATACAAGTAAATCTTCTCGGAAGTTAGCATCCATATTTTTAAACGTGTTAAAACGCAAACCCTTGAATATATCGACTTAAAAACAAAGTGACTTATGCCACTTTCAAAATAAACGGCTCGTTTGTGCATCGAAGAAACTATGGACATACGGTAAATTTGATTATTATTCATCTTTTATGAATGTACTAAAGACAAGTATGTTATAAGCATTGCAGTCATAAAGAACATCGCGCGTGTGGCAAGAGGTCGAACGGTGAAATTACAAATTCGTTAAAATCGCTTTTTTTTATCTTTCATTCATTTCTTCATTCTATTCGATGTTAATGTCATTTATTTATTTTGTTCGTTCGAAAAAAGCGGCTGGTGTCGATGCAGTTTTCGAAATTATGCCGCACGTTCAAGTAAAATGAAACTTTGGTTCTCCTGTGTACCTAACTTTGAGATGAACAAGACGCTACATTGGCCAACGACAGATTTTCTTACAAATTGCTACGCGCAATGGTCACAATAAGAACACTTACGAGGTTCCAGGCGAGTAAAAGGTACTTCGACGATGTGAAATATTATGAATGGCTTGGTGACCTCACGTCACGTGTTTTTCTTTTCCTTCTCGATCCGTTTATCGACTGATCATCGAATGAACGAGGAGTACAAAGAGGTTCCGTGTGTTTGTACGTAAGAATGAGAGAAAGAGAGCCATATATTCAAAAAATGTTATTGACCTACGAGGCAAACGACACCGTTTATGACCGCTGTATTACTCTTCGCTCTGCTAGAAATTGTACTCGATTTTTCGCACGGTGTTTCCCTCGAGTGTAATGAATTATTATATTACGTTCCACTGAAAATTTTGCTATTTTTCCGTGACATCTATAGGCTGGAACGAACGGTTTTATTCAAAGTTACATAGCCTTCGTTGCGAGTGGCCAACGATGGCGTCATTTGCCTCACGGAGTTTTAATGTTTCTGTCTGAAAAGAAGCTTGTATAGAGACATTGTCCATTCTGGATTGCAAAATACAGATAACTTATTGTTTTTACAAAAAATAATTGTGTCTTGCCTTTTATTTCTCTCACCATTGCCCGTGTTGCACCGATTTTTCCGTGTGTTCGTCGAGGTACTCGCCGCGTCGAGTGATCCAAAGCATAAGTTTCTCTTTCCTTTTCCTCGAAAAATCGAAGAACCAAACAAACAAATGCATTCGATCAATTTTCCGTATCGAGTACCGTTCATTCGGTAAAATTCGAAAATCGTTAAATCTCTGGAGACTTTCTTTGTTTTAAATGCGTGATGTGTTGTGTCACTTAGCTGTTCAGAACCCCCTTCGCAGCAAAACTTTTATTTATTATTATTTCTATTCAAACAACCGATTAAGTAATCGTTTCTTGAATTTCTGACTTCGAACAATAAATAGATTCTCCTAATTTTGTATAGTTTTAATGACCTATGGATTATAAAATAGCTAAAAACGAATTGTTAAAATTATACATAGGATTCCTGAGATGATTTGAAGTCACTTTTTCCTTTGCGAAAATGTGGCTTTCGGTTTCATTAACGAGTTGTTAATAAAAAGCGACGAACCAGTCAGAGAGCGAGGAGAGCTGACGCCCCGCCCATACGACCAATACCATGCGGGAGTCGCTGTCGCGTTAAAATTCGTGTTCTTTTCGTTAATAACTGGTTAACCAAGCCACGGAGAATATTTTTGCAAAGGAAAAAGTCACTTAAAATTGCCTCAGGAATCGTCCCTTTTCAAGAGTTCTGGGACAGCTTGTGGAAACAGTATCGAATCAAAGAATTCCGTGAAAAGAATTTTCCAAATCAAATTGCTACAAAGGGATATTGTTATCAAATTTTGTCACTATTGTTTCGGTTATCTCGCATGCCTTGTCACTCGTTCGTAGAGAAAGTAGTGGAGCCCTAGCTTGCTATATTTCTTTGCCCTTCCTTTGGTAAGTAGCTGCACGTGTTTGGTGGTCGGTTTTACGACAATTGACGACGAACTCTATAGAACTGGACAGTAGCACGAAACTTTTCCTCCCACGGCAATTCACAAATTTGTTCGTGTTGATGCAAAAAAGAAGCTGAGATTTGAATAACATAGGTAGATAATTATAGATAAAGCTTAAATAAAGCTTTACTAGCTTAAAAATGACGAAACTGTTTGGAAGAAAGTTGTATAATTTTATTGTATACACCCACTGGATAAAAAAAAAGTATTAGCATGCATTTTAAAAGGGGACAGCTTTTTCTACATTGGACCAAACGATTTAAATGGCAATGCCAGAAACCCTTTTTGCAATAATTGAAATTGGTTGGAATAGCAAAGTAAAACTATAAAATACGTCATATGTTTTGACCTAATTTTAACGTGTCAAAAGGACTGTTTATATACAGGATGTCCCAAAATTATGGTACAAGCGGGAAATGAAGGATTCCTGAAGCTATTTGAAGTAACTTTTTCCTTAACGAAAATGCAATTCGCGACTTTTTGTTTACGAGTTATTAACGAGAAACACTGACCAATGAGAGGCGAGCTCGGTTGGCGCGAGGCGGCCGAGCTAACGAGCGGACGAAGCCCACTTCCGATCACTGGCTCGGCCGCCTCGTGTCAACTGAACTCGCCTGTGATTGGTCACCGTTTTTCGTTAATAACTCGTAAACAAAGTCGCGGATTACATTTGTGCTAAGGAAAAAGTTACTTCAAATGGCCACAGGAACCCTTCATTCCCCGGAAATACCATAATTTTGGGACACCCTGTATATGTTGTACATATAATTACGAAGGATTCGTACGAACAAATTTGTGAACAACTGCACACACTCTTAACATTCCACAGCTTGTAGAAGTAGAAATGCTGTAGAAGTTGGGACAAATGTAATTAGTGGTTCAAGGTCACCAAATCTTCACAATTTCTCAAGAGAAATCTCGAAACTCGTTTGAATTTTTTGAACGAGGAAGTAAAAGACCATAGTATTAAGTACAGAACATACTCGTAAGTAATCATTCACGAGGTTAATACCAATGATTGGTTCAAATTAGAGAAAGTTATAAGTACCTTCGATTTTTTCAAATTTTATTGATTTTAAATTTTATGTATTTTCAAATTTTATATATTTACGTTAATTTCGTTTTTAATTTCAACAATTATTTATATATGAATTTGAATGAAATTCATGATCGAAATTAGGATAGGTCATTGTTTTCACTGAAGAGCATTATGAAACTTTATATGATAGTAAAGTAAGTCATTCTCCTTGTACAAATGTTTTTCGTTTGTGCAGGGATGCAAAAATTTTGTTCCCATCTGTCTTATCTTAAGGTCAATGAGAAATGTCGAAAAAAGGTTATATTTCAGGGAATGCTTCTAATGAGTTTTATATTTGATGCAATTGTAGGTACGTATTATTTTGATAAATAATTGAAACATTTGTAAATAATAATTTAAGTTGTACTTTCCGTAACCATTTCAGAAATAACTTTGTGTCATTAATGACTTATCCTGCTTGCACACAAAATTTCATGATTACCTGATTTTCCGAGTTTGTTAATTTGTAGATCGAAATAACAATGAAGCTTTTCATAAAGCGTTATTTAAAAGAAGAAATAATTGTAATTTTTCACTGAACTTGACGAAGCCAAGGGGTTTCATTGAAAAAAATTGCTAATTCTAATATTAACTCTTGATATTTTAAATACGGTGTTCAGTTTCCAAGAAAATCATTTAATTAAACAGGTACGTCATAATTACGAACCGCATTCGCTTCGCAAACGTTTATGTTGATTCGTATATCGAGGCTGTAACTATTTTTCGATTACGTCAATCTTGAAACATTAACATTTTAAAAAAATATATTTTACCAATTTTATACGAATTGTAATACTAGTATTAGTCAATTTTTTCAGCAACCTTTTTATTGTTCACAATAAAAAGGAACGTTTTCATTGATCTGCGTGTTTAAGAAGCTACAATAGAGGTAAAACGCTGTTAGACTGAAAACTGCAAGATTTTGTTACTCCATAAGTAATTTACTTTCCTCAATATTTTGAATGCTTTATGAGTAAACGAAAAGTAATTTTATAAACGATGATGTACACATAACACCGCATAAGTAGGATAAGAGAGCGCATTCGTTTGAGACTTCCTTTCCGAAAAAGAAAACGAGATTAAGTGTCTGTAGAAACGGTAAGTTATAAGCAGACCAGTTAGTCAAACCTCACTCACAGTCAGTGACACGCGCAGTGAATGCATTTTCAAACTTAATTTCATCACAAACGAAGCCTCGGATAACGTAGACTCTAAGAATGCAGGGCAACCATAATTAAATTTTAAGACAGATATTTTCATTCTACGGAGTAACACGCAAGATTAACTGACAACTCTATGAAGATTCTCTACAAACCTGCAAGAAAAAATATATATATATTTTTTTTTATTCAAAAATAGACAAAGCAAAAAATAAAAAATGTAATATGTCTTACTCGATCGATATAAAGTTAATTATGCCCGAAAGCAAACCAAGGGCACAGCAATTGGTTACCCGAATCAAATCTGTGAAAATAGAAAATAACATGATCGAAAATACTGCATATATATATATATATAATGTTCGAGTAAGAAATACGTACTTATCCAATTACAACTTATTGCGAAAGTTTATGCTATTTTCTATCTCGTATCTTCGATCGCGTTATTTTCTGTTTTCGCAGACTTGATTCGGGCGACCATTTGCTGTGCCTCTGATTCGCTTTCGCGCATAATTAACTTTACATCGATTGAACAAGGCATATTACATTTTTTCATTCTGTTGTTTTGTCTACTTTTGAATAAAAAAATTCAATACATCTTATTCGATAAATATAAAGTTAATTTATGCCCAAAAAGAAACCAGCTTTACTACCAGTTTCAAATATTACATGTATATTTATCGACTAACATCGAATCAGTCGAACGCGAATAACGTGCGAAATAGAAGAATTCCTTCTCGATCAAATCTCTACAACAATGTCATCGAAGTGGTAATCAAAAAGCGCGCTCCGTTGAATAAAACAAGCTAAACGGGGAAACGAGCAAGGAAACGTGTCGAAACTTTTAATTAAATGGCTAGAGCGCAGCATTAGCCAATTAACTTTCTACATGACTGCGAGGCGAGGACCGATAAAGGTGTGACCGAGTTGAAATCTTTTTCTCGGCTTTCACCGAGCAGCCGGTCCAAAACAGAATGAGGCCACTGACCTGGAGCGTGCTCGCGAGCGTGTCGCCGTGACGCCATCATGGTTCCCGCGTCCGCGACCCTGACCCACACCCAAAGTCACGGCTAGATCGTCCTCGATCACGAGTTCACGTGATTCCGTTTCTTCCGCGTCTCCTGCGTCTTCCGCGCTGGAATGGACACGAGAACGGTCCCCCGTAAACCGTAGTCGCATTCCTCGACTTATTGCGAATTTAACGCATTATCAACCGGCGATCATTTTATAATTTCCGGAAGTCTATCGCTCGCAGTGTAACGCTATGACTGTCATGCTGACATTCTCAAAAAGTGCAAAGAATTCAAGTATTTTACTTAATCGAATAAAAATTAGTAAATTAGAGTTTACTAATTTTACTTAATCGAATAAAAATTGGTAAATTAGAGTTTACCAATTTTACTTAATCGAATAAAAGTTAGTAAATTAGAGTTTACTAATTTTATACTTAATTGAACAAAAATTGATAAATTAGAGTTTACTAATTTTACTTAATCGAATAAAAATTGGTAAATTAGAGTTTACTAATTTTACTTAATCGAATAAAAATTGGTAAATTAGAGTTTACCAATTTTATATACTTAATCGAATAAAAGTTAGTAAATTAGAGTTTACTAATTTTATACTTAATTGAACAAAAATTGATAAATTAGAGTTTACTAATTTTACTTAATCGAATAAAAATTGGTAAATTAGAGTTTACTAATTTTACTTAATCGAATAAAAATTGGTAAATTAGAGTTTACCAATTTTATATACTTAATCGAATAAAAGTTAGTAAATTAGAGTTTACTAATTTTATACTTAATTGAACAAAAATTGATAAATTAGAGTTTACCAATTTTACTTAATCGAATAAAAATTGGTAAATTAAGGTTGTATCAAAATGGCATGTGTCAAATTTTTTAGTTTATGATTATTGAAACTGTAAAGTTTATGACGTCAAAAAATGAATGAGCGACCACATAAATTCAGTTATTAAATATTGTTATGCGGATATCCCGGAAGACTTGTATCCAAATTGGCAAGCCATTACATCAACAAACAATACAAATGTAATAATTGTATTATCAATCGAGAACATTAACACTATACTTACCGAGACCTAAAAATAACTAATGTGTGTTACTTTGTAACGACAAAAAACTGTATTTATTACATTTTTCTTAAATAATTTTATAATAAGTTGAAAATACTTCACCAAGATTCTTAATTCCGAGAAATGGAACACTCGAAACCTCGAAACCCCTCGAAAAGGTCTCGAAACTTGAAACTTTGTGCCAAGTCTGTGAAAGTCTCGAAACCCAGGCAAAAATATTACGACGATATGAATCTATTTTTATGGAACTAATAATAATCCAATTGAATTTGTTATCAATCCATTACAATCGTTTACATCGAGAAAAGATTAAATTATAACTACATTGAATTTTCATCTGATTACATTCAATAAATAATTTGATCTTCTGAAAAGGATTGGTCACGACTTCAGTTCCTCTTCAGGAAAAAAGAAGGAAAAGAATAAGCAATCCGCGGGTTTCGAGAGTTTCGAGACCTCGCAAAGTTTTGGACGAATTTATTCAATGAATTTGTTTCATTGTTATAAATCTGAATAATTATTACACTAGTTGTTTTTACGAAGCAATATAAAACAGCCGTTCTTAGAGCTCCGTAAACTTAGTGTTAAATACTTTTTCAACTTTCTTACGATTTACTGATTGCGTGGAATTAGGCAGATATAACGGATCTGAGTAAAAATTAATTTCCCGATTCGTAGCAAATCATTCTGTCATCCATATATAGATTATTTGTTTTGTGTGCGGCAGCCACAGTGTTAAAACCGCTGAATAAATTGTTTAATGGCAATCGTATACCAATAAGTCATCTGCAACTGAAAATTCGATTAATAGGCTTCCGGTAGAAGGTGCTATCATTGAAAATGAATAATCGAATACGTTGAGCCGTTAACAGATCCGCGTTGAATTAACCTCGTAACGGTCGTGCCCGTGTAAGTCACGGGCACGCTAAAGTGACAAAGAAATTTTAATAACAAGTTGGCAACTGAATGTATGGAATCTTTCGTTAAATTTTCCTAATTGATAATACAATGAATACAATTAATTACACTCGTATTATGAATATTATGACTGCTTATACGTCATTTTGCAAAACTTATAATTAAAGAAAAGATTCTTCCGTCGACTAAATGATTACTCATTGTAAAAGGAAAAAAAATGTTATTAAATCTTGTTTATTTATACGTTTTCTTGTCGTTAAAAGATCTGCAGATGCCATAAATGCGTCGGATCCGCAATCTACTTATTGTAATAGCTTGCCAATTTCGATGCATTTGCCGATGATCGTACGGAAAATATTGAAAAGTAAAATTAGGCGTATATTGGTTTTGCGTCTGGGATTAGGAACTGTTCGACCGTCTATTTCCGTACACAAGGTTTGTCGGCCAGCGGACATAAATGATGAAGCATCGTTAAGCTCACGCGTAGCGTTAAGCTATGCGATGAATCGACAGAAAAAACTTCCGTGTGCCGACCTCGATGAATTAAGTTCGTAAGAAAGAGCGACAATGATAACGGTATGTCGGAATCCTTCGGCGAAGCCAAACTGGTCTTCGATCTGGGCCACGACCTGCTTCCTACTCACCTACAGACCTATCTACTTCTGCGTGTAGACGCGAAGACGCGAGGGGCAACCTTTCCTCGTGCCCACCTAAAAACTCTCCCCGGTCGTTGATCTTATTTAAGCCACTTTCTTCGAGGTGATCGAGATCGGCGCATAACGCATTGACCGACGGGACACAAATTACCCCGAAACAGTGTACAGTGGGGCGCATAAGTATTCGTTTACCTATCACGCTCAATGTGTGCACTCAAAAGTAAGAAAACGCGTGCTAAAAATACTATGAAATAAGGTGACATTTAATCATTCTTTTGAATTCGTAATTATTAGATCGTGGATTTTACGGCGCTTACGGTAAAAATTGACTGGTGAAGTATAACGGAGCGAAACGATTAAATGAAATTAATAGAGATGGGTCGAGACCTGATTTTTAGATTCGCGATACTCGAACCCGAAACTTTGTCTCGTCTCGAAACTCTTGAAATTCTCGAAACTCTCGAAAACCGGTTGCTTATTCTTTTTCTTCTTTTTTTTTCTGAAGAGTACCTAATTTGCCAGGAACTGAAGTCTTGACCAATTCTTTTCAGAAGGTCAAATTATTTATTGAATGTAATCAGATGAAAATTTAATGAAATTATAATTTAATTTTTTCTCGATGTAAACGATCGTAATGGATTGGTAAAATCCACAGTTGGATTATTATTAGTTCAATAAAAATAGATTCATGTCGACGCAATATTTTTTATAAGTTGTTCGTATAAATTATTATTTGCTTGGGTTTCGAGAGTTTCGAGTCGCAAATATGACAAAAAATATGACACAAGTTTCGAGACCTTTTCGAGGGGTTTCGAGGTTTCAAATGTTCCATTTCCCGGAATTAAGAATCTTGATGTAGTATTTTCAACTTATTAAAATTATTTAAGAAAAATGAGAGACAGCGAAAGGTCGAAATAGATACAGTCTTTCTGACGTTGTAAAGCAACACATATTAGTTATTTTTAGGTCTTGGTAGGTTTAGTGTTAATGTTCTCAATTGATAATACAACTAATTACATTTGTATTATTTGTTGATTTAATGGCTTGCCGATTTGGATACATTTACCGATAATATTTATATTTAGTAACTGAATTTATGTGGTCGCTTATTCATTTTGACTTTATTGTAATCTGTCTAGGTTTCTGTCTCGTGTATAGAACGCACAAAAGTGTTGGTCTACTTTCACACTAATGAAATTATTGTTATACAAAAATTATTTACTCATCATTTTACTCTTTATATATTTAATATATCTTTGTATATTATTTACTCTTATATTTGCTCTTATTATTTATTCTTAATACCTAGTATGGTACCCTTGAGATGAAATTATGGCTTCTAGATGGCTGGGCATTGATTTTACTAACTTTTCTGTAAAGATTGGTGGTATTTTTAGTCGCTCCTCTACAAATGGTTGTATTAATTCAGAACGATTTTTTGGTGGTAATTGCCGAATATTTTATTTTATGACATATTCAATAGATATGTAATATGTTGTATTGGGTTACTTGTGTGGCTCGACTCTGCCTTTTTTCAAGGGGACACGCATCCGAGCTCCATTCATATTGTATTTAGAAAGCTGTCGAACTTTCTGACCCATTTCCCTGACAGTACCGTAACAATATCAATGAAATTTAACATTAAACGTGCCGCCACTGGCCAACATTTCATATTTCTCATTTTATGACTACTGAGATAATAAAGCAAACTTCATTTGGAAATCATTAAATACGTATTTCTTTATTCAGACACACATTATTATACAAATTATGAAACATTGAAATAAATACAATGTTAGAATTTTTAGTGTTAGACTATTCGCTGACAGTTCGAAATTAATTCAAAATCAATTCTTTTCGCAAATATCAGTCACGTAGAAAAATGTTCGGCGGCCCTTTGACATGAAATAACTTTTTCAAAATTTGACTAATCGACGTGAATATTTTTAGATGTTAGAAGGACCAGTTTATACTAGACAATGTTTAAACAAATTTTTGAGATGTTAAAATTTCCAGATTTCTTATAATTATCGAACAGTTTTTTCGTAGCTGAGATCTGTAAAAAAGTTGCAAAACTATCATGCTTTTATATTATTTATTATTCTTTATACTTTTATTATACTTTTTAATGAAATATTCTTATTTTTCGCAATTGAAGATCGGATTTGCTTTGTCAGTAGTGATGAAAATTATTAATTCGAAGGCAAAAATTTAGATTAATCAGAAATTCACTACCTAAACGAATGGCTGTATTAACAATATGTAAAAAGATAAAAAAACCTCTGTGATAAATTCGTGAACACTATCGCAGAACTATTACGGTTTAAAGGTGTAAATAATGGGATAGTTAATGAAAAAATAGCACGTATTCCACACGCACCTAGCACATGATTATTATTGTGTCAAATCACTTCTATTTATTTTAGGTCAATGGTACTCATTATGCTTGTAGTAGCACAGAGAGTTCGCATTCTATAATAATCCGTAGAAAAAGATTCTCTGGAAATTTTGAGGTAAATCTAAGTATAGTAATAATATTTTAGGTGCTATGCAGTCAGAGCCAAGCAGTGACGTATCGGCGATCTACGTGGCGAAGTATAATCGTTTCGTAGACACAATCCTTGGGAGAATCAATAAAATTTTGCGCAGCAATTACGATCCGGTGACAGTAAAGCTTTCGAACGCGAATACCAAATCGAAACTGAACAAACAAAAGACGAAAAGCAAACTAAAAAAGAAGACCGGCAAGACAGAAGCGAAGATAACCACTAACTCCGTTGTGGTCTCTACGAATGAAAAAATGAGCGAAACTCCACTTGATAATGCGCAGGTATTACACTTAAACCTCTACCTTAAATCTCTACCTAATAAGTGATATTTTGACTTTGATATGAGACTACTAAATATATAGAGGATGCTCCATAATTATATTAACACTCGGAAAGGGGTGGTTCCTGAGGTCATTTGAAGTAACTTTTTCCTTAGCGCAAATACAATCCGCGGCTTTGTTTACGAGTTATTAACGAAATACAGTGACCAATGAGAGGCAAGCTCGCGTAGCGCTAGGCGGCCGAGCCAATCAGCGGAACTGGGCTTCGACCGCTCGTTGGCTCGGCCGCCTCGCGTCAGCCGAGCTCTCATTGGTCACTGTTTTTCGTTAATAACTCGTATTCAAAGCCGCGGATTGCCTTTTCGCTAAGGAAAAAGTTACTTCAAATGACCTCAGGAATCACCACTTCCCGGGTGTTAACATAATTATGGGGCACTTTGTATACTTGCAGATACATTGGTGTATAGTGACTAACGAAAATATTCTCATCTTTTAAATCGGAATCATCTTTTTTAAATTGCATCAAATGATTTAAATCTTTTTGAGACGTTAGAGGAATATATAGAAACATTTTCTCAAGAATTGTAATTAAAAGTATTTGTCACATTTCTTTTTCTCTTTTTGTCATTCCAAGCAATTATCTAGTGAACTAGTTCCTCTAGTCAATCACATCTCAAAATTATTCAAATCATTTGGTTCAATTCTAAAACGGTTATTTAGCTTCAATAGGTATCCGAACTAAAATTTGATCCAAGGTTAACATTTTAAAAATTTCAAAATTCTAAGAATATATTTGCATCTTCCATTTCGGATTTGACGTAAAATAATTGCTGTGTTGTATAATATATGATTATTATGCATGAAGAAGTATTTGAATTAACTAAGCTATATTGACTTTTTAAATAATTTGTTTATTTTTATATTAATTCTGTACTAATCGGTTAAAATCATTTCTAGAAAATAATAGTATCGTCAGGAAATATAACTGCGTCTGCGGCAAATGCGGAGAAAGATGTATCAACAGTTACCACATCTGAAATTGCAAGCAGATCGACCGTAGAAACTGCCACAAAATTCCCAAGCAGAAAAATCTCTTCTTCCAACGCAAAGAAAACTAATAAAAATCGCACCACAACAAAAAATAAGACGAAAGCTCAATCTACAACAAATAAAACTAAGGTAATTACATATTTCTTTTCATTTAAAAATTTGGCAGTTTAAATTGTGAAGTAAATTTAAAAGTTCAGTAGTAACGACATTCTTTAACATTATAAGTTCTCAATATGAATATTCTCGTAATTCTTAATAGGAATATCTAGCTCTTTTTGACAATACAAATTAATAATGTTATTTGCAAATGTTTTACTGGAATGTTACCAATTGAAATATTTTAATCACTCTATAGTTTATATATAATAGTTACGTATTTTTAAGAAATATTTCTTGCGAATTTTTATTCTTGCATTTAAATACTACGATGAATGTAATACCTCTTTCATAACTGCAACTCTGCAGTCCCGAAGTTGCGCCAGTTATGAAGAAAATATTATGTATGATTTGTTTAAACTGAATTTTTTTGAACATGAAAGATATGTATATAAACAAATTCACAAGTCAGTAGAATAATCTGCAACATTACCTTTCAGGCGAAGAAGAACAAGCCAAAAGCTCGAGCTACGCTTTACGGACTCGCGAGCCTTCAGAGGTCGGGCGATGTTTCAGTGAACATGATGAGCGACCACACCATGATTAAAACGAAGTTCACCCTGGGACCTCTAATCCTAAAAGTCGAGAAGGAATTCGGCCGAGCCGCGAAGAAAGAATTGAGAAGTGCAACTGCAACCACCGCTGAAATGTCCGGAAAGTTGAGTCTTCGAGTTCTTCACGGTGGTGCCGCAACCTTAAACTCTATTCGAGTTCTACAGCCAAAACAGGTACGCGCGTGACACGATTTATCTTCGATTTTTTCCAATCTTATATACAAATATTTATTTCCTACCTTGTTCGCGGACGTGACCTACTATTACGCAAATCGTTAATTTTAATTGACATTTAGTGTGTTTATTGCGAACTTTTTAAAGGATTCGGATATGCCGTTATAAAATGGGAGGTCAAAATTGGGATAAGGTCGACATGAGATATTTGATGCATGCTTTAACAGTGGAACTAGTGTCACAAGTGCTGTACAGGGTGTCCCAAAATTATTGTACAAACGGGAAATGAGGGGTTCCTAAAGTTATTTGAAGTAACTTTTTCCTTATCGAAAATGCAATCCGCGGCTTCGTTTACGAGTTATTAACGAAAAACGGTGACCAATGAGAGGCGAGTCGGCCGAGCCAATGAGCGGAACTGGGCTCTCATTAGTCACTGTTTTTCGTTAATAACTCGTAAACGAGGCCACGGATTGCATTTTCGCTAAAGAAAAAGTTGCTTCAAATGACCTCAGGAACCCCACATTTCTCGCTTGTACAATAATTTTGAGACATCCTGTATATTGCGTTTTGGATATCAAAAAGTCTCAGCATTGATTCAAAAAATTTAAAAACGGTGATTTCGATTTTTACGGCGGTTGAAAATTCGGGAGACCCATTGAATTTAACAACGATCTACTGTTGGGTGAAATACGTTTTACAACAAATTGTCAGTGAAGATGAGAAATCGATTCTATTTATCAATTCGCATGAAAAGACAATGGTTAACACCAGGAAAGCTGGTTTTCAGCGGTGTCGAAACAATATTACTTACGAGTACCCGTGATATTTACCCAGTCGATTTCTATGATTGAAATGCCGGATTACACTACACCTGCGTATTTTGATACAGGTTCGAGTGGAGAGCGCCGACGACCACGACAGAACGCGTGAATTCGTGTGGAAGAGATCGTCGCATATTGCTCACTTGGTATCAGAGAAACTGTCGTCGGCCACGAAATCGATGCTTCGACCTCCGCCAGTTGCAGTGGTCGCCGCCTAAGTTTCTATCCTCGCTGCAGTTGGTCTTAGTGAAACCATCCAATAGTACCATAAAAATCAACTAACTTGACCGGATTCTGCATAGTTCACTTTTATGGTACTACACACCGGGAGTAATCTCGTCTCGATAGATTCGGACGCGTAAAATTCACAGAAATTTTACATTTCACTTAGAGAGGTTCCTTATGGTAGTTGGGATATTTATTTATTCGCTAATGTACCAGTGAATTATCCTTCCGCGTCTGAAACTTCGATCGACTATCGAAATACTCAAGCGTATACGTAACAAATTCATTTTTAATTGTCCTTGAAAAGCACAACGTTATTTATTGTAATTATTCGTTCAGCATATATCTAGCGCCTATGTACGATATTTTGCTCGATATCTTGCTATGGAAACTGAATGAAGAGATCTGCCATCTTATTAGGTTGAATTATGTGTAAATTGCAAATATTTATACAAACACAAATTTCTATTAATTTATATAAAGGCTCTATTTTAGTTCATTTTATATAGTCAAATACGTAACGAACGCACAAAATTAATAATTTACAATTACATAGACAACGAAAGTCAGAATGAAACGTTTGTGATACTTGCTACAAAATCAACTAATTGTAAGGGAAAAGTGAAACAATAACTTTATTATATCTGTTAATCGATTTACGATTGAATACGTATTTGATATTATATAATGTATAAAAATTGCAGTCCGATTAGGAGGAGTAAATTTATGTTGGAGCTACGATAAAAGCTATATTGGAATCGATCAGAGCTATGATAAAAGCTGCGAAAGATTTCTTTCTTTGGTTTGTTTGTAATAGAGCTAGGCGAATAGCCTAATTTCAGACATTTGAATATGTGATTCTAGAGAAGAATTGTTATTATCTTCAAGTTCAGCAATATGGTATATTGAGAAAAATGCATATATTGCTCTGCTCGTTGCTGCAACGTAAACACTCCTATAATACAACAACAATTCAATTCTCATCGACGCTCTTATTATTTATCGTAACTCCAATATAAACAGAACCTGACTTATATCCCTGTCGAGACATTAATTGATTAAAGATAATCAACAGTTAATACTTATTTGCAACTTACTTTGGTTGAAGGCAAGAAATAAATATTATCATCTGGCAAGTGAAAGATGAACGTTCGACAGACTAATTAACTTAATAATATTTTAAGTGATCAGTACGGGGATATAAGTGAGTTACGAATTTCTGCTTTCATTTTAGACCAACGCTACTTTATCCTTTAATCTAATTATTTATTTATTTATTTATTTATGATAGTTTAACTAAACCTAAGACCGATTCTCATGTGAAACTATTTCCTATTACATTCCCACATACGTACAATCATACCCCAGTTGAGCTTACATTTAAGGAGTCGAAGGACAGAAAAGAATCAAACTTTTGTACCATTGTTCCATTATTGCAATGTATAATTACTTTTACATGTATCATTAAATTATATTAAAAATATTAGATTAAATGTATTCTCAGAAACGGGATTCCAAAAGTTTTTATCATTTATAAAAATAGTACACAATAGAGATCGTTTCGGCGGTGTGCTCTGCATGAAATGTTACACGTTTGACGGATACGAAGCTCGGAGAAATGGCGGTGACGCGTAACGTTGCGGTTGTTTGCACTACTTGAACAAAGATTAGCGGTACAGTAATTTAAGTAATGATAGAGGTAAAGAGAAAAACGCTACCTAAGGCTATCTAGTACAGCTAGATCTATTTAGTATTGAATACCCAACAGTACCCAAGCCAACAAACCCATTCAAGCCTTTGATTAGCTAGAATGACTTGTAGCTACACAGTATTTTCTCCGTGATAGTTACGGTAGAGGTACTACATTTTTGCGGTATAATTAGAGAAGGATAGCAATTGAAAAAGGAAAACAGTAATTCTTATGTTTGTTTTTTCGTTAATGAAACTTGTGAACACGAAATAATTGCGATCATAATTACTCGCGTAATAAGCAATAAGTTGCGTAAAATAAAAAACAAATTTTTTTTAAATTCTGTAGCAATTCAGTCAATATTAAGTGTGAGATCATAAGTTCTGAGACATACGAACGAAGATACGAACGAGATAATTAAACAAATTGAAACAGAAGTGAAAATAATAATAAAAAATGACGAAAACGTAATAACTTAACATGAGTTTAACCAACGTTGAATTTATACAGGGTGTTCCACAATTATTTTAACAGCCGAAAATGAGGGGTAGCTGAGGTCATTTGAAGTAACTTTTTCCTTTGCGAAAATGCAATCTGTGACTTTATTTAGGAGTTATTAACGGAAAACACTGACCAATGAGAGGTGACGGCGCGAAGTTCGAGAGTCCGCAGCACGAGGCTTTGACAGAAGGTCGGGACGGACTCGAGCCGCGTTCGAAGTATTGAACAAGTCACGAAGCGTGAACTTTCCGGATTTTTTTTATTACGTAAAAGTGATATTTTTAAGAAAAACGCTGTTCACCTCTACTTTAGAATGTCTGAAGAATATATACTAATTTTCCGGACCCGAAATAATATGTAGTTTAACCGTGACAGCCGTTTTAATTTTCTGGTGTGCACGACACCTCATGTGTAGCATATGAAATTTTTATGCAAGGTGTACAGTGAAGGTTAACAAAGTTCGTAAATGATATTTTAATTTAGATAATTCCGTGTCCGAACAGAATTCAATGAATGACTTGCAAAGCTGATTTAATAATAAATAATTGCATTAAGGAACGTAAAGGATTTGTTTATTAGATAAATATGGAAAATATTATCAATAAGAAACTCACCCATTCAGTTGAGGATGCATTTGCTGGCTGGAATTGTGGCTCACGATGTCGAAGGGCCCAGAACTCATACAATATACAGCTAATCTTTCACTGTGCACTGTCACGAAACACTGATCACTTAATTAATCACTGATAATCCGAAACACTTGTGGATATTACGAAAAATGACTGAGACGCGTTCGTGGATAATCGTTTATTCGACGCGTTCGTTCGGCAATCGACGTTTCACTGCCTAAAAATCCAGGCTTCGACCGTGGTGGGTCCTTGTCGTTCGTCGTTCGGCTGTCCGAGGAAATGACACCCGATACCATTTTCTTTATCACCTCGGCATATCTTGTTTATTTCATATGGCGGTACCCTGCGTTTCGAAGTATCGGGTGTCATTTCCTCGGACGACCGAACGACGAACAACAAGGGCCCATGGTCGAGGCCTGGATTTTTCGGCAGTGAAACGTCGACACTCGACCGAACGCGTCATTTTTCGTAATATCCACAAATGTTTCGGATTATCGGTGATTAATTAAGTGATCAGTGTTTGGTGACAGTGCAGTGAAAGATCAGCTATACGTTGTACGAGGTCAGTACCCTTCGACATCGTGAGCCACAATTCCAGCCAGCAAATGCATCCTCAACTAAATGGGTGAGTTTCTTATTGATAATATTTCTTCATATTTCTCTAATAAACAAATCCTTTACGTCCCTTAACGTGATTATTTATTATTAAATCAGCTTTGCAAATCATTCGTTGAATTCTGTTCAGACACGGAATTATTTAAATTAAAATATCATTTATGAACTTTGTGTTAATCTTCACTGTACACCTTGCATACAAATTTCATATGGTACACATGAGGTGTCGTGCACACCAGAAAATTAAAACGGCTGTCACGGTTAAACTACATATTATTTCGGGTCCGAAAAATTAGTATATATTCTTCAGACATTCTAAAGTAGAGGTGAACAGCGTTTTTCTTAAAAATATCACTTTTACGTAATAAAAAAAATCCGGAAAGTTCACGCTTCGTGACTTGTTCAATACTTCGAATGCGGCTCGAGTCCGTCCCGACCTTCCGTCAAAGCCTCGTGCTGCGGACTCTCGAACTTCGCGCCGTCACCTCTCATTGGCCAGTGTTATACGCACCTACTTGCAAAAGTATATAAATTTTCATTTTGTTCAAAAATTGTTCAATATATTTGTTACAAATTTATATTCTACTTCGCAATATCAAAAAATTTTTGATTAGCAGCTATTAGCTCAATATTATTCTTTACACAAAAAACATTATAATATGTAATATTTTTTGAACCGAAGATGATATCAATTGCCCAGGTCCCGCCGCAAGAAAATGTTTAAAAAGGGACATACACTTTTAGAGAAATCTCCAAAAGTGGCCTTACTTGATATCCAAAAGGCAGCGCCTTGGTCATACCACTTCAGCTAGAGGACTCTCCAAGGCCAAAGCCAAGACTAGCTGACACTCCCATACCGACTAGGATTGATGATCGAACCCCCACCAATGGCTCTACTCCGTGATCGAGAAAAATTGCTAAATTATTTATTTCCCGGTAACCATTTATAACAATTTCATTTGTTAGCGATGTTGTTAAGCTCCCCCTCGGTTATTTCATTAAATAATTTGTTATTAAAAATAAGTAAAGAAACTCGTGATATCGAGTAATTTTTAAAGCATAAATGTGTCCATAATTTGTTACCTCTCATCTGTTTTACAATCTAACGTTCAAACAAAGATAACTAACATAATTCGAAGTACAGATAAATTGTTGACGCCCGAATATTTTGAATTTTTTTGGTAAATAACGTTTATTGATCCCTTTTGAATTTGTAAAGATGCTAATAATTGTTAATTTTAATTCACTTCTGCTTTATTCTGCAATCTAAAACTCGAATATACATTTCATCATATTAATTTTTTAGAAAATGTTTCTATATCAAGGGAAAAATGAAGTCCACACTTCATCTTTCATTATTATACTTATGACTCATTGTCAATAATTTTAACTGGCATTTACTCGAAGACTTATAGGTACTGCTAGATGATCATAACTACCTCAGTCACGGTTAAAAATAGTGCGGAAAGTTACCAGAAACATTAACGCACAAAGTTGATTTGAAACGTTATTTAAACAGACATTTAAAATTAAACAGCATCCCGCGCTTTGTGTTTGTGTCTCGACGATTATTTTCTGTTCTGACAGGTACCTAGCGGGCCGCTATTTTTATATTTGAAATTTACTGTGAAACTTAACCTCTTAAACAGTTTTGACAGTACACAAATGTAAACGTTTCAAAATGTTTCAATTAGTTAATTTGTACAGGTCCCTATACTAATTAATTATTATATTATAGACCTTTTAAAGTTGGAAATAAAAGAAATTAACAAATTTCTTGTAATGTGTATTAAAATATGAAATAAAATATGTTAGGGTTTCTTTAATCTTAATGACAAGTATAACTGCTCTTGTTAAATTATATTTGAGATTGACTAGGTGACTCCACCGTATTAAAATATTCTAATATTTATTTATGAAAATAATGCGTTTTTTATTATCTACAGGTGATGTACATCTAATCATTACACACAGTCAGTGTACACATAATCATTTCACTTATTACGATGTCAATAAATATATTATTGTTTTACAGTTTTAACTACATGTGTTATAATTGCATCAACACAATTATTTAATATGGCTGCAGAAAGCACAAATGTATGTAAGAATTTATCTGATTCTTGCACCAATTTCACAAAAGCATTTCATGCAGTGAGTATGGATATATTTACAAATTTACTTTGAAATATAGTTTTTTCAAGAAATATATATAAAAAATATTTGCGTAATTTTAGGAATTATCACTTACCAGTGATGGAAATATTGTTACTTCTCCATTAAGTTTGCATATGATCTTGTCTTTGCTTTCTGATGGTGCAAAAAATGAAACGTTAAGCGAATTATCGTCTGCTCTTCATCATCATGACAAAAATTCCATAAAAGAAGGCTATACATCTCTAATAACTAATTTAAATGTGAGACAGTTACTATTTAATTTAAAACACAATTTAGGATGTGATAAAGTTTGATTTATACATTTACTAGGAACTGAACAGTACTAAATTATATATTGCCAATGCAATATATATTCAAGAAGGATTTGAATTGTTAGAAGAATTTTTGACAACAGGAAAAAGTATTTATAAATCTGTTATTTCAAAATTGGATTTTAAACATAACAAAGATGCAGCAGAAAAAATTAACACATGGGTTGAACAAGCAACAAATCATAAAATTTCTGATCTTGTGTCTTCAGGTAAATTATTAAAATATAAACAAATAATGTATTAGATTATTAATTCATATTTTTCGTAGATGATTTTAATGAACATGTGAAGTTGATATTAGTAAATGCAATCTATTTTAATGGTATGTGGTTACATAAATTTAATGTTAGACAGACACAAAAAAAAACATTTTATGTGACAAAAAGTAAACAAAAGATGGTAGCAACAATGTTCAATAAATCTAGTTACAGTCATGGTGAAATACCAACATTGGATGCAAAATTTATTGAAATTCCATATATGGTATGTTCAAACATATAATTACTTTGGATCAAGCGTTCAAAAAATATTTTACAGAATGAAGATATCGTAATGACCATAATATTACCCAATGAAGTGGATGGACTTTCAAATTTACAAAACAATTTTACATGGGAAGTTCTTGAAAAAGCATCTAGAACAAATGTTGACATTGAATTGTATCTTCCAAAATTTAAAATAGAATTTATGGTGGATTTAGAAGATATTTTACGCAAAGTATTGATACTACATTTTTATGCATTAGATTATGATGAATTCTATACTTTAATGAATTCTAAATATTTTAGCTCGGCTTAAACAAAATGTTTCAAGATAATGCAGATTTTGGGTATATTTCAAGTGTACCTTTAAAAGTTAGCAAATGTATACATAAAGCTATGATAGAAGTAAATGAAGAAGGTACAGAAGCTGCAGCTGCAACAGGTATGTTTAAACTTAGTAGAATTAAATAAGTTCTGTAAATATTTTGTATCTGAATTATTTTAGCTGCGCAAATAAGACTTCGAAGGATGATATATACGCCAGAACAGTTTTTGGTTGATCGACCATTTATGTTTATAATTGAACATAAACCATATAACATACCACTCTTTATTGGAAGTGTAAAAGATATTGAATCTGTGTCTGAAAAAGATGAACTATAAATTATTGTTTATAAATAGAGCCTATATTTATAGCTTAAACTAATAGTTGATGTGCATATACACTTTTTGTTATACATTCCATGTATTATTTAAAAAATAAATCTACCTTTTCTTATTTTACAAGTATTTGAATTCATTCTTTCGAAAGAGTGGTGGTAGATAACGTGACACGTTGGCCCTCGTTGTTTTGCACCGTGGTAGTGGAGTGGGAGGCATAACAACACAGGCTTCCTGCATCTTGACCGTTTGTGGAATTTTCACTCAAGGCCAATGTGTCCAATGGTGTCAGGGATTTTGCTCGGACTCTGCTCTAAGCGGCGAAGAGGAGATCTCACAAATAGGATTGGACAATTCCAATGGATTGCCAATGAAAGTCCATTGACATCATCCAATCCCGTTTGTGATGGATAATTCTTCCATTGGTCTGGCCACAAATCGTCAACCAATCAGAACGAAGATAATTTTGCTGCGACCTTCTCAGTGTAACGCTACACACCTCCGAATTACGAGATCTTGTAGGTTAACTGTGTTTAATAGAGTTATCTTTATAAGATCATGTTTATGGTCGTCTGACAGCTTGAGCTGAAGTATTGTACAGTCACGAGAATAGTTCATAGTGCTCTTTTATATAATTTAAAGAAATTAAAGTAATGATATTATTTAAACGAATATAACGAGTATTCAAAATGTCAGGCGAAACTGATGTTTTCGATGGGAACGAGGCGCAATTGCCACAAGATCTTGGAGATGATGTTGTTCAAGAAGTTTTAAAGACTGGCACTGATTTACGCCAATATTCCAGACAAATTGAAAAAGAATTAAAGGAAGTAGAAAATAAATCTATTCAGGACTATATTAAGGAAAGCGAAAATATAGCAAGTCTTCATAATCAAATTGCTGCGTGTGATAATATTTTAGAGGTTAGAATATTATTGTTACAAAACGATGATCATTCTACTTATAAACATTGACAAACATTTGTAGTTGTATTTGATATATTATATACATATTCAAACGTCAATATAAAAGTATATTTTTTTCCAGAAAATGGAATTAATGTTAAAAAGTTTTCAATCAGACTTGGGAAGTATAAGTTCAGAGATACTTTCTCTTCAACGTAAATCAGTAGCAATGAGTCAACAATTATCCAATAGACAAACAATTAGAGGTCCTCTTAGTCAATTTATTGAGGACATGACAGTATCGGAGGCTCTGATTGCGTAAGAATGAATTCCTTGACATACTTTGATATTTTATTTTGATAGTTGTTAATTTATCAAACATAAATTTATTCAATTTTATGTTTTTAGAGGAATTATGGATTCTCCAGTAACAGAAAAGGAATTTTTAACTCAGTTGCAAACACTAAATCATAAAATACACTTTGTGAAAGAACAAACTTTTAAAGAAGCTAAATCTTGTTTAGATGTAAAAGATATTTTAGAGAAACTAAAAGTAAAAGCAATGGCGAAGATTAGAACATATCTGCTAGAACAGATTTACAAATTCAGAAAACCAATGACAAATTATCAAGTGCCGCAGAATAATATGTTGAAGTATAAATTTTTCTTCGAATTTATTTTAGCAAATGAAAGGAATGTGGCAGAAGAAATTTGTGGTGAATATGTTACCACGATGAGTAAAATATATTATTCTTATTTCAAATCATATTCTTCGAGGTTAATGAAATTGCAGGTAATGTAAAAATATGAAGAGTTTTTTATGTTCATAATAAATTATATTCATTTAAGGTTTATTAAATTGTATAGTTTGAGGAAAGAGCATCTAAAGATGATCTAATGGGAGTAGAAGATACAATAGGAAGGGGAATTTTTCATAAGACTCCATTGAAACATAGGGGTACTGTGTTTTCTATAGGAAATAGAGGTGATGTTTTAACTTCGCAATTAGAAGCACCTATTATTGTGCCTCATACTGCATCGAAAACAAGAGTAAGTAACTGTTAAATAAACAAGTAGATAATAAAAGTTTAATTAATGTATTTTATATTCACAGTATCACTATGAAGCCTTATTTAGAAGTGAGCAATATGCTCTTGTAGATAATGCCTGTAGAGAGTATCTATTTTTAACACAATTTTTCAAAGTTCGTGATGCACAAGCAATGGATATATTTAATCAGGTAAAATATTATAAATGCTGTATATTTAATTCTTAGAATGATAATAAAAATAAGTACCACAAATGTATACATAAAATGTAGGTGATGGGGAAGACGCTGAATTTGATGGTGAAGAACTTGCAGTCTTTTGTGGATGATTGCTATGATACCATTGCTCTATTTCTCTGCTTACATTTAGTAATGCGATATCAACTAACTTGTCATAAAAGAGCAGTGCCAGCTTTAGATAATTATTGGGATAATATGACTTCAGTGATTTGGCCTAGGTAAACATATTTGTATAATAAATTAAATAAGAAATATGTAATTTAATTTTTCACTTGATATGTATATTTTAGATTTGAGTGTGTTTTTCAAATGAATATTCAAAGCATAAAAGATTGTGACCCACTGAAACTCAATAAAGAAACTGGTCCTCATTATGTATGTATACGACACCATGTTTAAAAAAAGATATAAGAGTTGGACAAAATTATTACATTCTTTTACAGATTACACGAAGATATGCCGAATTTAGTGCTGCAATGATCAGTATAGTTGTAGGCTTTCCTTGTGATGGTGCAATACAATTACTAGCAGAGTTAAGGGAAGCTGTTCAATGTTTTCTACTAAGGATGGCAACTATTTTTCCTAATAGAATTGAACAATTAGTTTTTCTCATTAATAATTACGATTTAGTTCTTGGTGTACTAATGGTAAGATATTTATAATTCATTCATGAAGTGTTACATTTTGTTTTATATGAACTATAATTACAGAATGATTCATTTATATTTTTTTAGGGACGAACTGGTGACCATACCACTAAAGAAGCAGAGAGTTTTCGAGAACAATTAAATGCACGTTCTGCAGAATATGTTGAAGAAGTTTTAACTCCATATTTTGGTGGCATAATACAATTAGTCAAGGAATCAGAAATGTTGATAGAAAAAGGTCAGGGTGATGATTTGAAAAGACAAGAAGGGAAAGCATTAGCTCTTGTGCAATCCTTTACAAATAATTGGAAGCGGGCATTGGAAGAAATTAATCGTGAAGTATTAAAATCATTTCCTAGTCTTGTGTTAGGTACAGCGCTGGTACAACATGCTATGACACAATTAGTGCAATATTACAATAGACTTCACAAAATTCTTCCACCAAATGCACGAACACAATTGACAAATATTCATCATATAAAGGTCGAAATCAAGAAATATAAAACAAATTTTTAGATTTTTAAAGATTTTAAATCATTCGTGTGGTACGAATCTAAAAATTCAATTGAATCTTTTTAAAAATATTTTACATATTATATATTTAAAATTGCCTCTCAAAGAAATTGAAGATAATTTTATATGGAAAATGAAATTGTCTAACTTATAAATGTGCTATTTAAAAAGATATATTCACAATATGGTATTTGTTGATAATTAAACATGAAACATGAAATATGTTTATCATAGTATGCGAGATCTTTTACATTTCGTTATTTTAATGTCATTAATTTATTTCTATTTTATTTATTTGTTTATTAAGTTGATATTATATGAGTTTCTTTTTAAAGTATTACAAGAAGAGAGTAGATATATATTTTTACACATTCTGTAATTTTATACATTTCTTCTTCAAGAGGAACATAAACAGTAACTATTGCACGAATTAATAGTATTGTATTATTTCATTTGTTAACTCCATTTTATGTAGTGTAATACTTGAAATTATATTTGAAAACAATCGAGATTAATTTCAATTAAAATCCACTGCTTCCCTACATCTCCTGTTCGTCTATAATGTATTGGACAAGTGATGAGAACTCTTCTTTTGCTCGATCGAATTGTACCTGCCACAATTCCTAAAGGTTTTAAGTCATTGCATAAAAGGAAGGATCTTGTTCAAAAAGCTGCACAATTTATCTCTTTTCGGAACAAGCGAACTGCGGATAGTAAGGAGAACCGTTTCGGATGGTTACCACGTGGTTTCCTCTTGACTTAATATGACTAAACAGAACAGGTGTAAAGACTTCAAAACAGAATGAAATACTTATGTTCTTAAATATGATTTTATAAGCTCTTCATACAATACTGCAATAATTATGCGTCTGTGAAATGTCAAAGTATAAAAGCATAAAACAAAGTAAACTATTCTAAACTTTATTGCATATCAAAAGGGATTCAATTTTTCACTCTGACAAATATTCCGTTAGGAGAAAGAACAGATCAGCGAAGTTTAACTAATTTTATGACCACGACATCTTCAGCGTACAAAATTTTTAGTGAAATGAGAGACATTGGATGTGCAAACATGTATACTGGTTCTGCTGTTGATATTCATGAATCAATTTTAAAATTGTCTCCATTGCCAGATGTAGTAAAAAGGCGATCAGGATGAAGGAGAAGGAAAGCAGATAAGAGTTAAATTCTTACTTCACGGTTTCACAAAGAGAGTGAAATCGAAAAATATAAACCAAGAAACACTTTGAGTGCCAAAAATGAGCTCACGAATGAACTCACTTGTATCGATATACCTGAATGCTTTGATGATTACACATGTGGTCGTTGCAAATCATTTAAAAATTGTATGAACAAATACATGTACAAATACTATGTAAATAGTAATACAAAAGGAAGCAACGACTTATGAAAAACATTCTGTACATTTATTTATAAAATAATACACATTCCAATAATACTACTCATGGTATTGCATTATTACTCTATAGAATAATAATTCATTTTTCGCATTTGCGTAGTCGGAAGCACACAAACGAGTATACTTCTACGTTGCACAAGTTACAATTTAACCGAAGAAAGAATATTTACCAGTTAATAATCATTTTACAAGAAATTTTAATTGGTGTTTCATAAAGCTTGCTCTTAATAGCAGTCGTTTATTCTTAATAAGAGAAAGTGGTATTAGACATTCTTCTTGGAAAATGATTTTTTCTTCGGCTAACTATAGTACTTTTACTATAAACACCACATAAAATGTCCCATTATCCTTTCCTCGTTTAATTTAGCTACATCTATGGCAAATCGAGTTTGTTAGTTATTGAACTTGTCGTAGAAACTTCTTTCATTTATGAATACATGAATCATTTGGAAAAACTATAACTTCTATATATGAAGTACTAAATAATTTTCAGTTATAATATAAATACGAAGGAAAGCGAATAATTTGAATTTTTCCTACCAATTTCATACTAATTTAGAGCGCGACATCATAGTGTTCGTATTGCTTCATACAAAAATAAAATTCTTGATATAAATATGAAGAAAAATGAGAACTTAACATTTCATCATTTTTCTAATATGTATTTATAATAATCTTAACTTACTACTAAGAAATTTTAAACTATAATTTACAAGTTTACATTTAATCGTTTTCGAAGGCCCGCTGTTTTATTTGTTTTATTTTTCCATATATTTAGTTTGTTGCATAAGTATCGAAGTTTCTTATCTACATTGTTAGTTTACATGTTGCTCAATAATATCCGGACACTTCAATTTTCAAGAAATGTAATTTCATGGTTTCCACACTCTGACATGATTTTCCCGCATTGCTATACGGGTTTTGCTCCTAAAATGAATACTTTTGTAGATTATATTTACTTTTTGCAAATCAAAAGTTGTTAGATCGAGTAAGCTTAAACATATCTTTTACAAGTTTGTCAGCTAATTTTATAATTTCGTTTATTTCTAAATAGAATATTTACATTCTATCGAAATTGGTACAATATTAAGTCCATTTTATATTCATGTTATGTATGTGACACCTTGAAAATACTATGTTAAAAATATCTTGATTAAGGGCCTTTAATCAAATTGGTCAATTCGTGAAGTCCAAGCTACCAAGTATGTTCGGATGTCTACAGTGTAGAACATGAAGTATTCGTACATTTAAAAATATTAGAATTTTTACAATAATACGGACATAAGAAACTTGTTTTTAAGATCATTGTATGTTCTAGACCTAGACTTTTTGCCGACATATGGAGTCATAAACCTTTATAAATAAATAAATCGTTAATCATGTTTAAACTTTGAAGCGAGTAGAAAGGAACATACAATGAGCTGAAAATTGACAATAGTCTACTGTTAATACCTTTTCCACAAAACTATAACTGAGTATGGTTACGATCATTTATAATTTTATTTATCAATTTTTGTCAACATATTTTTTAAGGTACCCCTTATGAAACATGTGAGAACTTAAGTTAATTGTCAGAAACTAAATAGCCATATAACAATACTTATACGTCTGTAAATGGACCCGAGCCCCGTCATCAGAGTGTTCAAAAAGATGTAAAATTTTTATTTTTAAGATTTCTTGTGCTTTAACAGTAACATTTACGTAATTGTTTAAAAGAGACCAAAATGCCATAGGTACAAGATATTAGTGACCTCCAAAATGACCTTGCGAACTGTTCTTAGACATTATGGTTTGGAACTATACATATAAACTTTTCTTCATCGTTTCTCTTCTTATGAAAAACATCGGTACTTTTACTTTTATATTTTTATTGTACAGCGATATAAATATTTTTATCCCTTACTGTATGAGCAACAGGGTGGAAGATTCAATGCAAACATTTCGCATAAATGCGCGAACCGAAAAATTAAATCAAGTCGGAGATTAATATAGAGAGCTGAAGAAATACTTCGATTGGTCTGCGACTGATTGTAAGATAGTTTTCGAGTTTTCGAAGCACGGCGTCAAGCGGTTCCGCGCTTATAATACGCCGTCGATCGCGTGTAGAACTCCATTTGTTGCTGGAATATTATGTGTTACCACGTTTGCTTCATTCACCTTTACTCGACCTGCAACACGAAAAAATGCAATTATGTAACAAATATATGAACCTTGAGTACATAACCTTGACATAACCTCGGAACTCATTCCGAGTTATTTTTTAACATATTATTTTGGAACACCTTGTAGGGGAGATCGGCGTAGCTTGTAGCTTTGATTCCCAGGTTTGGGTGCGAGATTCCAGATTGGTAAAGTGGGAACAGGTTGTATGAGAGGCGACCTTCACTGCATCGCCTCGTGCCCAGTGTTCACAGGGAAATAAGTTACGCAAAGAGTGGGGTTGGTGACGCATGCGCCGGGAGTTCCGCACAGCAACGTGGCGCCTCTATCGGGTGACTGCATTCGCGTCGCCCAAACTTGCCAGGTATAAAAATAAGGGTGCAAGGTATAATACAATACCTTTAGGTGCCACTCTGTAGATTGCCCCCTAGCCTGACACGCTGTACAATTGCTGTCGTGTGGCACTTTGGGGGGCAAAGCAAACCACAAAACTCCTTACACGGACGCGGAGTTAAGACTGGGTCTTCCGTACCCAGCCTAATGAACGATGAGCGAAGGCGGCGATTTACCCACGTTCGGACCCCTCGTAGGTGTTCCGTCGGGGGGTAGGTACTAAATTTCTTGTGTATGCCAGACCTGGCGAGGAAACATATCTGCGCCACCTCCGCGGTGGCCAGATTCGCAATAAATGCCACTCTGTAGATGCGCCCCGTCGCTGTGCAGGATTCCCGTTGCACGCGTTACTTACCCCACTCCTTGCGTGACTTATTTTACTGTGAACCTTGCTCGCGTGTAAAATTATACTGTTTCGCGTGCGTAAGTAAATTTCGTTCTAACCCTTCGTTTACAATGAATCAATTTACAATAGACATTACATTATTATGATGTGTACACGTTTTACTAATTTTATCGTTTGCAAAGATGAAATGTAAACATTCAAGCTTGGAGTGTATTGCGACAACCTGTTTTTTCAGAAGATGGGTCTTTCTGTCTGGTTTATACTGAACTATACCAGGATAGCTATAGCAGCTATATAGGGCAGCTATACATTTGTCACAAAATTATGGTTCTTCCAGGAAATAAGGCGTTCCTAAGGTTATTCCAAGTAACTTTTTCCTTAGCGAAAATGCAATCCGCGGCTTCGTTTACGAGTTATCAACGAAAAACACTGACCAATGAGAGGCGAGATCAGCTGGCGCGAGACGGCCGAGCCGATCAGCGTAATTAGGCTTCGTGCGCTCGTTGGCTGGGCCGCCTCGCGCCAGCCGAGCTCGCTTCTCATTAGTCACTGTTTTTCGTTAATAACTCGTAAACGAAGTTGCGGATTACATTTTCGTTAAGGAAAAAGTTACTTCAAATGACCTTAGCAATCCCTCATTTCCCGGAAGTACCATAATTTTGGGATACCCTATATATTGAACGATAAACAGCAAACTTATTGAAGATTTTATATCATTTGTTACACACGATGCGTGTATAATTGACTTAGAATTTGAGAACATTTGCATTTGAGAACAAAATTTTTAAATGATCTATTTTTGCATCTGTATCGATAGATTTTGTTCCCTACTTCCTTCTTTCATGTTACTGTTTTTTGTGCTATTTGTGTACTATTACGATAGTGTTGGTCACTTATGAACCACGTATCAATGTAACGACATAAGAATGAAAGTTACGGTGACTTGATTTCTATTTGCTACCGATAATTGCTAGCAATTTGAAACGTATCGGTAATAATGGTGTCAAATCTTGCGCGATTTCACGTGGCGTAGCATGAAAGGGAGCGTTAATTATCACTGCTTCACGAGCAAATGGGTTATTAGGACGCCGACTTTTCAAGACATGCGTGTTAATTGGTAGTTCTTACGGAAAGGAAACTCTTTATAATTGTTTCATGTATTCCTTTAAACTGATATAATTAAAAAATGTAACGAATCAATACCAGCGTTTAATTTACCTTGTGTCTCACTGTTCAGAATACACTATTATATAACAAAAAGAAGAGCATACTGAACACAAAACGTTCATTTCTCACAATCTTATCAAGATAACAACTCAAAAAATTCTTCAATAAATATTCTGTAGTTATTATGTCTAAATATACATACATATGTATTTAATGATCTTTTTTTTCAAGCAAAATGCACGTACAACATGTAAATACAAATATACACAATGCAAATATTTATGACATATTTCATGAAGTTTTTAATTTTGCTTCACCTCTATATGATATCTTTAAAAATGTGAAATTAATTTTTCTTAACAAATTCTTCATAATAGGTATCATGAGAACAAATTCAATAGGTTGCAAATAAGTAAAAAAATCAAGGAAGCAGTACTAATATGAAGAATTATTTTGATAAGACAATATCTCAGAAGTGAAAATATATGATATCCGACTTTCTTCTTTGCAACCAGAGATATTACCTCAGTGTTGCCAGATCGTGTACCTAATCAATATTTGAAGTAATCATAACATTTATGCATTATTAAGCGAACTAAAACTACGACCTTTGAGATAGAAGAAATGGAAGTAGAAAAATTTTTTGAGTATAATAATTTGTCCGTACATTGTATTAAGGAAAACATTGCAATTAATCTCCACGTATCTCTCATTGTGCATAAATAATTGTACTCACCTCCATTTTTGTGAATATGAACGGGCGATTGAGGACGGAGAGTATCTTTCTGCAAATAATACCTCATTCCCGCTGTGTATAGAGTAGATGGTAAAATGTGTCTCGTAATAATCGTCTTCGCCGCTTCCGGCCCGTCTTCTTCCGTCCATATCGGGCCTCCGTCTTTCGAGGTTGCTGCATCGAAAGCTGAGTCCGTTGGAGCGAAGATGGTAAATGTCTTCGGTCCTAGAGAAATATATAATATAATTAGTATCGACGAAACAAAATCATTTTATAATCGTACTTATACTAGTCTGGCGACTCTGTTAATGACGAAGAACTGACGGACAAGATATCAATAATAAGCCAATAATAAGGCTATACCGAGAGCTATAAAATGTAATGTTTAAATTTTCGTTAGAGGTTCAGATAAAAAAGTTAGAACACATTATTTTTTAGTTTTCTTTATCGTTCCAACCAATTGCAGTTTTTGCAAAAAAGTTTGTTGTATTGTTTAGTATAAACTAGTCCTTCTAACATCTCAAAAAAGAAATTCAAGTCGTTTAGTACAATTTTGAAAAAGTTACTGCAAAATTCTTTTTGCGCAAACCCAGCATGCGCATTTGTAATTTAAAAATATATGTCTTGTTTTTCTATGAATCCTATTTTTGAGAATTGAGAGTGATAGAAAAGAATGAAATTTCAAATGTAACGATGCAACGTGGTAGGTAAAATTGAATAAATTTGGCCAATTCGATCGACTTTCGGTGTTTTACCTGATAAAGTATCTTGAAGGCCGGAAATGTAAAGCATTTTCAAGAAGGTGGTAAACCTTCTTTCGCGATCAGCTTGCAACGTCTGCACCAAATCACCGACCGGAAGTGGAAACATCACCCTGTCCACAGCATGAGCGATCCCTTGAGGAATTTCGATGTCACGTTTATTTGGCGCCACTTTCGCTCCATTTATCGTCGTTAACTGCTTGGATAAATACAAATAAAATTATAACAAATAAAAAGATCAAAGTTGTTTATTCCGACAAATTATTATTATGACCATATTGATAAAACCATATTGATTGTTCATGCGGAATATTTCTGTTATGTCTATGCTCCACGATAAAAGTGTAAATATTATCCTTTGAAAGTGTAAATATTAATTGGTTCGTCGTCTTTTAAATCACGCTTGACTTTGAAAATATTCTATTCACTCGTAAACAATTTGATTTTTTATGTTGTTGACAATTTTTTAATGATTCATTAACGCTGGGTTTATGTCACTAAAAGAGAGCACTAAAAGCAGCTACATAAAAATAACAATAGTATATGTATTCATTTTGATTTTTAACGATTTTTATTGTACTTGATGATCTTTTTTGCATTTAATTGTATTTATTGCATTTTTGTTGTATTTGTTTGTATTTCATTATTTTTGTATTTAAAATTTAACCATTTTTGTTGTATCGAAATAACTTTATTGAATAAATTCCTCGTAAATTTATCTTTACAATCTCAAGAAGCGTGAATTACAAAATTTCGATTTCGTAATTGCGACGGATCCGTAAAGGTAGAAAATCGTATCGGGAGCAAACAAATCGATACATCTCTATATTTGATACGTTAGTAGAACAAACGATCCCTTCCTTAAAAAGTTCGATCATACATTATTTACGAGTGAATGGAATGTTTCCAGCGCGTTCTATGCAGAAGGTCAACGAATTGGATCAACAAGAAATGGTATATCGATGGAAGGTGGACCCATATGCAATATCGATAGTGAGTCATTCGTTTCGTATCCAGATATGTGTATGTACCTCCTTGGACAGTGTTAGCGATCTATGTAATTAGCAATTTTTATATCCTTCTTGCCAGACTTAATTATAGTCACTTGTAAGGCATTTACATTCCTTCACATTCATTTCCGATTATGTACCTCCACATGTAATTCTTCCGTCAAAACAACGTAACTTCGAAATGATATGTAACAAAAGAAAGCGTTAAAAAAATGTATACAAAATTCTACGAAAAAGTAAAAATGAAGTTTGTGTTCTCGATCAGAATTATATGACATTTTCTCTCATGCCGATATTCTATTCGCTACTTTTTCTGTTCATTGCTGCTTATCGTTTATTATTTTTTCGTATTTAATATAATTATGAAATTTTGAATATACTTATCATTCAATAGAATTTAATATGTGTATATGGATACGGCTCACATTAATTCCAGTCAATAACAAATCTATTTGAATTAGGCAACAAAGTGTAACAAATTTTAGAAGTTTATTTTGTTGAACACGAATATAGTAATAAAAGAAAGATATTTAACACGTTCCGTGCCGAGCTTTTTTTACTTTTTTACTCGAATCTTCACACTTTGATATTTTACTAAAACTTGATGTATTACGTGCAATTATTAATTCTCGTACACATAACAACGCAACAAAAACTTATCAACGCCCATTCTTGCGGTGGAAATTGATTCTTCGGTTCTAAATTTCTTGTAAACAATTTGTTCAGTTCACTAAGTAAACATGCAAGCGTGTACCATCGATGGTACACGTGGCACGGAACGTGTTAAACAATGAAAAAGAGATAGAAATTCAGCTTGGGATGCGGACTTGCCTTTTTTACGATAATTTTACGAATCAAATTGTTCAGTTTGTAATCGTTCTAAAATAAAGACTGCAGGCTCATTGTTTGAGTCTTTTTGTTTTCATCAATTTTTGTCATGCAGGATATTTCATAAATTATTTCGACTTTAGGAATTAACATGAAACTATTAATTAAAAAGTTCATCGGCGTACCTTTACGTCGTTCCATTCGTGATCATGCATCGCATATTCGTTCACCCTGAGCTGTGTTCCAGCTAAACTGACGCCAGTCATTTCGTCTTGCAAAGTGCCGATCCTAAAACCTCCTGGTATTACATGATGCAGAAGGAGCTGTAGCGAAAACACGCGTAGTTAAACATTATTTTCCACAATCTTTAATCGATTATAGACGTTTATAGAAGTTATTTTTAATTGATTATGCACGCTTGATTATAGATTATATTACAGTAGAATTTTGATTATCCAGACATCCAACATTAAAATTCTCTGTTCTCGGAACACGTTTCACGCGTAATCAGTTGAATCTAAAGCGACTCATATGCAAGACGATTTATTGTACAAATCAATATACATAGATAATATCTAGCATTTTCATCGACAGCAAGTATCCCTGTCCTATTAACAGATCATTTATATCACTTTGCTTAGCCTGGATAATTGAGATTCCACTGCATATGAAGTGTCATTAAAAATTCATTGAACGTACGCCACTGAGAAGTCGTGGATTATCCCGGAATTTCTGTTCTGCTTTCTCTGGGCCGCCAAGTTGAACCAATAGTGTCCTGAAGGCTTTGTCTGTCGGCACGAATATCGTGTACGGTCCTGCAATATGATACGTCAGAGAACATTAACATTTCGTAATGCTAGCTTTATAGGATCCGGGCAAATGGCAGGTTCTAAAATTTTTTACTTTAAAATTACAGTATTTTCTCGGATACTGTAAATGAGCCTCGGAAGTGTTTCCTTCGTACTTTTCCGAACGTGGAAGAGGACAGCAAATGAAGGATAGATAATAACGCAATGTGAAACTTTTTTATTTTTTAGTTTTTCTTAACACGTTCCGTGCCGAGCTTTTTTTACTCGAATCTTCACACTTTGATATTTTACTAAAACTTGATGTATTACGTGCAATTATTAATTCTCGTACACATAACAACGTAACAAAAACTTATCAACGCCCATTCTTGCGGTGGAAATTGATTCTTCGGTTCTAAATTTTTTGTAAACAATTTGTTCAGTTCACTAAGTAAACATGCAAGCGTGTACCATCGATGGTACACGTGGCACGGAACGTGTTAATGGAGCTTTTGCCAATGCAATTGTGAGCTTCTTTTCTGATTAAAAAAAATAAGACCAAACATAATATAATTTTTGTAAGATTATATTACATATAATTTATGCAAATAGGACAATCATTTCAATACGGAGGGAGTAATAAACATATTGATCAGACTTGTGGGTACTAGTTCGGTTTTTTTTCAATAACTTCATCAGAGATCCAATAATAACTATATGCATCGTCTTAAACAATACAGTTATAGTTTTCTGGAAAAATGTGTTGACACTACGAATTCGCTATCACTTATAGACTATTTAGTTGAATGTAAAAATATACTTTACATTTTAGCAATAAAATGTATATGTATATCTATATGTATTTATAGAGCAATAAATTTGTTACGTAAATCATTATTAAAAATTCGTTCGCTAATCAAATTATATTGAAGGTAACACGATCTGGTATATACAAGCATGGTCATTGTAAACAAAATTGTCGCTGAAACGAAAGATTTGGCGTACTGTTCACATCGTACCAGTTCCGTCTCGCTTCGTTTTGGTACAGTGTGACTTATGGACGAAGCAAGTCTGGACCGGGATTGCCTGCCAGTGTGAACACGTAAACACATTTGTACTCTATCGGCGGCGTGGCGCGGCACGAGAGCGGCGTCCAGTTCCACTCGACCGTCTCGCGTCAGCCGAGCTCGTCTCTCATTGGTCAATTGTTTTTCGTTAATAACTCGCAAAGAAAGCCACGGATTGCATTTTCGCTAAGGAAGAAGTTACTTCAAACGACTTCAGGAATCACCCCTTTCCGGGTGTTAACATAATTATGGAACACCCTGAATATTTTTGGAAGTAACACAAAAAGAGCTTGTCATTATTCATTTAAGGTATTATATTTTAGTAAAAAGCGTTTAACAATGTTTCTAAAATAACGTAATACAATTATGTTTGAAAATGAAATGAAATCATTAATATTTTTAAACTTTAAGACAAATGCGACACAGGTTCCCGTGGTCCGATTGCTTCTAAATTATCGAGTGCCATAATCTTGGGGGTAAAACTAGCAAACATAGAAAGTCGAAAATTAAGGACGATGCTAATGTGTATATTATGAACGTATTGGGTTGGCAACTAAGTAATTGCCGATTTGTTCAATGAAATAAAAAATTTTTTTACTTGGAACGAAGTTTAATCTGTAATGTATTTTCCATTCTGTTCGATGACCTTTTGCCATCTCTCTGACAACTTGAAGATTCCACGCTCGTAGAAAGTCTGATCCTTTTCGGCCAAAAACTGAGTTAAGTGAGATTTTACAGCGTCATCATCGTTAAAAGTTTTACCACGAAGGGAGTTGTCCAGGGATCGAAATAAGTGGTAATCCGATGGTGCGAGATCAGGGCTATATGGTGGGTGTAACATCAATTCCCAACCAATATCCATCAATTTTTGCCAAGTGGACAAAGACGTGTGCGGCCTAGCATTGTCCTGCTGGAAAATGACACCTTTACGATTGATCAATTCTGGTCGCTTTTCCTTGACCGTTGCATTCAATTTGTCAAGTTGCTAACATTCACGGATAATAAAAAATAACATAATAATAATAATAATAATAATTTTATAATATAACATTTACGGATATCATAAAAATGGGAGTGAGAGACATCTATAACTGAAATCGCCAATTACTTAGTTGCCAACCCAATATAATAAGTCATGAGCAGATGATATAAATGTGAATAAAAAGAATAATGATGCATGTAAAAAAGATTTGACTGCATAATTACGACTTATTTTTTTCGAACGTATATATATTGTTTTCCTAAGCAAATTTTCGACTGCACCGTTCGGGATCTCAGTAATTGCATAAGCGAAAGTACATATAATGTATCCGCATCGTCTTCTGTATTGGATCGTTGGTATTGCAAGGGTTAATCATTGAAGTAATTAGTGTCTGGTCATGGATCAATGGGCGTAAAGAGAAATCGTTACGGTTCTTGTACTCCTGAACGAGGAAAGAGTTTGATTTTTACTTTAGCTAATGGGTTATTAGTAGACTGTGGATTTTATGCGCTTATAAGAAAAATTAATTAATCAAATATATATCAGTGATAACATTGAAAACAAAAAATAGAAAATATTGTCGTATTATTTTCAATTCACTAAAATTATGAAGACACGAAATAAATGACCTTCTGCATTATACAATTAATACAGACAATATATTTATTAGCATTTATTTACATATTAAAAATGTCTAACTATAACAATCGCATAAAGATCCGCAATCTAATTGCTCACTTGTATTGCGCAAGCTATTTTGTAATAATTAATAACAGTCAATTAGTTTGCACGAAAATTAAAAAAAGAAAAATTAAAATTGCCTTAAAATGTAATCGAACAATTGGTCTACTGAATTAGATGACGAATGCTTTTATTGGAACAAGGTGAACAGTCAATAAAAAAATTCGTTACAATATCGAACGTCGATGTATTCCATCCTATTGTTCTCATTGTGACTGACTGCTCAATAGCCTCTAATTAAACGCCAGTATACTTGTCAATGATACGCAATGCCGGAACCATTGATTGACTTATAAATTGCACAGGACATAATCGATGAATTATGTGGATCAACTAAGGTAACAGTCGATAATTGCCAGACGTAATTACCTAGCTTTTGTAACGCAAAAGTGTCGGATAACGAGAAAAGGCCATCATTGTTCCTACGAAGAGGCAACCGTGTCGAAATCCTCGGTTATCCGTGAGAACATTTTTCGAATGAATGTTGCATGAATAAAACCAGCTGGTGGGAAGTAACTAGCAGTCGTGTGAAGAATAAAATTTAGCCGCCATAAGTGTATCCTGCAATGCACTTTTTTCTGATCAAACATACACCAGATTCGAATTTATAAAACACCTATTAGTGGCTTCATCGAACGTGACAGAATTTTCTAATCTTTTTATTTTCATAGAATGTTAGCTTCTCGTTTTTTATAATAGTTAAATAGTGAATATTAGTATTATAATTTACGATTAGTCTACGCGGATCTTCATTCTTTCTTGAAGAATTTTAATAACAAGTTGAGAACGATATGTTAGTGCCCTCGAGTTATTTAAATTGTACTATTGTTTTAAATTGCAACTATTTATTTTATGATAGTATAATCTATTTATGACGATGAAATAAATGGTTAAAGAAGCGAATCTTATGTTATATTTTACTTATGTTCATTACTTTCTTATTATTAATTCAAAATTTAAAGAATTTGTAAAATTAATTCTTAATCTTCAAGAATGCATTTTCAAACATTTTTTAATTTTATTATCGTCGTGGTAAAAAATAAAACAGACTTTTAGCCTGCCTTTTGTAAAAAAGGAATGCACTACCGTGATACACTATGGTATAAAAGAATAATTAGAAAGTCAATGGTAAATGTTTTTTCGCAGATACAAAAGTAATTTAGCAATGAAAACAGATATTTTTCAAGATTATTAACAAAAACGATATTTTAGAATAACCTTTAATACTGTTCGCATCAAAACATGACTGAATAAATAGCAACAATATGAAGAAGATCGAAATTTTTGGTAATACTTCAGTTACGAAACGAAGTTACATTTAAAAAAGGAATTATTTTAGAATTCCGTTGAGAGTTTCTGAACACTTTCTGCTGTGTTAGTACGTTTGCATTAGCTGTATCCATTCTCGAAAACGGATTACGATAACGGAAGTCTATTATGCTCTATCTTCAAATATGGTTCCCGGTTTCAGCAGCGTGTTTGTAGTCAGAAGTACGCCAATTTCTATTGTTTACAGCTTCACTCTAATTACGTCGACACTAGGAGCGGGAAGTATTAAAAGTGATTCTACAGTATGCACGTGAGCGAGACACAAATACAATTTAATAGTGTGTGAAATGTTTGAATTACGATCTATCTTGGTTTTCTATGCATGCGTCACTGCTGTGTTTCTGGTTTCGTACCAGCTCCAAAAGTGGCGTATGTAACGTAGTAAGCTGAAAATTCGAGGAATTTGTCAGCAACTTGCGAGAACAACGCATTTTGGCGAAAGAAATTGACCGACTGTTCAAGATAATTACAACATACAGGTTTTGCATTCCAAACTAATCCTTTCTTGGATCATATTCACCTTTTTGCATCCTAAGTTAATTGTTTTGTACACCATATTCATCTTTACGCACTCCAAATTAATCATTTTGACGTATTTAACGTTTAGCGGTAGGAGGTGGCTCATCCAATGAGCGCACGAAGCGCCCAACCAATGAGCGCACGAAGCGCCCAGCCAACTGGCTCAAGGCGGCCGAGCCAATGAGTATCGCGGAACTGGGCTTCGAGCGCTCGTCGGCTCGGCCGCTTCACGCCAGCCGAGCTCGCCTCTCATTGGTCACTGTTTTCGGTTAATAACTCGTAAACAAAGCCGCGTATTGCATTTTCGTTAAGGAAAAAGTTGCTTGAAGTGACCTCAGGAACCCCATTTCCGAATTGCGGAACATTTTTGGGACACCTTGTATATTTGAATATGCTATTTCCATATGTAAATACTATTTCAAGGAATACTTATTTGCCAAATTCTGTATTATACTTTTTCAAAAATCTACTTTTTCACCAAGCCTGTCTACGAGATTTGTATTACTCCTTTTATTACTGACTCGAATGCGGGCCTGGCTCGCAATAATAGAATTTCGTCGCACACTCACCTGTTTCGTTCAACACGGTGTCGAGCCCTGACTGCCTCAGATATTTAGTCATCGCGAACAGCCCTTCCCGCTTCAGCAGCGTGGTCAAACTTTCCTGCGACTGGCTCTGCGTGGATGGGTATTCCGTCGGGAGGGACGGCGTGGACCTTTCGAAGCCCTCTTGGTAAATGATATTTTCATTATGTAAGGTGGTCACCGGTCTACCGGTAGTAGAAATCGGCTTCGTCGTCGGAGAGGTTTCACTGGATGGCCTAACGGTGAAGTGAATGTAAGAATTGGTCGAATGATGCGGGAAAGTCGTCTGCGCCGCGGACGGTGTTGTTGTAATGATCTCATTGACCGGAGCCATGGTTGGGATAAAGTGGCTTCTTGTCACGGTCGGATGTTTCGCTGTCACGCGGCCCTCTTGGTCCACCGTTGACAATCTCGGGGTTGTCACCGGGCTGAGAGAGTTGAACACGTGGCCGGTGACGCTCGACGCTGACGACAGGTACTTGTCGGTCGTGGACACCGAGTTCGGGGAAATGGTCACTTGCGGGAAGTATTCCGTCGGTCTGCTGTAAACAATATAATTTTTATTGACTTATTCTTTACGTACATTGTGCACATAAGCGACGTGGTTTCGTTAATCAGTTATTAACAACGAGGAACCAGAGACCAGTCAGAGTTTCTTTTGTGAATACAGTAATTTCTCCCGAATTCGCGCTCAGATTGCGCACGAAAATGGATAATTTGGGAAGAGGAAATAGGATTATTCGAGCCTCGCGCCTCGTCTTTATAGTTACCGATTATCAACAACTATAAAAACGAGACACAAGGCTCGAATAATAGTATCTCTTCTTTCCAAAATGTCCATTTTCGTGCGCAATCTGAGCGTCAACAAGGGAGAATTTGCTGTTCCAGAAAGCAGATTTTCCTATGAAAAAACGTAATCAAGCGTTTTTGACATGTTCTCATTATATTTTTATAAATTTCGGAAAAACGTTCGAAGAACAGATGAAGTTATTAAACCTTAATGTGTTCGAGGAAAGAAAGATTTCTTTAATCGAACACAGTATTGATTTTCCGTTTGAGTAAAATTATCATTATACAGCCGGTACATTTTCCGGAATAGATTTGTAACATTGGAGACGAGATATCTTTATATATTTTAGTGTGAGAACAAATTTCTGGTGGAACTGCACAATGGTAACAGTTTATAGAAACGTACACCATGTGTTTTTATACGAACGTAGAATTGCCCATTTTTGTGCGCAATCTGAGCGCGAATTAGGGTGAAATTACTGTAACTGGTCAATAAAATCGCGCAGAAATCGCAACAGGAATCACCCTTTTTCGGGTATAACGGGAGTTCTGGGACATCCTGTATAATCGCTTCAGAAGTTTTTTTAGTTACTAAAAAAAAACTATCTTCGAAAAGAAGATTTTTAACTTTAAGAAATGACTTGAATTTTTTCGGGATGTTCTGCATAAATTGCAATTGGACATACATATTAAGTTACCGAGATCTACAAAACGAATTGTTTAAAGTTTCACTGCAGGCTCGGATAAAAAAGAGTTGTAAATACATTGCTTTTTATATTTTTTATCATTTAAAAAAATTACTTGCAATTTGTGCAAAACTGTTTTACTCATTGTCTAGTCGGTCTAACAACTCAAAAAGATATTCAAGTTATTCCATTCGAGAAGGTGTCAAAGTAGATTTCCAGGATGTGAAAGTAGAGATTTTACTGTTGAAAATAAGCACAGGTAGCGTTATCGTAAGATTTCTTACTCGAAGTTGCAGAAGTTCAAGGACCGACCACTTTTCGGTTATAATTTTATGATACTTTAATTCTGCAGAGCGGTGCTTTTGGGGCCAGTGTGTCATTTTAAATCTATTCATTTAACTGTGAAATGTCTCATGCAATGGTTACAATCTCTCTAATGAGTTTCACACATCCGTTAAGCTGAAACTTTGACCAAGTTTAAACAGCTTTACACGATTAGTGTAGTTAAACTGTCGTTATAAGTACTTTGACCCCATATAAAATGCTGATATTAATTTTTAAGGAAAAATGATGGCGAGACGAAAATTAATTTTATTTGATTTCATGTTGGTTTTCTGCTAATTGAAAACATTATTGTATTTAGATCAATGCACTCATAACATAATCTTCTAAAAATAGTCCAGCGATTGATATTGAACTGAGTGTAATAAGTTATTAGACTTTTAGTTATTGTCAGTTACATACTGTAAATTAATACATTGTAACAATTGTAATAAGTTACGGATTTTATGCATTTGTAGCAAAAATGAGCAGATGAAGCACAAAATTCTGATATTATATTAAATACTTGTATATATATATACAAGTATTTAATAATACTGTTTATATACTATTTTATATACTATTTAATATATATAATGTCAGAATTTTGTGCTATATATATATATACAAGTATTTAATAATACTGTTTATATACTATTTTATATACTATTTAATATATATAATGTCAGAATTTTGTGCTTCATCTGCTCATTTTTGCTACAAATGCATAAAATCCGTAACTTATTACAATTGTATATATATATACAAGTATTTAATAATACTGTTGCTTGTTGTAATAATTATTTTCGACTAATTCGAATTATTAAAAGAAGCGATTCGACTTTCAGTGGTTTCAGTGGTTTATTTATTCATTTAAAATATGCTTTCACACTTTTGAACAACTGCTCAAGTTTAATTATGTTTATTCATTTAGTTTAATGATGTTTAATTCGTGTCTTTCACGTGTTTTCCGATCGACAAGGTTCGTGATAAGATGATATTGTGAAATACTTTATGGTAACACATACACACATATGCGATTTAATGAATGTAGGAAGCATGATTTGTGGTTTGCGTGGTTAACGTGTTAACCATTTGAAAGTTGGTTATTTTTCTATTGTTTGGGGTACGTTAATCTCGGTGGCACGAGAGAAGGAGTGGTTGTTTAGAGAGGAAACTCTCCAGCGGTAAACATATGTTCTCGTAGCGAGTTGTTCTCTATTTAATTTCTGTATTGCAGGTGTGAGTGAAAGCCTGAGATTCTCTACGAGTTGTTCGAAAACACGGCACGACAGGAAATACCCACTTGACGGAACGTATAAATATTGTTACAGTATGTGTTAGTCTATAATGTAATTCTATGTAATCGCAAATAAGTATTTTTGCCAAATTTAAATTGCTTGGACACGGCTGAGTGTGGTTGGTATAAATACACCATTTCCTCTACGTACATATAAAACACCCTCATTTTTATGTAAATATATTACCTCTACGTAGATATAAAACACCCTAATTTTTATGTAAATATATTACCTCTACGTAGATATAAAACACCCTCACTTTTATGTAAATATATTACCTCTACGTAGATATAAAACACCCTCACTTTTATGTAAATATATTACCTCTACGTAGATATAAGTACACCCTTGTTTCCTGTGTAGATAATAAAGGCACCCTTATCTCTACAATGAAAATGTGATATGATCGTTATACAACGTACCTTGTATACAGGATATTCCAAAAGTATTGTACAAGTGGGAAGTAAGTGGTTCCTGAGGCCATTTGAAGTAACTTTTTCCTTAGCGAAAATGCAATTCGTGGCTTCGATTACGAGTTATTAACGAAAAGCGCCGACCAATAAGAGGCGCGCACAGCGAGCGCAAGGTGACCGAGCCAATGAGCGGTGGAAGCCCAGTTCCACTGATTGGCTCGACCACCTAGCGCTAGACGAGCTCGCTTCTTATTGGTCGCCGTTTTTCGTTAATAACTCGTAAACGAAGCCGCGGAATGTATTTTCGCTAAGGAAAAAGTTACTTCAAATGACCTCAGGAACCCCCTATTTTCGGATTACAAGATATTTTCGGGACACTCTGTGTACTGGTTGAATCAGAAAAATATGGTTCGAAAAATTAGGATCTCCAATGTAATTTTCAGTTTCGGTTCAAGCGAGTAACTTTATCGTTTCTCGAATGCTATCTTACTGTATGGAGACAATGGATTATCTTATCATTTGTTTTTACCTTGATTAAGAAACCTTTTTCATGTGTGTCCTTCGATTTCCACCAAGCTTGAAATTTGCATGAAGGTAACTGTTTGGCGTATTTCTCATAAAATCTTATATTACGCTTTTAAACAAAGCTGTAACTATCAAAAAATACTAGAATTGTGTTCAGCGATGAGCATAGCAATAAAGAAAGCTTACATATGTGTTAATTCACTGGGCAGGTCATCCCCTATTCTGAAGAGGGTGCTTCGTATGTTTATTATTAGTTTTTAACACGTCACAAAGTGAAAACGTCCGTATTTTTGTTTATCGATTTTAAGTATTTCTGTATTGTACGTGTACGCGTTGTATGAAATTAATTTGCATAAAAACTCTGCTGTTTTTTTTCCGAAAACTTTATTGCGAAGTTAACAGTCTTCAGGTCTATACTTTTTTTTATATGAAGCGGATTTTAAATCGTTTAAAATAGTATTTTGAGCAAAAGCGCAACTTTGTTGCAAATATACGTTGAGTAAAAAAAACACCCGAGGTTTCTTATTCCATAATCCCGCGGCGCATACATTGACCAATCTTTTGTATGCAAGTAGGAACAGTTGCTCTCAGTTGTGACGCTGAGTTCCGTTGTGTTTACAACAGTTGTTTATGTCGAGTGAAATATTCGTCTAAATTTTTGCATTCCCAACGAAATTTCTCGAGCGATTAGTCAGACTTATTTGACTAGTTGCTCTGAGTATCTGCAGAATTCCAATGGTGTGAGCAATAGTATGCGGAACGGACACTGTCGTGCAATGTTGCAATACGTTTCGACAGCACTTTTTAGCATATGCTCCGAATAGCAGCCTCTAGCTTATCGGGAAGCATCTCACTGTAACGAGCACTATTTACGGTGGGATTCCTTTTCTGATAATAATAATAATGTACTACGGATCCATCGATTTTTCATGAACCTAAGAACTTAAAGATGCGATATATACGTGATTCGTCTGAAGGCGGAAGCCTACATAAAGGACACACAAAGACTGGGTTATATAAGTTTGTCGAAAAGTGATACTATTGTAACTACTCTACTGTTATTATACTAAATATTATTAGGCAGACTACGAATAAAATTACTGACTGCATCGTAGTTCTTGCAAGAAAACATATGATTTTATTAATGAGGAATATTCGTTTCCGCATCTGACGAAGTGTCGAATTGTTTCAATATGAAATATAATACATGAACAAGGTATACTAATATTTTTAGTTACGGAATAAAATCAATATAATATATATTATTTATATTATATATATATAAATATCGAATATATAAAAATTTCACAACAGTTTTATGATAATGTATATTAATGTATATTATAATAAAACTGTTGTGATATTATATATATATATATAATATAATATAAAAATTTCACAACAGTTTTATTATAATATACATTAATATACATTATAATAAAACTGTTGTGAAATTTTTATATATTCGATATTTTTCCATATTTTGATATAACAAATATAGCATTCGATTTAAAAAAAAAACAAAATGTAGCTCTTTAAACCATGCAACTCTTGTACACCAAATTTTTTCGTGCAATGCATATTTTGTAAGTTATAGAGGTGCACAAGTTGCGTGAACCACCCTGTATATAAACATCGTTTATATATAACGACTCTTATATAACAAATAAGTACTGCAACACGGTTAGATAATCGGGGAGATTTTTATTATAGAGCGATTGTAAAATCTCGATCCATTTTAACTAAATGTAGTTACCGTTCGGCGGATAAGGTTAGATTGCGGATCTTCGTTTCAAATCAAAATTTTCTGCACCAATTATAAGAAACAGGAACCAAGTACAAGTAGAAATGGTTGACTTTCTCTAATCCTCGGACTGCCGACCGTTCCGCAGAAATACAGAAGACCGATACTGGTTCGAATTATTGTTTACATCTGTAGAACAACAAAACTCAGAAACAGAAGCATGCAAATGAATGTTCCAATGTTACTCCCCTCATTGATTAATAATACTATGCAACTAATTTTATGATTCTTTTTTAAAATTCGTTACCCAGCAGACTATACTTCAACACGTAAAGTGATTTTTCCAAAAGTAATTTTTCTTCATTATCTTCACTTTGTGAAAGAAAAATTTCGAACAAGTTAGTCACACTTTCTTTAGAATTTGTCTACCCTAGTTGCAAATAGAGCGATTCCGTAAACACCTCAAGAATTTCATAAAATTGAAGTATTTCATTTAATAAAATTAAAATAAATTGTATGGCATCAATAACCTATTTTACAAATTCGATTTTTAAATTGTTGCTAATATAATCGTTGGTACTCTTTTAAAAAAAAAAACGATTGAATAAATTTCGATTCATTCGAGTCTACATTACAACAAAAACGACAAGAAGTCTAGTCGAATTCGATCTTGACATTCTCGCGAAGCAGCGCGCGTTATTCACTTTTAGAACTCGGTAGATTTAGCGTGAATAAAATTAAGAAATTATATTAGATCAGAAATTAATTTTCAAATCCGAGTAAATAATTCCGTTATCTACTGATTTTTCCATTTGGTGCGGCATGGTTAAAAAGAATGAAAACAGGCTATACCCTTTGTCTAAGGACTGTTATCTCCGGTCCCTGGTTTCACGTGCTGAATAAGACAAGATAAAGACAATTACCTCTCCGTGTATCTCGACGAAACAGATGTTGACCTGACGGTGGTCGGTCGAAAAGTCGTAGAGCCGGTGCTGTAATGCGTGACGGTACTTTGCCTGGTTGGAGGCAGATCATCCAGTGTCGATCTAAGACTTTGACTAGGCGTAACTGGATTCACGGAGCTCGGTGGCAACTTCAATTCACCTTTCTTTATCTTCTCCACGATCGAGTCGACGTCACTTCCCTCTTTCTCGGCGTTCCCTTTCACACCCTGGACTTTATAGCTGCCATCCGGTTGTTCCTCCAACACCACGAAGGTGACCTTCTTAGCCGGTAGACTCTGAATCGGCGCCTTCCCGATCTCCTCCAACTTCCCGTCGCTCTTCTGCCTGATCACTTCGAAATCAGCGCCGGGAGGAAGCACGCCCTTCGTCAGCTCCTCGAGAATAGCTTTCGGGGGCTTGATGGTGGTCGTCGAAGTAGCCAAGGTCGACGACAAGGTAGTAGCTTGAGACGAGACGGCTGTAGAGAGGCCAGCGGGTGCGTCGATCAGCTGAATCTTCTTCCCGTTCGGAAGCACGATGTCCCTCGTGCTGACATTTCGCGCGTCGTCGTCCACGGATTGAGCTAGTGCCAGCTTCAGCTGCTTCAGCAGGCCTTCTCTCTCCGTACCTAAATAAGATCTGCTCCTCGTGCTCGCAGGCTTCTCCGTCGCTGGTTTCTCGGTCTGATAGATAACCTTGATCTGAGGCTTAGGCTTCCCTTGCTGGACCAGCTGGCTTTCTTGCTCTTGAATCAGGCTCAAGAGATTCTCCGGGATGCTGGACGACGACACTTTCGTCGATTGAGTCCTAGGAGCGACGGTTGCGACGAACGGCGCCTTGGTGGTGGTTATCAGAGAAGTTGGTATGGGCGTCGTCGTGGAGAACTTCTTCTGATGGGTTGCGATAGCTTTGAGAAACAGTTCTGTCTCGGATGGCGTGATCTTCCTCGCGGTTGGCAAGGACACCAGAACTGGAGACGCGGTGGTGCTGATGGAGATCGTGCTAGGGGATGTCAGGGGAACTGGTGCCGGAGTCGTCGACGTCAGCTTCTGAAGCTGCTGAATCCTCAGAAGCTCCTGTTGCTTCCTTAGCTCCTGTTGTTCCAGCAACAGTTGCTGTCTCTGCTTCTGCAACAACTCCAGTTCTCGTTGCTTCTCCAGATACTCCTGCAGTTGAACCGTTTGTTGGTCGCTGAACAGCGGCTGAGACAGGTCCTGCTGGAGATTCTGGAATTGCTTGTTGCTTTCTGTGAACTGACCGCCTGAGAATTGTTGCTGGAACTGTTTGGTCGATTGAGACGGAAACTGCGGCTGCGAGTTTCCAAGGTAATTGGCGTTGTTCAGCTGCTGCGTTATCTTCAGCTGCTGTTGCTGTATCAGCTGCTGCACCTGTTGCTGTTGTTGGAGCAGCTGTTGGATCTGCTGCTGCTTCGCGCGGTCCACTTTATATTTGGAGAGAGCCGAGTAACTGGCAGGGACTTCCTGTTGAGGCCGACGATAGCGTTGCTGGTGTTGCTGCACGTCGCTCAGGATTTGGGCCTGCTGCGACGCCGAGAGACGCGGCCGCGGGTCGAGGGATGGCCGACTCTGAAATTTCGATACATTCGAATTATGTTCGAAAGTGTTGTTACAAGAGGGCGGATTTCTATGCAAAATAAAAATGTTCTGCAGCTAAAACATGAGAGCCAATTAGAAACATGTTTCTTTGTTTAATCATTTTATTAGAACGAAAACGATGCAACGATACTCTTTAATTCTTGTAATCTCTATATTCTTTCAAATTGCGCGTACTTATTTTTGTTATAAATGCATAAAATTTGCAGTCTAGTTATTGTCTCAGAATTTAGCATTTACAAGCTATTACCGTAAATGAAAATTCATTGACTTTTTGACGTTTCATCTTGCAAATCGTAGAGAATATATTAATCTTGAAAATTAAAATTCCATTCTCATTTTTATTAACACTGGTAATTTTCTTACAGTTACACAATTGTACAATGTAGCTTATTACGAATTGTAGCTCTTCTGAATTAGGAAAAAATAATTCCTTGCCATATTTTGACGTGTCTGACACGTGATTAAGATTTCGAGTAATAACCTGTTAAATATGAATGCTATTCCGTCATCTTCAGGCTGAATAAAATTCTGATTTCTTGTCATCAGTATTTAAATATTTAAGCAAATGTAGGCACACAATGAATATAAATTATCTTTTTTCTCCTTAGAAATTATTACAATCGAAAAACTTCTAATCAGTGTAACTATAAAGTCACTGTTGCGTCGATTTTAGCGCTGTTTTAACTGTAATATATTTCTACACGAGAAAAATAATTTACTTTCATTGAATGCAAACCTTTACTTTGACGTTTCAATATTGACAATAGAAGAGCAGAATTTTAATTTCTGTTTAAAAATCGTGAATAACATCCACAAGTAGTGTATTATCTTCCATATCTTTACAACAAATCTGACACGATGTTATAGGGCAAGGGGTTAAAATTTATCATAAAGATTATTAACTTGCGAAAATGTGTGAAAAATTTCCGTCTAGCATCTGTAGATTATAAAGTACAATCCGAGGTACTTAATAATGTTGGTAAAAGATATTTAAATAGGACGGAGAATGTTTATCTGAGTACGTCTATTGTACAAATGTAATAAATAATTTTACTCTTAATGCACTGTTCACAGTTAGTTCATTGTATCCGTTGAACAATTCTTTGCAAATGATGCACTGAATGTATCCTTCATCAAAGTAATTTTGTATGTTGAACCAAATCGGACAAAATTCTCATTAATATTGAAATGTCTACGTTCGTATAAAAACACGTGGTGTACGTTTCCATAAACCGTTACCTCTGTGCAGTTGTACCAGAAATTTGTTCTCACACTAAAATAAATAAAGATATCTCTCGTCTTCAATGTTACAAATCTATCTCAGAAAATCTGGTCACTGTTTTTCGTTAATAACTCGTACACAAAGCCACGGATTGTATTTTCGTTAAGGAAAAAGTTACTTCAAATGACGTCAGGATCCCCCCGTTTCCGGATTACGAGACATTTTTGGGACACCTTGTATAGAATAATCGTATCTCCTCTTTCCAAATTCTCCATTTTCGTGCACAATCTGAATGCGAATTGGGGAGAAATTACTGTACTTGGATATAATTTCAGTAGAAGAGAAAGATAGTTTTCAGAAAAGAGAGAAGAACTCTAACTTCATCAGTTTTACGAATTCCTGCATCGCATATACGTTGAAATGCGAATGAATGTTGACCCATGAAAATCTGTAAAATATCGATATTTTTATACTTTTCATTAATTGCGATTCCGAAATATAAACATATTTTTACTTGAATGTGTTTTACATAGTTCCCAGCAGAGTTTCAGATGTTTATTTCTGTGGTTGCAAAGAAGAACGCCGCATGCCACATGTTTTCATATTCGAGATATTGTCGCTTAATGCTCTGATCACTAATGCTTCAAATTGCATAACTTTTGCAAGCTTGTGGCATTTCTTTTCGTGATTTTTTTTCTGATTATTATATTTATTATATATTTCTTCATATTTTTTCTATATATATTTTTTATATTTATTATTATTTTTTTATAATATATTATTATATATTATATTATATTTTATATTATCATATATATTATATTATATTTATATTATCATATATATTATATTATATTTATATTATCATATATATTATATTATATTTTATATTATATTTATATTATCATATATATTATATTTTATATTCTCACATTATATTATATTATATTATAATATTATTATATACTATTATATATTATTCTGATTAGTTCAATTAACGCATTAACTGAAATTGTTTGAAATCGTTACTTGCGGCGTTTTTCCTCACAGGCACAAATTTAACGAAAAGCATCAATGAGGAAAAGGCATCTGCTGGAACTTGTGTTACCAGGTTTTAATTGAAATTCGAGGTCGTCGAACGAATTATTATTCGAAGACGCTGTGAAATGAAAACCACGAGCAGTTAGACTTTCTCGAATCCGAAGAGATTGTCTCACAGCCTCGGTAGACTCCGGATTGGGAAGGGAGAGAGAACAATGCCTCGGTTAATTACGACGATCTTAATTGCTTCGGACTGTTTTTCTCTCTCAAGCAAAGTTAATCATTAACTCATGGTCGCGAACAACTCGTCAAATTTTTCTTACAATAATTATCTAATCTACCATTGCTGATTGTTTGACGTATAACTCACGTTTAATCCACTTTCTACAATTATTTTGTTACAGTATCATTGAGACTGTTCTATTCCTTAAATTTCGAACTCAGTATAAATGGTTACATTTATTATTCATATAGTAATTTTCTTATAAGAATAAATTCTTTTACTCTATTTTCTGCATAGTACTTAACAAGCTTTAATATATCTTAAAGATTAATTCTTTAGAAATAATTATGAAAAATATGAATTTTTCACGATAATTGTTAAAAATATGAATTTTTCGCAATAATTGTTAAAAATATGAATTTTTCGCAATAATTGTTAAAAAAATAAATTTTTCACTATAATTATCAAAAAGATTAATTCGTATTTACCGATGAGTGCAGTTACATTCATTTATAGGTAGTTGTTTGAATGACAAAAGTATTGTTATATCCTTTGATTCATAGCCATTCCAAATTTGTTTGTCTAGGTTTTGTTAATATCAGATCTTGATGTGCATTTAATTTATTTAAAGATATTCGAAATGCAAGCCCAATTTAGAACCAAGTTTATTTGTCCAACAAACTGTGGATGATTTTACGAATGTGAAAACACAGGCGCCAACTTATAAGATCGAAAAGTGCAGAGAATTTTATTTTTCATATAAGATATTTCATTTTTGTAAATGCATATACATAGATTAATCGATCTTAAAATCTGCGTTTGAATCAATTGAATTTTTTGACACAAGATTGACACAATCATTATATGAATATGCATATAAAATTTTCATCGCGGGAGCTCATTATAGATGAGGGTTCACTATTAAATAAGTATTTTATTATAAAATAAAAAATTTCAGAACAACAAATTTATTTTGGATTCATTTTTCTTGGAATGATTTAAAAAGGACAAAGCGGTGAATTCGATTTGCAAAGAAGTGAATTTAATTTGGAAAAAGGTTGATTTGATTTACAATTGGGTGAATTTGGTTTGATAAGAGCTTGATTTCATTTACGAAATGGTGAATTAATTTGATAGAAGTATATTATTTTATTTAATAAAGGATCAATTTGTTTCTAAGAAAGTGTGAATATAATTTGCACAATGATACATTTCGAGTGGAAAACTTGTATAATGTTCCGCAATTAATCATTTCCTAGCGATAAGCAATGGAAATCCGCGGAACCAAGTTGCCGGGAGAAATGTAACTTTTAACCTGGCAGCAATTGCATCTATCGCATTCCGTGACGTAATTAAGCCGCGAGGCCAGTCTGCCGATCGTTGGCCACTGGTTTCCCACAGCTGATGTGAAAAGTTGTCCATTTATTCAAGGCGCGGCTTGCTATCTCTTTCGTTTTAACGATCCACAATGTTCATAAGAAGTATCACGCGTCCGTAGATCGGCTATCGTTGATTTCCGCAATCTCCGTTCGGCGAATGCCTTTAGCAGTTACTAACGAAAGTGGTGGGATCAAGTTCAATATGTAACTGCTGGAGCGATGTGGCGATTTAGCGATTCAGCGATTAAACGCACACGTATTAGATTGTACAGATTTTGCGCTCGAACTTAGTCCTTTTGTAGATCATATTTAAATTTTGCTCTGAAAATTAATCCTTTTGTAGATCATATTTAAATTTTCCTCTCAAAATTAATCCTTTTGTAGATCATATTTAAATTTTGCTCTCAAAATTAATCCTTTTGTAGATCATATTTAAATTTTCCTCTCAAAATTAATCATTTTGTAGATCATATTTAAATTTTCCTCTCAAAATTAATCCTTTTGTAGATCATATTTAAATTTTGCTCTCAAAATTAATCCTTTTGTAGATCATATTTAAATTTTCCTCTCAAAATTAATCATTTTGTAGATCATATTTAAATTTTCCTCTCAAAATTAATCCTTTTGTAGATCATATTTAAATTTTGCTCTCAAAATTAATCCTTTTGTAGATCATATTTAAATTTTCTTCTCAAAACTAATCCTTTCGTAGATCTCCTTGCGGCACTAAAAACGAATCTGTTTACAGGTTACATTCACCTGTTTGCAAATAAAATTCACCTTTATGCAAATAAAATTAACCTCCTGGAAAATAAAATTAACCTTTTGGCAAATAAAATTAATCCGTTCACCGATGAAAATTGGCCTTTTTTATTCCATTTCATGAATTTAATATGAATTTCCATACCCATTTACGTAATAATACAAATTTCGTTACAAATAATTAATCTCCATTAATCTTTAACAATTATTTAAAAAATGACGTTCGTTTTTTAAAATTTAATATTAAATTGTTACAAACAATTACGAATAAGTGAATTGTATTTGCAAAAGTCTAAATAAAACCAGTAAAATAATAATAGTATTTGTTGTAGTAAATTGTTATTATTTCAAATCTCCTCACAATATATAAGGAACACAAACATAACAATTTATCAATGACTTATCGAAAATCAACGCTGCTGGAGTTAATTGGGGCAGACCATTAGCAGAAAATTAAATAGGATATGAGAACTCAGCTTTTAATTAGCGAATGATTCCTATAAAGTTTGTTACCATCCTTGGCCAGCAATTACGACCAAGGTATCGTAAATCGACGAAGCCGTACACGCCGCTACCTGTTACTCTCCAGTCGATAATCCTTGGATTCATAGTAACCGAGGAAAATGTGAAGGGTAACAGAACGAGAGGGAAGCGAAAAGAATGAGGGCGCTTTGTTCTAGGTCTCTCGGTGAACTCATCAACAAAAATACCCTAGCAGACTCTCTCTTAAGGGGGATTCTGGTTCATGAATGTTATTTTGCAAACAACATTTAAGAATTTTCTTTTTTTCAAAAAAAACTATTTTATCTTTTGCGTTAGGTTTTGACGCGTGCATTTACGGGCATTTATGGCATTCAACCGAACAATTTTTATCACCTTTCGCTTTCGTTCCTTTCGCGGAAAATATTTCAACAATGTATCTTAAAATATCTCTTTCACATCTAGGTTAATACTTTTTTACTTGCAATTTAATACTCTTTTGATCTGAGATGCGGTAAGTATAATATATGATTCCATTAAAAAAATGTAAATTAATTTTGTAAAATTTGGAAGTCTCTCTACATACAAGAAAAGGTGACACACCTTTAAAACCATGTAACTTCTGTATTTAAGAATTTTTCATATAAAATGCTTAATTTAAATGTTATTACGTGACTCACCCTGTATAAATGGAAGTCTTGGAAGTAACCTTCCGTGTAAACCGAGATGAGAAAGTGGCGGAGATATATATGTGGCGTGTACGTGCGAGTAATTTCGTGTATTCTATTAAATGAACATCAACATCAGCTCGAATTCTTACAACTCCATTGCTGAATTTCCAAACCGCAATGTTTCTAAATTCTTCTCCGTATTTATAGATTTGCTATCCTTCTCTTTTCTAATGCCTGCTGTCAACGTATTAACTCGGTAAACTATTTAACTAATTGTTTTGTGGAAAATAGATAAACCGATAGGACCTAGTCAGAAAATGTCATGATTAGGTAATTCTAAAAATTCAATTTTTTATTTTGCACATTTTGCATATTTTGAATACTACATAAGTTTTGCATAATGCATACTTTTTGCGTTTCTCTGGTCTATTAATAATCATGACTAGATAAGTTTATTGATAAAAAAATAAAAATGGGATAAAATCTCATTTATTTGTTAAATCCTTAAAAAAACAAAGTATAAAAAACATGTACATATTAAGACAGTCCAAGGAATAATAAAAATAAACAAGCTCTTACTGAGAATTTAGCATTTATTCAGACCAATTTTTCTACTACGCCATTTACCATAACGATATTAGTTGAGAATTTTGCTCAAAATATACGTAATGTACTCACTGACTGTGGAAAAAGAATAAGCAGAAAATGAAGATATGTTAAGAAATTAAAAGATTATGAAATACTAACGTATCCATGAGAAAATCTATAATATTTTAATAAAATTGTTTCCTTTTATTCTTATGAATAGAAAATATTCGAATAAAATCATAAATGTGATTATTCAAAGCATTATTTAAGCATTTATGTAGAATAAAGAGTGATGCCGCATACATGTTATACAGATATGACATATATGACAATATTTAATAAAAAGATATAATAATATTTTTATATTACTAAATAAGAATATAAAAAATGAAATCTATAATATATAAAAAATATTCATAAAATTATTAATATTTTTGTTCTTTCATTTAAATATGTAGTAGTCCACTATTTTTCATTTGTATATAAATTATAAAAAAATTTTCAGTAACGCATCAAACGATAAAGGCAATTACGGAAACAAATTTTACAACGCTCACAAATCAGTATCAAATTATAAAAATCTAAACGTACTCGTTTGTATGTTAACATTTCATGCTTGCCTTGATAATTAACAAAAAACAGTTGTCGGCAGAAGTTGCAAAATAGCGAATCGATAGAAGTGTAACATACATTTTGCCATTTCAAACTTTCCACTTTCCAATTTCGTTATCAAACAAGCTCCTCCTCTCAATATTGTTGTTTCCATGAAAGAATCCAGGTACATGTTCGTGGCAAATATATTCGTTCTACCCTTATTATACAGACGGTTGCATAATCGGACATCGGCATGCACGATCGAACGTGCATTCATCGCAAGACATGCGGCGCTCCGCAGTTCCCGTTATATAACGGGTGCTCCTTCACTTTTACGTTCCGCAAACTATAGAGTTCCTGGCATTCAACCGGACAGACGATTTTTACCACCTTTCGCTTTCGTTCTCTTTCGCGGAAAATTTCTAACGGCCGCGGAACCATTATTCGTGCATTCTGTAATGAAATCATGAAATATTTTAGCTACATTAATTACGCGAGAAAAGTCAGTACGTCAAATGCATCGCAATGCAGTGAAAACATTTAAGGAATTTAAGGATACCGTTGCGTTCTGCCAAATTCATTAAAAGTATTAAGCAATGAAACGAACGATTATGTACCTCTTGCATCTTGCAATTAGTGCAGACAATTATTACTTTGAAAGTAAAGAATTAGACGAGCGCAATCATCAGACTTTTCACATGTACAGTAATTTCTCCCTAATTCGTGCTCAGATTGCGCACAAAATGGACAATTTGGAAAGAGAAGATTTTTATAAATGTTGGCAATCGGTAACTATAAAAACGAGCCGCAAGCCTCGAATCATAACGAAATGATTCCTCCTCTAACGAAATTGTCCATTTTTGTGTACAAGCTGACCGTCAATTAGGAAGAATTTACTGTAACTAGTGTGCCCCGGATTTTTATACAAAATAAGAATTGTCTGCATGAGATGTTGCAAGAAATAGAAATTAAATACCAAACTTTTACTTTCTCTACGATCATTTTAATAGATTAAAAATAACATAAAGACATTTTGAAATTCTTTGAATCTTTCTGCTATTATGTATTTCAACTATTCAAGTTTGCACATAAATGTATAAAATCCAACAAGTGTTAACATTTCTTACATTTATAAATTAATATAATAATTGCACTTATAAAGTTCACGAAAGTACACGAACACCTTTTAAAACGGAATACAGTAATTTCTCCCTAATTCGCGTTCAGATTGCGCACAAAGATGGACAATTTGGGAAGAAAAGATACGATTATAACTATAAAAACGAGTTGCAAGGTTCGAATAATGAACGTCAATGGAGAATGTGCAATATTTTGTCAATCTAATTTTTTTCAAAGTCCGAAGAAATGAAAAGATGTTATTCTCTTTTTTTATTTATTTTTACATGTAGAATTGTCCACTGCCCGATTATACCGCGATTATCGATAAGCCACGTGCAGAATCTACTTTTCAGTGATACTGCACGATTGCTAAGAATAAAGATATATTTATGGTCTCGTATCATTGGGTATTTCTATTGACGAGTGACACTGACCAATGAGAGGCGAAATCAGCTGGCGCGAGACGACCAATCCGTTGGCTGGGCCGCCTCGCGCCAGTTAAGCTCGCGTCTTATTGGTGTCGATTTTTCGTTAATAACTCGTAAACAAAGCCGCGAATCGTATTTTTGCTAAGGAAAAAGTTACTTCAAATGACCTCAGAAACGCCCCGTTTCCAGATTACGAGACATTTTTGGGACACCCTGTATAGAATCGTGTAATAATAATCGTATCTCCTCTTCTCAAATTGTCTATTTCTGTGCATAATCTAAGCACGAATTAGGGAGAAGTTACTGTACTTGGACGTAATTTCAGTATGTGGACCATTGTAAAGAGAAAAGTAGTTTTCAGAAAAGAGAAGAACTCTAACTATGTCAGTTTTACGAATTTCTGTATCGCATATATGTTGAAATGGGAATGAACGTTAGTCTATATGAAAATCTGTAAAATATCTGTAAACTATTTTTATACTTTCCATTAATTGTGTTTCCGAAATATAAACATATTTTTATTTGAGCGTGTTTTACATAGTTCCTAGCAGAGTTTCAAACTTTTATTTCCGTGATTGCAAGGATGAACGCCACATATTGTCGCTTAAAACTCTGATCACTAATGCTCGGTATTAGTAGTGCTTCAAATTGCATAATTTTTGTGAACTGGTCGAATTTCTTTTCGTGATTTCTTTCTGAGATTATTATATATATTATATTATATATATAATTATTATATTATATTATATTATATTTTATACATATATTATTATATTATATTATAATATTATTATATACTATCATACATATACTAATCTGATTAGTACAATTATTGCATCAACTGAAACTGTACTTTCGAAAATGCCAACTTATTTTTTTGTTTCGAATTAAAAGAGGGATTTAATATAATCTTCCATTTACATAGATAATGCATATTTTGCAGAGTACGAAGTTTTCTCATGTACATAAGAGTCTTTGTTCTGTTGATAAATTCTTCCTCTTACATTTGACAGCGCTAATATTTCACTGTCATGAGATCAGATAAATGAAAGTCTGGAAAATAGATATTTGAACTAGAAAATTTGAGTCGGGTTACTGAATTGTCTTTTTTGCAAGTGAAAGTATATCAGAACTGAAGGGATTTATAATAATTAATTCGTCGACAAGGTCCACTAATCGTAGGTCAGTTTTACTTGGTTGATACAATTACAAATTAATTGGTGATGCCATTAAATTTTAATGGCCACCCGTATCGTCGATCTCTTTCCTAATTCCGTTTATGTAATCACAGTGCCTTATCATTCTGTTTCAACAGCATTATTATCGTTGCCTTAATGGAATGAAACTTTAATGAGAGTCTATTTACTTCTACTATTCAGCTAGGGTTTAGGAAACATCTGATAACCATCGATTATACTACTTTCTATAATTACCGTGATTCTTTTTGTACTTTTCATCAAGCTTTATCGTTGATTAAAATTGCATAAGGAAAAAAAGATCTGCGCTATATTCACTTCGTCTATGCTGGATTTCTTCGCGTACACAATTATTTTCATCACGTTGGAACAATTACAGGTAATGATACACATTCCAATTTTTATTGGCATTCCGAGCGAATCTCCTTTTTATGTAGAAAGGAGTCCATTGCGGCTTAGCTTCCTGAAGTCTTTGAATTTTGTTAAATAATCTCTTCGGATCATTTTCCGTCGCACATTAATTTATATACAAATATGGTTCCTTCGTACATTGATAAATAAATTATTTTATATCTATTTTATGTCGACTTACTTCTTTTGCCCACATTTTGACCTATTTTTATTTTTATCAACTCATGCAGTCCTTCACAATGCATTTCTAGAAATATGTTATAGAAGTATATTTTATAAGTTGTATATAATTAAATAAATTATAAAAACTTATTTTCAAATTGTACAGAATTATAATAATAATTTTTTATTTCACTTCATACTTTACACGACGCGTTCGTATTAGTTTCATTTGAAATGGTTGAATGGAGAACAGATCAATGGAAAATATCTAAATTAAAAATGATTAGTTTAAAAGTGTTTTTGAGACAAATCACGAAGCTTCCAAGTTTTTATAATTGGATTAGTTTTAAATGATTTATTTATTGAAAATATTGTTATATTATTTAAAATTGCGATATAATATAATGGAGAAACATTTATTTGTTTCGTTGCTGATTTTCTTATTTGTTGTTCGCTTTTTCTTGCGCACATAAATTTTATAGACTCATAGGTAAAAAATTTAGAAGGCGATTACGCAATAAAACTTTCATGGATTATCGGAGTCCTAAAGAATATTGCTCGCACCTAGCAAGGATTGCCATTATAGTAATATTTTCCCGATTATTATTATTATTAATTAATTATTATTAATTATTATTATTATTATTAAGTATTAGCCAAAATATCACAAATCACATGCTTTTTACGTTGAGATATTGCAGCTTTAATTTTTCTTTATTTCTTGAAAAAAATACTTTCCAAATCTTTCCACCCTTTATCATTTATTTTTCTTCTAAATATGCACTGTACGTGCATATTCATAATGGAGAGGAGTAGAAGTCGGAGGCAGTGATAATTAAACAGCGGATTTTATGTATTTATGACAAAAAACAGGTTCGTGAAATTTGCAACAGCAAAGAGATTGAAACAATTTAAGATCGTTTATATGTTACCAACAATTTATTCAAATTATTAAACAGAGAACGAATTTCTTTGCAGTTTATGTAATCGTTACGGTTTGTGAAGTTTTGTATAAATGTTTATTTCGCTTCAAAATTGTTATATCACGTTCCAAAATAATTTTTACATTGCCAACTCATTTTATATCTAAAAAACTATGGTGCGAGTGATAGGATTCGATTTCACACACACACAAAATGCACTAAGTTTTTTCATTTAACAATAAGTAATATAACATGGAAACATGGTAGGTCAGAAAAATTATTTTTGGATGAAAACTACTTCGAGTGCAAAGGATTCGTATTTCGGTGGAACTTTTTTTTTATTCATTTATTTACTTAATATTGCATCTGCTTGACTGCAATTTGCGACCACTTGTGGGATAACATTTATAGGTTATATCGGTGGAACTGTAACAAAGAAAATTTGATGAAAACAGCGTCTCGTCTATAGTTATGTTGTCTAAAACTGCCAATTGTACGCGTAAAAAAGCAGTTCGAAATTAATCAGGAAGTGACGCCAGTTTCGAAAGTCGTGGGAAGAGGAACAGATGGTTGTTCGGTTTTAAAATATTACCGACTTTCTCTGCGCTTTAATGGAGCCTCGTTATTCGCGGTGTCGTCGTGAACACTTCGGCGGCACATAATTCACGGATTATGAATTTCGTAAAAGGAAACGGTTCGGTAAAGCCGATGGGGCTTTAACCGGAAACCGGAACTTTCCTGGTGGCTTCGCCAACATTATTGTGTGGAGTTTAACTGCCACGTTTCAGTAGTATTCACATTCAGTGGAAGTGCGTATTACTCGGGCGACCTCAATTTCTGATCGTTAAGTAAAACATCGCTTAAGGATTTAGCATATACGTACGAACAATTCATCCATAAAATCATGTACATATTTTAAAATGGTATAACTTCGCTAAGATTAGACTAAATGAGATTTCAATTGCTGTTTCTGAGATGATAGAAGGGCTAATTTGCTAGATAATGCGTAAGAAATCTTAATTATTTATTGTTCAATGCAGAAAGTAATTCTGAACTTGGTAATCGCTAGACAGCGGATATTTATGCAAAATAATAACTACCTAAATTGATTGTAAGAAACGTAAGTCGAATGAAAAAGTTTCTTTCTTTTTTCGATAATTTCAATAAATTTTGCATGATATAAAAATGTTCTCAAGTTCTTTTAAGTATTCTTGCCCTTTGGCCCAATCATTTTTGCCAAAAATACACAAAATTCGGAGTCTAGTAATCACATTTTAAAGGAAAGTATATATATACACAATTACAATCACTCTAGTCGATTATTTTCGATAGCTGCTGCCTGTTTGCTTTCGGTTTCATTGAACGAAATAATTGTTTAAATCACGACTGCGATTGAAGAAGAAATCACTTACGAACTCGCGTAGAGATTTACGAGCTTATAATTGAGCGTTAAGGTAATCAACGCTTGACAGCGATCGAGATGATTCATCCTTTGAAATGTATAATTTCTAGGAGTGGAATCAAGTAGGTCTAATCTATACGAATTCGAGTCAATTTCAAAGATCAAGTTTCGTTTCATTAGTTTCGGTTATAGCTAAAGAACAATAAAATTTTATTAAGTATGCTTGCTGCGATTATTTTATACAAGATGGTTTCGAACTCTAGGATGAGTAGCTGTAGGTTCGAGAAAACGTACTTGTAAATACAGTAGAGTCTCTCTTATCTGAACACTTATTTTTGTAATATCCTGATACCAAAACATTCTGTTGTCTAAAAATTTAAATGAAGATCTCTACTAGGTATTAATGTATCTAAATAATACAATGATTATATATATATATATATATATATATATATATATATATATATATATAAATAATAAAACGTTAGGATACCAGAATGTTATAAAAATAAATGTTCGGATAAGGGAGTCTCTACTGTGTGTACACAGTACTACAGTTCAACATTAAAAAGATCGAAATCCTTCGAAAATAATAGTCGAATGATCCTACAGGAGATTTCGGGACAAAGCTAATAATTTTTAAACCAATTCATTTTCAATCTAAGACTCCTAATACTTTCCTTAAAGAACATGTGAAGATCTGTCAATTGATAAACGAAAAAATAGAATTTTATTAAAAAGAGCTAAAATAATCATAATTTTCTACCTAATAAAAAGTTCTTTATCAATTTCTTGAGTACGTATTCTTATGTACAAATTTCACTTTAGGTAGAAGTTATTATTTTGTAATCTATCTTTTATTAATCTCCATTTTTCACGTATTAACGATAAACGGGCAAAAAATATTGTTCCAGCAAAAGTAGCTCGGTGATTATACGACAACAAACTGCAATGATAAAATCGATAAGAAACTATTTGTCTAACTAAAAAATTGAGATTTTAAAAAATTTTGTTTAGTGAATTTGTATATTTCTGTTTATCAATTAATAGATCGATTTATTATATCGAAAATGAATTAGTTTCATTAATTTTGTTCCAAAATCTTCTACAATATCGAACGTAGTGCTTGCGATCGTTTAACGCCCAAATTTGACCGAACTTCATCTCGTATGTAATTATTTCTAGAACGTAGGAGCCCAGATATATGAGCCGTTTATTTTGAAAGTGGCATAAGTCACTTTACCGTAATGAAAAGTCGTGATTTTTTAATGTTTATACGAAATTATTTATAGTGAGAAAAATATCAGTACCCCGAGATAACAAATACAAGTAAATCTTCTCGAAAGTTAGCATCCATATTTTTAAACGTGTTAAAACGCAAACTCTGAAATATATCGACTTAAAAACAAAGTGACTTATGCCACTTTCAAAATAGACGGCTCATATGAAAGATAATATATGATATAATTATAATACGATAATTAATATAATATTAACATAATATAATATAATATAATATAATATAATATAATATAATATAATATAATATAATATAATATAATATAATATAATATAATATAATATAATATAATATAATATAATATAATATAATATAATATAATATAATATAATATAATATAATATAATATAATATAATATAACATAATATAATATAATATAACATAACATAATATAATATAATATAATATAATATAATATAATATAATATAATATAATATAATATAATATAATAATTATAATATAATATAATATAATAATTATAATGTGTGAAACCGAGCTAATTCTCGACAGCCGATTGCAGTACACAATAATGCTAGCGAATGATTGTGAACGGATACAACGGCAACGGTCGCGTCGCCGCTAGAATTGTCTTCCCCGTTTTATTCTTTTATTTTCTGTAGAAAGTATCCTCTACCGGTTGATCGTTTTTACTTTCCATCGTGTACGCAAGATCGTTCGGTTGGTAGTGAAAGGACGACTTGTAACGTAAGTCTTCAACGAGATTCACCTGCGTGTATGGAGCCTCCGCATGTTGCTGGAATCCGGTCAAGAGAACTGAAGATTATATCATAACCGTATCACGTACAGGGTGGTTCACGCAACTGTAACCGGCCGCTTGCGTTTGTACAAGAGGATGCTGAAGAAGGCGCGTTGCGATTGCGATAAGCTATTAATCATCGATCAAATGTTTGCAAATGCGTATCCGGCTTTGTTACGAAAACAAGAAAGAACGAACGTCGAGATGTACGCATTTCTGCGTGTTTGAACACAACTTGGTAATTATTTTCTTCGGCTGCTTCTTTCAAAAATTTCGTGATTTAGGTACCGTTCCTAAGCGAATAGCGTCATTTTAACACTATAATTAACATTAGGTTTACGGAACGCGTTATTTTGACACGTTCTACATTTTCAAATTTACGGGTGGATATACAGGATGTCCCGAAATTATTGTACAAGCGAGAAATGAGGGGTTCCTGAGGTCATTTGAAGCAACTTTTTCCTTAGCGAAAATGCAATCCGCGGTTTTGTTCACGAGTTAATAAGGAAAAATACTGACCAATGAGGGGGCGAGCACTCGGCTCGCGCTAGGCGCTCGAGCTAATCAGCGAAAGCGGACTTCGTCCGCTCGTTGGCATAGCCGCCTAGCGTCAGTCACGTGCTCGCTCGTCATTGGTCAGTGTTTTTCGTTAATAACTCCTTAACGATGCCTCGGAGAAAATTTTTGTAAAGGAAAAAGTTGCTTCGAATTATGTCAGGAATCTCTAATATCCCGGAAATATAATTTTGTATGTTATAATAAGAATCGCCAAAAATCTAAATAAATTGTATATGCTTGTCAGTTTTATGAAAGATGTTAAGATGAAATAGTTGCTTTTAGTGCTTCGTAAGCCTAGCGTTAACTCTCTAAGCACCCTAACGGTGAATCTGAGTCACCATTAAAAATTGTTGTATCACGTTCCAAGATAATCTTTACTTCGCCAAATTTGATTATATTTAAAAAGCTATTCGCATGCATAAAATGCACGTATACAATAAGTCACGTAAAATGGAAATTACCGTAGGTCAGAAATACTATTTTGGATTCATATGTTTGTGCCAACAGTAAATATATAATACACATGTTTCAAACTTAATACTTGCTTAATAATATCGTATAATTAAGCTACGCTTTAATTGGATGTCGCGCAGCGACAAAAACGTTGTTACCCGGCCAAACCGGCCGACACGGCGATAATAATTACGTTCAAGTTGGTAGTGCGTGTGATACGACAATGTCTCGTTTGTCGCTTCTGTTATAAAATGAAGTTTCTTTTATTACGGCGAATGAATCATATTTCCTCTTATATCGTTAGACGATCGAATGGATTTTAAATGATCTGATATGTGTTTAATGCAAGTTTCCCTTCAATATGTTAGTTTGCACAGTGAAGTTAAGTGACCAAGTAAACGGTCTGCGAATTTTCATTTTCACTTCCTTTTTATTTTTTGTCAGAAGACAAAATTATTCAATAATTATTACTAGCATTAAATAACTATATTAAATAAATTATATTGCATAATATTAAATAATAATAATATTAAATATTAATAAATTATATTAAATAATAATTGCACTCAAGATGATACTGTGACTACGTTACTTATCTATAATGTTTGGATAAATTAACCACAGTTCAAGGGTTGTTGTAATTATATTAAATAATAATTGCACTCAAGATGATACTGTGACTACGTTACTTATCTATAATGTTTGGATAAATTAACCACAATTCAAGGGTTGTTGTAATTATATTAAATAATAATTGCACTCAAGATGATACTGTGACTACGTTACTTATCTATAATGTTTGGATAAATTAACCACAGTTCAAGAGTTGTTGTAATTATATTAAATAATAACTGCACTCAAGATGATACTGTGACTACGTTACTTATCTATAATGTTTGGATAAATTAACCACAGTTCAAGGGTTGTATGTGTTTGTTTTCTATCGAACCTCCCTCGACACCTCATTCACTGGAGACCTATTAATAGGATTTTCAATTATTCTGCCTTATTAAAAGAAATCTTAAAGTCCAAAATTAAATAATTAGATTACACGACTGCAGTTGCTATTCCCAATTCTTGCGAAGAACAATTCACTGCGAAGTTTTTAACGGTGAACTGTAGACTAAAAAATTATGAAATCACTGCAGGTAGATAACGTGTTAATAAACAATCCAAGATAACACGATTATTTATTCAATGGGAATACTTTTTAAATAAGCTCCAAAAGATAACATTTGTTTTCACAAAAATTCCACAGCAACGGATATCTTTCTTGAACTAATATATTATAATAACACATTAAACTTTGCATAACTATATCGATCCCTGGATTATACTTAACATCGTTTCGACAGATCCAGAGTAATATAAAAAACATCTGCATACCCTTGTCGCAAATAGCACGTAAACTTGATAGACTGGTGATGTAACGCGCTAATAGTTGTAGCGATATGTACGTGGTATGGCAAAATCAATGCTACATATACGTGCCCTAACACGTGGCCAAGTATTACACGGTATCCGTTTAACGAACTTTGTGCAATATGCATATTGCACTGCACCGGTTAGCCGGACGATTCCAAGGTGAAAGGTGCATACTTAATGAGAGAGGTTTGCAATTCGTCAATTTCTCAGAGGAAAGATTAGAAAAAGGGAAACGCTCGTTTAAGGTTTCGCGTGTCTTACGCGCCAAGGACAAATTGTAATTTTGCATGAAAAAGATTGGCATCCGGTTTTCCTGCTCCATTCATTCAATGTTACTCTCGTGTTTATTATAGTATGATAACGTTTACGTAAACTTTTTCCCGGTTCAAGGAACTATTATTAGGCAATGACTATCATGTATCAATACTAAACGTACCGTGCTGGTCGTAGTGACTCGTGTTGCATTTTTTCTTCTAAAATTGTTCTAATTACGAAAAGACACTTATGAATGTGCTGCGGATTGTTACGCAAACGAAAAATTGTCTGCATAAATTATATGAAATAGAAACTGTATAAAAATTCTCTTTAATAATTTTAATGAATTCAAAATAATGGGAATTGATATTTTAACATTCTTTTACAGTTTTTATTTATTATTGTTTTGTATAAATCTTCGAAAATTTTTTTTGGATAACGTCGTATAGGATTACAAGATGAGGAAGACGCTATTTTGACCTGCGACTTATGTGTTAAGAAGAGAAATTTATTAATAGTGTAATAAACTGACTTTTACATTCCATTCTGCGGTAGTCGATACGGAAGATTCTTTTCGTGTTACGTATTTCAGTTTCATGCTAGAAAATTTGTTTACCAGAGAACTATACCCGTAGTTAATCTTTATGAAAACGAAAGAAATATACTTTCCACTGAAATCATAGGAATACGAAAAATTTAAAAGCGGTTATTTTATAACTTTTACTTTATAATTTAGATATAATGCTTACTTCATAATCTAAATCGTAACTAAAATCATCTTGTTTATTAATATCAAATAATTCAGTTGATAATTGTGGAAGAATATTTGGTATTTACATATAATAATTAACAATTATTGTAACTGATTAAGTTCAAATTAACTATTACATAAAATGATCAAGATATTATGTAATTTTAATATTTTACTTTCTTTTTACAAAACTTTTGTCACTTTTTCCAAGGTTCTTCCACGTTCACTACAAGATTGAGTTGTTTTGTTATAATTGTTAACACTGAAATAACCGAGCACTACATATATACATAAACAATTACACTTATTCAAATTTTTCCCAGTTTTCACTATAAAATACATCCGTACAAATATTCATTAGTCTTCTAGAAAAGTGAACACATCCGCTTAATGTATTAAATAAATAATTTTCGGTATAGAAAAAAATGGTAGAAAAAGTTGTGTGAATTATTCTGTTTGAAATATCAATTAATTTCTATAAAACTAAAAATGTATTATTGCTGAAAAATGTCTGTTTCTATCAAAAATAGATATGTAAGAACTTATCTTTTTATTAAAATGTTCATGTTTATGTCTAGTATTTCATTTATATTTAACTAGAAGACAGAAATTCGACGGAGCTCGAAAGGTCTTAATTGAAAATTAAAGAATTAATAATTTGCGTTACAATTATTATTTTTCTTTAATATTTTTAATTTAAAATAATAAAATATTTACACCATTGAATAATATGTATACGATAAAACTTGAAAAGGTCAACTATTATTCACAGAGATAACAAAAAATGAATAGTTTTTGCTTAGCTAGCATATATTGCATTTGGTTTTGATGTAAATTGTTATAGATATTGTAATTTACTATTAATGTGTTTCCATATCGCAGCACAAATTTTTTCAAACAATGTTTCCATATACAGAAAATTAATTTCTGCCACGTTTTGAGGATTTTCGACCACCGTGCCGCGTATACGTGTACGTGTAATTCAGCTTTAGTTAAATCTGCTAATCAGGAAGATTCCTGGAGAAAGTGAGGGAACACGTAGCATTCTTCACCTTCACCTCTATCCACCCGTATATTCGCCTTGATCTCACTTCGCGTCCTCGAATAAGATGGATCGAAACCCAACATAACATTCTGCTACGGTTAAAATCTTCGCTGATTTCATAAATATCATCAACAAGGGAGAAAGAACCATCGAAATAAGAACTATAATTTTTCCAATTCAAGAGCGCATTCATTAAGAATGATGGTGTATTGAATGAAAATTTCAAACGCACTTCGATTCGAACAATTAGGTTAGATTAAGCTTCTAAACATGTTTCACTTGCTCAATTTCCTTTCTGATTGATACTTGTATTTCACGCACTTTCTTCTTTCTTATATATATATATATTTTGCAACTGTTTTTTCGTTTTCGTCCGATTTTTAGTATCCGCTTTCATTAATGTTTAATCTCGAACGTCGTTATTTGCACCGTAAATGTATTGGATTATGGATAAAGATTTTTTACGACCTTTATATCGATGAAACTGACAAACGTTTAATATAATTTTCCTAACCTTTGATATTTTTTATTCTAAGGTTTGAAATTTATTTTAGCAGATGAGAAAAATTAGTCAAATCGAACCAGATTTTTACATTCAAGTACTCGATTCGTTTAAGACAAGCTCATTAAAAGCCTTTATAGTTAAACAAAGATTTTATAAATAAAATTAAATAAGTTAAATGAAGATTTTATAAAAATAAAATTAGGTAAGTTAAACAAAGATTTTATAAATAAAATTAAATAAATTAAGCAAAGACTTTATAAATAAAATTAAATAAGTTAAATAAAATTTTATAATAAAAACGTCCTAAAGACGGCCAAAGCATCATACTTTAACTAATTACCGACTAATTAAAGTGATTTATTAAATGAAACATTATTTGAAAAATTGTAATGTACATTGAACTGGTGAACAGTATGATAATTATTTATAAATTAATAAACTTCATGTTAATTCCCTATCACCATGCTACATTTTTCTTAATATTACATATATTCTGTAAGAATTTTTAAACAACAATTACTCTCGAGTGCAGTAATGCAGTTTTTGTATGCAAATATTAATTTTGTATGCAAATTGTGTGTAAATATGCAGATATCACTATTCTTTTGTTTAAAAACTTGCTTGCTATCATCGGTAATATACGATTAACGATTTCCATCGTCTTAGACTGGGCTAAGCTATGTCTCCTGTGCCGTATGCGTTCGTAATAATTAGAATAATCTGTAGTCTGCGTTAGAGTCCTTCTCGACACGCTCTGAATAATTTTTCCTATAGCGAAAAAAACGGTATACGAGCTACGAACACTGTGCACTGTATGCATCCACATCGATAATTAACGGAGAGAAAATATTTGCAGTCTTCTTGAAGGTCGCACATTTCTTTTTAAATAAAATCTAATAATTATTAGACGCGATAACCAATATTACGTTTCAGAAGGTGTACGAACACTTTTGTGGGCCACTGTACATCGCAGGCACCGATAACAACAATTGCATACACTTTGGTATAGTAGAATGTTGAATAAATAAATTGATGACGACAGTTAACGATATTTATGACGAAACTGCGAATCTTATGCATTTATGGCAAAACTCAAATGGCGAAATGCTGCAAAAGTGTTGATTGTCACACTTTTCAGTATCTTTCACCATTTTACAGAATATTTTCAATTTTTTTCACTAACATATTCTTGTTTATTTAAACAAATTTCAGCGGAAATATGTGTTTTGTATCAACTCCAAGGTACAAGTGTGTCGAACTCGTGTGTCATTTAGACCCCTTTGACGAAATTTTGCGGTATCTCGCATTTTTCTGGCAATTGAAGATGTTTATGCGTAATTGGATATTTATGCGTACTTCGACAAATCTCGACAAGATAAATCGTTTCCACTGTATTCTACTCGAAAAGAGTGATTTTTAAGCGTTTCCCAGCGTTCTTCCTTTTTTGTTTCATCGTGAAAAAAGATCTAAAACGAGTTAATTATTGTCAAGACCCCAAAGATTAAAGACATTTCGTTTTTCATATAAAAAACTCCACTGTTTTATCCGAAAAAGAATACGACGAAATTGAAAGTAGTGAGAAAATTGAAAGAAAGTAATCTGTTGATGTATCTATTAATTTCAATTGATTAACACGCGTTCAGCGCCGACAATCAACCACTAAAAAAAATTCCCACAAAGTCAAAGCAATTTAATGAATTAAACCGAAACTAGAAAGTTAAAATTTATCATAGCGGATAACGTTAGAACACTTTCGCATCCGAAACATCCTAGTCAAATTCGGTATGTTCGAATACATTACAATGAAAATGAATTTTCAACATTGGTAAAAAATCAGTGTTACCCGTATGTGACCGTTACGGCGCTCAACGTGTTAAAATGATTTAGCTCTTTAGGGCTCGGTGGGATTAAAAATGTACCATCTTTTCGATACACGGTAATGCATAGTGGGACATTTTTAGAACCATTTCCATAACAACAAATTGAATTGAATTATTATTATTTTTTTATCTTTTTATATTATGTGATTCCTTTGTGTTAATAAAAATATTCCAAGCTTGTTTTAAAACGCAACAAAATTTCTGTGCAACATGGGTCTACTTTATTTTCTGAAACCCTGTGTCCCAAAGAGTTAAGAGAGAAAAACAATTGCGCGTGGCTCCTACGTTTTGCAATCGACGCGGACAATTTTCATTTTTCCTCCTCGGTCGAACTATAATTCGATGTCCCCGGTTTCACAAGTCTGTTCCGACGAGTTTCGTTTTCTAATTGTTGGGCGACAAAGAATAATTGTATCTAGAGATCGATTCGCTCGCTTCGCGATGCACCTGACGTGAAAAGGTAACGCGGGCCAGATAATTTCCGCATTAATCGTCTTTAATTGAGGATGAAGGCGAGCCGTGGCAAAAACGATTAGAAAGACGAACGCGACTGAAGTTCCTTTCACTCTTGTTTGCCCGGAACGAAGAATCAATCGGTCGGCGTCCCCGAAGCGAGAAGCGAGAAGCGAGGAACAAGAACCGAGGAGCGAGAAACCAGAAGCGAGAAGAGTGAAGAGCACGCCTGACATGGAAACGGAAGCGTTAGTGACATCCCGCCGCGGAGTAACTTCCGGTTTTTCTTTCCCGATGGTTACGTGCGAAGGCTCCGCGAGCAAACTTTCGATTTCACGGATACCACGGCTGTCGATAAAAAACCTTCGTAAGAGAAATTGTTTGAAAACGCGATCCTCGCTTCCCAATGCTGCGCTGACGCGCCACACCGCATTCGGAGAAACGACGCGATGCCGATAAACAACATTTTCTTCGACCGTTTATCACCGTGTTCGTGAAAGTATTGCTCGACAACGGGGCCGGTAAAACAAGTCGTGGCTTCTTCAGGATTATTATAATCACGGACCTTTGAAACCGGTGTGATTCTGACATCGGTATTACCGATAATACCGAAATCGTAGCAGCATCGAAACGTGTGAATTCTACAATCGTTAGGATACCAAAATCTATGAATTCGAAAACCGATATACGATCGCAATCGACATAAACGCCAATATACAGGGTGTCCCAAAATTATGGTGTTTCCGGGAAATGAGGGGTTCCTGAGATCGTTTGAAGTAACTTTTTCCTTTGCGAAAATGCAATCCGCGGCTTCGTTTACGAGTTATTAACGGAAAACGGTGACCAATGAGAGATGAGATCAGCTGGCGCGAGGCGGCTGAGCGAATGAGTGGAACTGGACTTTGCGCGCTCGTTGGCTGGGCCGCCTCCCGCCAACCGAGCTCGTCTCTCATTGGTCAGTGTTTTTCGTTAATAATTCGTAAACGAAGCCGCGGATTGCATTTTCGCTAAGGAAAAAGTTATTTCAAATGACCTCAGGAACCCCTCATTTTCGGATTGCGAGACATTTTTTAGATACCCTGTATAATATCGGTTTCTCTTTTGGTGACGTAACAGATATTACCTTTCGAGTGGTGACCAAATTTTGAACAGCTTGTTTTGCAGACTGATAACACGTCAAATTGACGGACGGCAGCACTTGAAGGCTGATAAGGTGAGAGATTTTAAGTAATACGTTTGCAAGTCTCATTAACACTTAACGAACGAATTGTTTTTTCTGGCTCGTCTTAGGAAACCAGAAAGGAAAACGTAAATTTACGTGGTTCGTCCGTTAAGTGTTAATTTTAACGTGAAGCCACCATTAATGTTTAAAACTGATTATCTAGTTTAATTGATTATTTATGACGATTAGATCGCTTAACTTCGTGCAAAATAAAAACTTATTAATTCAATTGTAAGTAACCGAAATGAAAGAAAAATGTACTTCCTGTGTTTTAATCATTTTAATAGATTAGGGAGAAGATGGAAATGTTCTTGAATTTTTCTAATGAGTTCAAACTTTGGTATTTTGTCTAGTTATTTTTATCATAAATATATAAAATCCGTAGTCTAACAATGTTAGCCTAACAAATATTATATAACAATGATTATCGGTTATTATGAAAGAATACGTTATGTATATATTCAAACTCTTTACTAAAAAAAAAATTAACGCATTTCTAATTTTCAGCTTTCTTTATCGTGACCGAGTTGAGCAGTACTCTAACTGTTTCGTTTGTTTTACTTTGGGCGTTTCTTCGTATTCTACTTTCATTTGGTCACGACTTTATATTATACATACATATTTACGTATGTATAATATATTTATGTATATTATACATACGACTTTATATATACATATTATATATGTATTGTTTCTTTATTATAAAAGCTGATGCTATATTATTCAATTTTTAAAAATATTTAAGAGACTGTGAATGTGAGATACCACCTGTGCCAATTTCGAACATTTATGATCGTACACGGCGTTATGTAAAACAGGATAAAGTGAAAGCTACCATAAATATTGATCAAGAGATTTTTATTTCTTTATCCTCATATTTGGACGACGCCTATAAATTTACGTTAATAAATTCCAATCTTCTTAAAATCTCGCAAATTCAGTTCATTATGTTACGTCTCGTAAATGTTTGAGTTCAGTATCTTTACATAAGTACAAAATGGTACATTTCCGATAAACAAGTAAATTAAAATTGTGCCTAAGATTGCAGTTGAAATCGAATATATCTCTATAATTTAAAATATTCAAAATTTTGCATTTCGAATTACATTGTTCACTAGTAATTATCGACTCACTCGACTATTTTGGGAAAACTTATGCTATAAATCTACGTAACGATAAATAAATAACAATTTATTGGGAATTGGGAAAAAGTTTGTTCGGTTAACGGATAAGAGATAAAGACTAATGAATAAAAACTTATTCTACATTATCAAATAAATATCCAATCGAATAAAAATGTATCTAGATAACAATTTATCCGAATAGGAATTTATTTAGATAATAATTAATACTATTTCATTTAAATAAGAAGTTATTTGTTATTCGAATACGATTTCGAACAATTTATTAAAATAAAGAATTATTCAAATACATAGAATAATTAGTTATAAATGATCAGTAATTGTTATTCGAGTAAAAAATATTCATCTAAAAGAAATTCATTCTAATAAGTACTTTAGATAAATATTTTTTCGAACAATAGTTTTAAATAAACATTTATTCAAAACGATTCGAACAATTTAGTGTCAAATTACAATAAGTATTAAAACATTTTCATTGACTATTAACGGTACGTTATTTCCATATTTATGTTCACCTTATATCTCTTTCCTGTATTTATCACTTGCATAATTTTGCTAGACTTTAGGTATGCATAAAAACGTTCTTGTCGGCGCTACTGGAATGAAACACCTACCTAATACCTATTTATTAATCAATTAATTGTTCCGGTGTAATTTACGCAGTGTTTCTCTTTGTCTTCGCAGTTTACGAATCGCAAAAGCACGTTTCACCGTGTGTCGGATACGAGATGGATACACGGATGCACACGAACGTGAATGATAGCATATGAAAGTAGAACCAAGATGTTCACCCACTAACAGAGTGACTTCTGACCTCCCTTTCAGCCTTCTCTCGCGAATTTCTGCACAGCGCCGTTAGATATCCCTGTCTTTGTTCTGTCCGATATCGGTTTTCCATATCTCCCTCGCAGCATCTCGTACGAATTGCTAGATTTCTCTTTGGAATCGGGTAAGTGCTACGTTTGCTGATGATCGCGTATTTAAGTAGAGTCATCCTTTCTATACATATATTCGATCATTTCTGACTTTTCCTCGACACATTTTGTGAATTCATCGATTTTAACAGTGTTAGAATATCGCGCGCTTTTGGGCGAACATGGGCAATGATATACACTTTAGCTTTGTGATTCTAATTAATTAATTAATTTTAATCAATCAATTATTATTTGATAATAATTAATTGACTTCATACACTTAACTTAGAATAATACACTTAAGATGCACAATAGAAACAGTCGTTTAATTTTTGTTGATTCTTAACAGTTTTGGGTACTTTCACCTTTCCTTTTTACTAAGTTCTCTTCCACACACAGCGTGTATATCCGCTCATCGATTAACAATTATCAACCGTGGAGCATTTATTCTTTTAATGTTTTCAAACTTTCCAACAAAAATATGTTATAATATATAATGTTATATAATATATAACTAAATATAATAAATAATTATATATATATAATAAAATATATTATACATATAATTAATATAATAAATAAAGTAAGTATAATAAATTATATATATGTAATAGATAATGTTATACTATTATGTGAACATACGTTTATCGTTCATTCAGATGTTGGCGATTTTCTCTTGAACTTGAGATATATTATTCTGTATGACCTAATTTAGAACAATAACTTTTTCTTTTAGAAAATTATTGTTAACAATTATGTTAAGCAAAATGTTTTCGGCCAAGATCAGATACCGAAATTCTTTTTTATGGGTATATGAGCTCAGTAGAACGATCATGATGTCTGTTGTCATAGATTTTAGTATACATTAGAAGCGATACGTGGAATGAGTGGAACAGATAGCCAACCATAGTAGCGAAGCGTGCGATACGATTATCTGAAATAGAAATCTTGTACGACTTATTACGATATATTAATTTTCCAGATTTTATCTTGGGAATGCTTCGGTCTCATAAATAGAACTTTGGTAAAAATGATCCTATTTTTGTATTTGTACAAATTTATGTTTCCTATTTTCTCAACTTACCAAATAAAAATTTATGCGTAATGTATATTATTGCAATACTAATTTTTCAGTTGAAAACAAAATTATTATACCAGATCAAGTTTTCGAGATTAACATAATTCTATCCAATACGACGAGTACGACGAGTAGTTGTCGACATAAAAATTCATAAGCGTTCAGTTTTAAGA